>NC_056541.1:28715654-29037083 GCF_910596095.1 Thunnus maccoyii | reverse complement strand
CTTCATATATTTACAAGCTTATAAGCTTTGGGGGAGGTACAAATTCCCTGATAAGATGTGACAATTAATTGGCAATGCACTTTTTTGCAACAAGACATATTTTCCACTCTATTTTTAATATTGCACAGTCATCAGGAGGGTTTAAAATGCCTAAATAAAGACAAATGAAATAAAGAAATGAAGTAAAATGCACACAGGTAGCACTGGTAAAATGATAAGTTGTGTGTTCTAGGAGATTTAATTACCACTAAGCCTTTCGCCTGTACCAGCTACTCATAGGTCCCAACATGCAATGACTAGAATGAGCCCGACTAGCGCTCTGCTGTTGATCCACTCCACCGGGTGGTTGAACCCAGGCCCGGTGTCCTCTTCTCATGTTCCCAGCCATGCACTAACTTTTGGTTTCAATTCATTTAGTTTAACCTGTTGACATGTCCATGCTTTACTGTGAAAGGCTGTCTGTTATGGCTTCCATCTGCATGTGTGAACAAAGATAAGCTCTGTGTGTGGTCCCACCACCAAGCAGTGACTGGACAGTTAATTGTTTTTTAAATTGGCATGGATGATGCATCTCCATTTCTAAAAGAAAAAAGCTCACTGCATCTCCTCATGAAAACTAATGACAATGCTTTGCATTTAGTATTGGCATGGTTAAACCAATAAAAACACTGAAATTAAACACGCCACCTCACTTTGTTTTCTGTTATGATTTGAAAATCCAAAAAGGTTGGAAACCACTGGTTTAATATTTTACAATGTGTTGTTTTTTAAAAGCTTGTTATATTATCCATTGTGTCAGCTCTTCATCTGAAAAGTAACTAAAGCTGTCAAATAAATGTAGTGGAGTAGAAAGTACGATATTTCCCACTGAAATGTAGTGGAGTGGAAGTATAAAGTAGCATAAATGGAAATACTCAAGTTAAGTAGAAATACCTCAAAAGTGTACAGCACTTGAGTAAATGTAGTTGCATTCCACCACTGCAAAATCTTTACAAAATCTCACTTTCATAATAATTCATTTAATTTCCAGCAAAGTCTATTTCACTACATTTACTCAAGAGCACTCACGCACACAAAAAACTGTTTGCTATCAGAAACAATTCAGTATTGCGGCATTGCAATTAATTACTGCTATTCAGTATTTTCATCCCTGACTGATCAGTGCAAAAAGATGCTTACAAAATCATTCTTTGAAAGTATGGCTGTATCACTGGCAAGTAGATGTGGAGTGTATATACACTGTCTGTTGTTTTTCAGAAAGAATACAAAATAGGACTTATTTGTGTTGGTGAGAAATTCTGTCGCTTTTGGCAGTGGCTGCTTGAGAGGAAAGTGTGACAGACACACTCCTCCTCTGGAAGGCAGACTGCCATGTGTGACTGTGTGCCTCTTGCCCATTTAGCTGGACTTGTCACAAACAACACTTACTCGCAAACACAAACTAATGTGTAAACACCAACACACATCCTATATCTCTTCTTCTCAAAAAGCAAACACAAAATGAAAATCAGAAGTTACATTTCCAACCCCAGAAAACACAATTGGTACATGCAAATATTCTATTTGAACATATGCATCAAAACAAAACATAACTATCAATATTGACAATAAGATTTAACAATTCTTAAATATAATGTAGCATACAAGTCAAAAGCCAGTCAATGCCATCTCACATTTCATTTTCTCTGTTTCTTTCTACACTTTGTGCCCACAACATGAGGGATCTTTGCTAGTAATCTCATAGATGAAGTTCTGCTTTCTCATTTCACCAAGGGGTTCAGCCTTTGTTTCCCTCCTATTTGCTTGGCAAAAGACTTTTCCGTTTCCATAAGGGAACATATTTTCTATTTACTCCCACTGATATATGGGATACTTCAGGGGTCAATTCTTGGGCCTATTTAATATATTTCAATCCAGTTTAATATTATAGTATCAGCAGCAGCTTTAGTTATATTTTTATGCTGATGACACTCTGCTTTATGTGACTGTAAAATCTAAAGATCTTCACAGATCTCTGCACAACTAAATGTAATGACAGTCAGGAAAACAAAGAAACAACAGTGGCTTCAGTTTCAGCCACCATCAAAGTACATAACCTTTGTATACGACAAATATTTTCTAATCTAGGTTTGAAACTAGCTCTGACATTGTCTGGCCCATCACACCTATAAAATGTATCTTTTATAGGTGTGATGGAAGTCAATCTGTAACAGTTACACTTATAAAAAGGACCAATAGTAGTAAGTTACCTGACTATTAACCAGACTGCAGCCTTGAATCTTGCCAAAGCAGGTAGCAAGCAAAGTATTGGCATCGTACCAACCTCTAATATTTTGTGTGACACAGGTACATGAATGAATCTGAGTCAAGCAAACAGGTTTAAAGTAGTACCAAACAATTTCAGCAGTTGCATCGGGGCTTCGATAATTTCAGACTAGTATATACCCATTTGGTTGACAGTATTATTTATTTTACTTTGTTAGCTTGGTATCACACAATGAATCACAAAGTTTGTTTTCAATCATTTCCAGGTAGAAAATCCCTGTGTCACGTACATACAATTTAATTGCATGGAGCAAACGGGGCGAGCAATAACTGAGATATACTCTCAACTGAAGAGAAAATGGTTAAATCTTGTGTATGGGGGTGCCGGGTAATGTGAAAGAGTGGAGAAGGGTTGAGGTTTTTCAGTGTGTGTGAGTGTATGTGTGTGAAACGTGTGCATGTGTAACTCATCCTACAGTCTTAGAGTTCAATCCACTTGGTAAATGGTCCATTTTGTTTTCCCCACAACCCCAAATCGGCCCAGTCCAATTCAGTTTCACAAACATAAAAGAAAGACAACTCAAAAATACACTGCAGGTTTTACCCCACAAAACAAAACAAAGATGCTAGCAAAGCAACACTGTACATAAAATAAGCAAAGCAGAAACGTCAGATAAGTTGGACCACTGTGTTTAACTATATATCTTTAAAAGTTACAGTTATGGTTGTAAATGACAACAGAAAAAAACAAGTTTGCCGATTTCCCATATCTACCAGTTGTCTACCCGGAAGTGACTGTTGTTGTTAGCATGACGTCACTATGACTCGGTCCATATGGAACCTGGGAACCAAGAATGCAAACATATTGGCAGGAAATGTGAACATAGGCAGCATATTTATTGGAAGGCCACAAAAACAAATATCAAATATATATGCAGATCACGCCAGGTGGAAGGCTTGTCAAACAGTATCTTGACACCTTACACCCACTTCACTCTGAATTTGAATGCTTCCTTCAGGCAGGTGCTACAGAGCACTCAAACCAACCAGGAACTTGTTTAGGAGGTGTTAAATGCATATCTTTTTTGATTGATTTTGGATTCTTCAGTATATTGCTGTCTAAGGCTGCTGGTGTTTCTTACGTAATAGTTGTATCATATTTTGCTATGTTTTATTTTTTATTGTATTTTAAACTGATATTTAATTGTGTTACATTTCCATGGACATGTAAAATACTGTAAGTTATGAATTCTATTTTACGTAATCTTAAAACAATGAAATAATCTTTAACCCCCATTTACTACATGTGTTAAAGTCCTTAAGAAAATATGCCCACAATCATGTAAAGTGTCTTTCTAAATGGAAAATGTCTGTTGTTAACATATAATAAAGGCATCCATGCCTTTATGTTCTACTGATTACTGCAGCATCTTATTTTTTCTTCTCAGTCAAAAAATTCTGCATTTGGTTCAGAGTGCAGCTGCAACATTCCTAAAACTAATGAGAGGTGACATATAACCCCTGTTTTAGTTTCTCAGAATAGATTTTAAGACTCCTTTAATCACTTCCAAGTTCTTAATATGACCTGGCACTTTCTTATATCTGTGACTAGTCAAATCCTTACCCCCTGACTGTGTAGCTTAGATCCTCCAACCATCCATAATTTCAAACCAAAAACTCCAGTTGTCTTTCAGCTCAGCACATACTATTGAATTATAAAAAGGTTGTTAAAACATATTTGTTTTGATTGGCTTGTCCAAGTAAAAGGTGATTTTATGATTTTTGATGATGTAATTTTTCCTGTCTTTATGATATATGGTATTTTTTTATCACATCCACCCTCCTAAACACACTAATTCTTATTCTCCCCTCTCTCTCTCTTACTTACACACACACATACACCCACCCACCCACCCACCCACCCACACACACACACACACACACACACACACACACACACAGACACGCTGCTTCAAGCACTCTGTCAGCTATACAGCATACTGAAGTAAATACAGGCTACAGCATTCTACACACTAGATCTTTTGCAATATATATCAAGTTTTGAAAGCCAGATGACAGTGTTTTTGGATTGACACAGCTGATGCCTGAATTTCTGATCATTTACACAGCATAAAAGTACTAGTATTGTTTCCTCAGGAAACTTAATTTTGCCAGCGTGGAGCAGCTTCTGAAACAACATTTAAACAGCCTTGGGACATTGAAACTCTGCTCAAACCCAGCAAAATGCATAATAATGATATGAACAACATGAGCACATTTGTGCATTGTGGAATCACTTCAGTGCCTCCCATACACAACCAGTATTGATGAATTATACAAGACCTTGGAGGCAGTCACTAGACTGAAAATTTCTGCTAGTGCTGAAAAATCCTCCAACAGTTTCAGCCTGCATAGCAGTTTATATTGTTTGTTTTTCTTCAGGTTTGATTTTACAATAAAAGAGCACATAGATGAAATTTTATTTAACAGTCAGCTTGAAAACCCTGGATGTCAGATTGAGCAATCAACGTATATGTTCTGAATAATAGTTGTTTTATAGTCAAAAAAAGTGTTTTGCCCCCATAGGAGCCAATTGACTCTGCAATGTATATTATATCCCACAATATAAAAATGATTGGATGAAACAAACAACACACTTACCATGTAAAAACAGTTTGTCGGTAAGGTGTTACAGCAGATGCTATGGGTTAAAGAAATATCTATCATTTATACACTTTAAAGCCCTCTGGACAGCTCTACACTTTTGCAATGATTTCAGCAAAGTGGCCACAGTTGCAGGTTGCATGAGACCCTGTGAGCTAGTGCAACATTTTGCCATAGATTTCTATTACAAAAAAGGCTGTAAAACTGAGAAAAAATTGTCACACACATTTAAAAATTGCTTTTTTGAGTTCGAACCATTAGCTCTAATGCGTGTTTAAAAGCTTCCAACAGTGGTATCAAGAAATTAAATTTCACATGCATGACATGAAAGTGCTTCGCCTATTTTATGGCAATCTGCCTGTCTGACGATGAGATATTGTGTGAAAAGCTGACATCTTGATCTGAGAATGGCACAAGATGAAAGCTTGTTGAATGTCCAAGATGGAAAGGGATAACATGAATGTGCTTGGAAAACATCATTACTTGAGCATTAAATTTTGTTTTCATTTTGTTTAAGTGAAAAAACAAATTACCTGATAGATGCTAGATGTAAGGTGAGGGGGTTAGAAAAAAAAGCATTATGAATTCACTCTTGGGACCACAAATATCCAAAAGCAACATTAGCATTGTAAGCCCTCACAACTAATACAAAGACCAAAGTACTGGTCAAATAGATTTGATTTGATCATGGTGCCTGATGAAAGATTATCAATCATGGCAGTTTCTGGGACATCTTGCTCTTGATCAAAGTGTTGGACAAACTGACATTGTCTTCCTTAGGTCACACTACTTGTGAGGTAATTCAATGGGGTATTTCATGGGAGCCCAATTCAGTCAACATAAGAAACAATGGAAACACTAAAATGATCTTACCTGCTTTTTTTTGTAAGATCTTAAGACCTAATAATAAAAAAATGTCAATCTTATCTCATCCTATTGGTCACATGAACATTTTTCGTACAATTTAAAAATTGCATCAAAGTGAGACCTCTTTTCAATAACGTGCCTGCTTTCAGAAAATTATGATTTCAAGGCTAAGTGCAAGAATGCTCCATCCCTTTGTCTTGGAGGAATTTATTCCTCATCTCTTCTTTTTCTCATCCCCCCTTTCACCTAATCAGGCCCGCACCAGATTTAATTAATTATTTGCCCAAACAAATAAATAGACCAATTAATCTGTTTTGGGCCAGGATTGGTGCTCCATACCTCCATTACAAGCCCAGCACTCTCTGGAGAGGAGCACCGAGACCTTGCAGAAATATAATAATGGTTGTAGATAATACCAGCCGGGCCCTGAGAGAGACATGCTGCTTGTTCTGCTGTTATTAGCCCCCTAAAATAAGATGGTGTTTTTTTGTCCCTGTGAAGAGAAGAAGAGGGTGATTATGATGGAGAGGGGATGCTGGCTCGGTGTAAAGAGGCCACAGAAGAGAAATTTGAGGTGTTAAAAAAGTGATGGAATAATCTTGCTCCTGGTCTTCTTCATCCTCATCTTCCCACTCACAGCTGCCGCCGCTGCAGGAACAGAACATGTTGTGCTGAGAGGGAGGTAACATTTCAAATTTTGTCTCGACTGATGCGACAGCAGCAAGGCACAGGCACAACTTTATGGACATTAAGACAACTCTGGAAATGTCTCAATTTATATCTATAACTATAGTAGCATGAAAATCACGTCTTTATCTTACCTTGCTTTATGTTTTCTCCTCCTCTCCATCTTTGTTGACACTCATTCCGTTTTTCTACTCAACCATTCCTTTACATTTCCTTCTCCTCTCCCTCCCCTTTGTCATCATCAATCTTCCATGCCCTGATCTTGTTATTCCCACACCTTATCATCTCCTCTTTCTCCATTACAGTACTTCATCCTCCCCTTCTCTATCATCCCCACCACTCCAGTCATCACAGAAATCACTACTCTGCTCTACTTAACCATTCCTCTTACATTTTCTTTTCGTCCTCCCCCTCTTTTCATCTCCCGTCACCGCCATCGACCCCTGGCTGCATTCCTTGTCTTCATCATCCCCATCATCACCCTCATCATCTCCCTCACAGTCCCCGCGGAGCAGTATTTGTATGTATGTACTGTACTCTATAAAAGCTGTATGCTAATGCAGCAGAAGGCTGCTGAGCATTACGGCGAGTGGACCAATTTCAGGAGTGCTTGGCCACATTTTATTACAGCTCATAAGCCCAAGGTCAGCTGCAAAAGATGAAGAGGCAAGAACGTCCCGTGCAGCACTCAAATCATTTATCACTGCTCCGGTCTGCTCTGCCTCTTTTTCTCGTCCCCCTGCTCTCATGTGCAGCCCACAGCAGTTCTCCACCTATGCTGTAATTTTTGTCTAAGCCTTTTTATCCTGTCATGTTCTCTCTCCACATCTCTCTTTATCTTTGTATCTTTCTCTCACATTTCTGTGTATGGTTATAATTTCCCCCCTCTTTACTTAATCATCTCTATTTATCCTCTTTCAATCCTTCTTCCTCTTTGTGCTGGAAAAACACATTTACTGCAAGCATATTTTCTGTGTATGCTCATAATTTTTTCATCACTTGTTGACTTTATGGCATGATTTCTTTTTATCAGAAAATGTATTGCCAAACCATTATACAAAATGTCAGTTTTCAAATGTTTACAAGTGTGTTGAAATGTTACATTAGTTTTAAAGATATGTTTTACAGTATTGTCAGTATTACTGGCTAGCATGCACATAATGCATGCTAGATAAGTGTCTTCTAAAAGTTACATATATCCACATTATACTATAACAATAAACCAGTTGTTTAGTATTACCAACTACGCTTCTCAGGTTAGGTGTTTTTTAATCTACAAGGAAACATTCCTGTTAAAACTATCTGCAAACTCTTCACTGTCATCATATTTGATTAGATTTTTCTACAATAACCACTATGGTTATTATGTTTATGTTTTTATGATTATGTTTCAGCTACGTAAACACTTATATTGTGGATCTGGTTGAATAATGAAAAAGAATGTCGACATCCTTAATGTTTAACCAAGTTTACAGTAAAGCACCTTAAAGCAACTTTAAAGCAGTATTATTATTTTTGGCCTCTTGGGGGGTGCAGAACAAGCTGTAAATGCATCAATAGCATATTATCGCCTCAAAAAGCTATTATGGCGAACATGTTAGCAAAATACTTACTCATCCGACAGACACAGAGAGCAACATTATCGTTCATTTGGGGTCAGGTTTCTGTCCACCTGGTGATTGTACGTCCGATATTCGCTCTCCTTGCAGCTCGGTTTTTGGTTTCCACCAACTCCTGAGGGAAATATCTGGCTCTCCATTTGCTAAGTGCTCAGTTTTGAGTTTTTTCCCTGGGAACAGCTGCCTCCTGTGGACTCAAACTGAATTAATGAGAGCTGTGAAACCAAAAGCATGAGCTAAAAGATACTAAAATGCTGTGTAGAGGAAAATGCAGAAAACCTCTCTTTGAGTTGTTCATTATGAGTGATTCCTTTGACATTTAATCCATTGTTAATGTTAAAATATTGATTAGTGCATTTTAACCAATGGGTTTAGCTTTAACCTTTAACCTAACAACATGTGCAATTTATCCATAGCCCAGTCTCTGATGTCAGATATCTGGCTTTATACAGCCAACCACCAACTCCAACCACCTCCCTACAACTTTTTGCAATACAAAAGTCACACTTGATTGGAAAAAAAAAACAACAACATTGCCAGCACATTTATTCGCATCAGCAATTACAATTCTTCCAAAATGTATCTGGCAAAATAAATTAATAATATCGTGAAATCATGTCTGTATTCATTTGCAGTGGCCAAAGAGCCACGCCATAACACTACCAAAGTACTGAATATACAGTGTGTATATATATATATATATATATATATATATATATATATATATATATATATATATATATAAATCTATGTAGGGCACACAAACATCTCTCATCTTATTCACTCAATTTGTTTGTCTCCCCTCCCTAATTTAGCCCCATCTTTCTCTTTCACTCTGTCTTTCTCTGTCTCTGCAGGGGGTAGTTAGTGTGATGCGGCTCCTCTGCAGCCACATCACAAGATGAAGCAACACACAGTGTGTTTTTACATTCGGGAGGGTAGTGTGTGTGTGTGTGTGTGTGTATGAGGGGGAGTGTGAAAGGTTTTTACTATTTTTTTGGTCAAATCAGAGGATCTGTGTGTGCTGAGAAGTGTGAATGGACAAGATGATTGTGACTTCTCACATGTGCATACGTACTGTATAATTGGATTGTGTGTATGTATGTGATTGAGGCATGCATGTGAGTAAAAGAAAAACTTTCTTGAGTGCTCTAGTGTTTTTCAATCCTGGTCCTAGGGCACCCTTTAGATGTTTCCCTCTTCCAACACACCTGATTCAAAAAATCAGCTTGTCATCAAGCTCTGCAGAAGCCTGATGATGCCCCTTCGTTTTAATCACGTGTGTTGGAGCAGGGAAACATCTAAAACATGCAGGGCAGGGGTGACCCAGGAGCAGGTTTGAAAAACACTGCTCTAGTGTAACAAATATGCAGTGTGTATATGTGTGTGTGTGTGTGTGTGTGTGTGTGCGTGCATGTCATTTCATTGGTCTACCACTTTCTAAAAGTGATGCTGAGAAAGCTTGACACTGAATGTGCGATAGTGACAGAGAGGGTGAGAGAAACAGAAAGAAAGACATGAGAAAGAGAGGAAGAGGGTGAGAGAAGGAGAGAAAGAGAGAGAGTGCTGACACGTTGGCTGGCCAGGTGCCACTTGTTTTTTTCAGGAGGTCATTTGGAAGCTCATCTGCTAAATGGGTGCTTTGATTCTTCAGCTCCAGCCGTCTCGTAATTATTATTATTGTCACGGCTAAAGCTCAGGCATAATAGCTTGTAGCCTCTGCTGCTAAATGACTTAACACAGGTGAGAACATTTCCTGCTGCGACCCTCCCAGCCTCTTCACCTCCATTTTGATCTTCTTTTCATACTACCTCCACATTAAACCAGCTACATTTATAAACATGTTTTACATGTGAGCACATTTTTAGGTCAATCTCATTAAGAGCTCTGCCCACACTAAATCTGAATCAGAATCGTAAGATGAGGAGTGAACTAGGATGGGTTGTTGAAGAGAGTGATGGCATTAGGGAAAAAACTGTTCAGGTGTCTGGTGGTCTTGGTCCTGATGGACCAGAACTGGCTCAATGGACGTTTTCTGATGAGGTAGTGAGCTGGGCATGATGGGTCTGCCACTATCCTACTGGCCCACTTCCTGGCTCTGGCATGGTGCAGAACACTCAACGGGCACCTGTTTCCTGGCCCATGAGCCACCTGGCTGTTCGCTTGATGTGTTCCATACTGAGTTTGGTGTGGGCAGAGGATGCGGTGTACACACAGTGATGGAAGAGGTGAGGACACTCTTGATGGTAGCTCTGTAGAACTGGGTGCGAACTTTCATCTTGTGGTCTGAGGAAGAACATCCTCTGGTGAGCTTGCTTGATGACATTGATGAGTGTGTCTCCCATTTCAGGTCACTGGTGATGCTTGTACCCAGAAACTTAACAGACTCCACCACCTTTACAGCTGTGTTGTTGGTGAGTAGTGGGGAATGTGAGGATGGATATTTCTGGAAGTCCATGTCCATCTCCATCATCTTGTTGACATTGAGCTCGAGGTTGTTTCACGCACACCATGCTGTAAGCTGTGACACAGTGTTCCTGTAGGCCAACTCATAATTGTCATGGATGAGGCCTAGGACTGTGGTGTCATCAGCAAACTTGACCAGCTTGATTGAGGGTGGCTGGAGGTCCAGTCATTGGGGTACTGAGAGTACAGATACAGGGAGAGAACACAACCTTGTGGAACTCCAGTGCTGGTGGTGAGGGGGGCAGACAGGTGGGTGCCAAGCTGTATCCGTTGTTTCCTGTTGGTCAGGAAGTCTGTATTCCACTTGCAGATGGGGCAGGATACCTGCAGCTGCAGCAGCTTGGTGTGCATATGGTCAGGGAGGATACTATTTAAGGCTGAATTGAAGTCTACAAACAGAGCCCTGACATAGGTGCTGAGCATGTCCAAGTGCTGCAGTATTTGATGGAGGCTGAGATTAACAGCATCGTCTATGGAGCAGATGGCTCTGTTATCGAACAGTAGAGAAGAGGGAAGACCAGACGGGGGTCTGTGATTGGTTTGAGGAAGGACAAGTTGAGTCTTTTGAAACATGGCGGATGTCAGAGCAATGGGTCTGTAGTCATTCAGACACGTAATTCTGTCCTTCTTTGGAACTGGGATGATGGTTGATGCTTTGAAACAGGGTGGCACATGACATTCAGAGATGGACTGATTGAAAATGCATGAGAACAGTGGTGAGACCTGGGTGGTGCAGTGCCTCAGTGTGGCTAGGGAGACACCATCAGGTCCTGGGGCTTTCCTTGAATTCAGCCATGTGAACAGCTTATGTACGTCCTTCTCTGTGAAGGTGAGAGATAAATGAGAGTGGAAGGGGAGGGGGTTGGGGTCAGGCAGGCAGTCCACAGTTAAGGGTTCTGGATTGTATTCCTGAGATGGGGTGGAGGTAGGCTGATGGTCTTGAGGTGAAGGGTTTGGCCCAGACAATGGGCGATCAGGAAGGGGACCTCTCAAATCTAGTGTAAAAGATGTTTAGTTCTTCAGTCAGTTCAGGGGATGGAGTGGTTGCAAGGCTTTTCTTGTATCTTGTAATTTGTGATTGTCCTGAGTGTGTTCCAGACAGCTGGAGGGTCATTGGTGCTTGAATCACATTCCAGCCTGGCTTTGTACTCCTCCTTGGCAGATTTGATGGCCCTCTTGAGGTTCTCTCTAGCCAGCCTGAATGTATTCATGTGACTTTCCCTGTACGCCTGTTCTTTATGGAGATCTCTGAGCTTTTTGGAGATGCAGGGCTTGTGGTTATTGTACCTTACGATGGTTTTGATTCGGAGGCAGATCTGCTCACAGAAGTTGATGCATACAGGGTCAGCAAATGAGCTGTTGTTGTCCTCAGGGCCTCTCAGAGACTCCCTGTCAGTGGACTCTTGTATGCAGTCCTGAAGCATGTCTGTTGCCTCTGGAGTCCATCTCCTTACTGTAGTCCTGGATGGTTTAGCCCACTTTGATTGCTGTATGTATGTCAGGACCATCTGTACTATGCAGTGATCTGAGTGTCCAAGGGGTGTGCGGGGGTGGAGTGGTATCTGTGTTTGATGGTAGAGTAAAAGTGGCACCATCACATGTGGCGCACAACACCAGCTGTTTGTAGCTTGGTGTGAGAGACTACGAGTTGAAATCTTCCATGACAAGAATTACCAAGTTCAGCCGAGAATTTTCCACGCAGGAATTTGCATGTGTTGTGCTTCTCAGACAGGGGCTTGCAGGGGGATGTAAACACCCATGAGGATGGCAGACAAGAATTCTCTCAGGGGGTAGTATGGTTTGCACTCGATAAAAACTGATTCCAGGATATAAGAGCAGTGTTGGTATGTTTTTACTGCATCCGAGCACCACTTGTTATTGATGTAAAAACACATATCTCCTCCCTTTGATTTCCCACATTCTGCTGTGTCCCAGTCAGCTCTAATAAGTTGGTAGCCGGATAAATCCACACTAAAAAGCCTTAAAAAGAGTAAAACAAATAAAAGTTTGTCATAGTCGTTAGTCGTCTTTCATTTGAACAAACAACAAAACTGTGCATGTGAAGGAGTGGGACTGAGTCTCCTCTGAACCTCCATCCTGTTGTCTATCATCTCACATCTCACATTGTGTGAGTGTGTTTACATGGACATTAGTATCCTGCTTTTGAGTCTTATCCTTGTTTTGATCTTGACTGTGCATGAGATCATGAGAAAACTGGTTATTCATATCCCCCTATACACGATTCTAACAGTGTCTAAGTTTCTGATCACCTGTGTGCAGTTGTGTCTTGATTCCACAATATCTCAGCCATGGAACTGCAAAATGTGTTTACATGCCATAGTATCCCTGTTTCTATTGGAGTACTCCAAGTAGCATATCCAGGATTCTGAAACCAAGATATGACATGTGCAACACATATCTCCAAAAAAACAATTATATCCAGGACACTAGTGTGCATATAAATGTTTTTGTTTTAAGTTCTTTAACTCGCAATTTTGCGGTTCTTACTTACATATTTTTCTGTTGAGAGACAACTTATCAAACAGACCAGAATTGTGATTCTTATCTCATAAAATTCTGAATCAATCCAGCCAACCAAACTTCCTGGGTAATTCTACATATAGCATCCATTTTACAGGGTAATGCAGCAATGGCCATGAAATCAGCTTTATTTATGTATTTCTTGGAGTTGGTGATTATTTAATGTGGTCTAACCTTAATGAGGTGTCAAATTGACAAATTTGGCTCTGAAGAGCACGTTTGGTTTGATAAGTAATTCCGACAGATAGCTAAGATATTCCAAGCTCATCAAATGGGCTGATGGTAAATGGGCTGCATTTATATAGCAGCCTTTCTAGTCTTCTGACCACTCAAGTGCTGTACACTACATGCCTTATTCACCCATTCACACACAAATTCATACACTGATGGCCGAAGTTGCCATGCAAGGTGCCTGCTCATCAGGAGGAGTTTCTAGTCATTCTAATCATTCACACACACACACACGACACAGTGTTTGGGAGCAATTTGGACACTTAGACATGCAAACTGGAGGAGCCGGGAATTGAACCACCAATCTTCTGATTAGTTGATGAACCGGTCTACCTGCTGAGCCACAGCTGCCCCATCAGTTTTGAAAACAACACTGAGCCATCAGCTTGGCAGGCTACATTTTTCCAATTTCTGAGTAGCACAGATTTGTATAAACCAGTGATTCTCAACTGGTGGGTCACGACCCAAAAGTGGGTTGCGGACTCATTCTGGGTGGGTCGTGGACAGCTGGTCAAAAATAAATAAATAATATTCAATGCGCATCTGATGTTGGACTTGTCTTTTATTTTGAAAAAAAAAAATTTTGACAGGCATGCATCAGAGACGTGCAGTAGTCTTGCGCTGTAGCCATGGTAACCATCATTTGATAAACGTTCACTTTAAGTTTGTGTTGATGTTCGGACGCAAGATGGCGAAGCGCAAATATGACCCGAAGTACTTAAAATGTGGATTTTCGTACACTGAGGATAAAAAGGGACAGAAACCCCAGTGTGTGATATGTAGTGAAGTGCTTGCAACTGAGAGTATGAACTGTGAAAGTACAAAAAAGGCGTTAATTATTTGAGATTGTATAAAATAAGTGAAAAAATCTAATTTTGTGGGCTTATTTATTTTGTGCAGTTTTGGTATTTATTTTAGTTTACATTTAGTTGTCATGGTCCTCCTCAGTTTCTTAATAATGTGCTCTGAAATGCACTTTCTACATGTAAATGTATGAATTTATGTTAAAGAAAGATGACATATGTGTGTTTTCAAAGGATATATTTGAAAAATAAATTTGCTTGGTTTGAATTCTATAAAAGTGGGTCACAACTTAATGACCATGAGAAAATGTGGGTCCCGGGGTCAGACCAGTTGAGAACCCCTGGTATAAACCATCATCTCCTGTGATATTGAATTTTTTCGATCAGTTGATGAGATGATTGGAACATTTTTTTAATGACCCACCATCACAGGTTTGTGATGGTGGGTCATTAAAAAGTGCAATATTGTTATAATTTTCCAAAATGATGACATGACAAGGCTCATTACCTGCAGCACATGACTTATTGTGAACTGCTCTTAGTGACTTAGGAGTTCTCTGTACTACCACTAACTCTTTACAGACTTGGAAGATAGTTTTAGCACTAAGATACTTTGTGAGTTACTCTTAGACCAAAAACATGTTTCTCCCAACTCACCTAGTTAGAAGCTACTTTTACTTGAGGATCTTTTGTGAATGCAGCCCCAGATCAGCCAAGATGGGGAGAGAGAGTCACCCACTCGCTGTGAGACCTGGAGAGCCTTGCTGTGCTGACCAGCCCCCACATCACAGGAAGTACACTCACTATCTTCTGCTACCCACTTGCACAGTCTCACACACTCCATACACGTCACCTTTTTCACAAACACACACATGTACTTTAAACACATGAAGCTTTACTAATGTACCTCTCAGATCCAGACCCTCCTCCCCTCCATGTCACCACCCCTGGCAATGCCCATTCTTGTTATCTCTCCATCTACCTCACCCTGTCATCTCCCTCCTCCCCCTCCTCCCGCTTCCCTTTTCTCTCCAGCAGCACCCCTCAGAGATTGAAGCTCTCGTTTGATAGCACAGCCAGAGACCAACCGCACGGGAGCACCAGGGATGATGCCGATGAAGCTGGCCTATCTAGGCCACAGTGAGCATACACTCTCATCAAGTGCTCTCTAATTAGAATTCACTGATACTGTAGGTTTCCAGGCGCTTGAAAGAAAGCCTTCTATAGATAGAATGAGAAGAATGTCTAATTAAGGTCTCATTCTTCTCTGAGTCTGATTGCATTGCATTTTCCTCTCCCCCTCACTCTCTCCAATTATGAAACCTGTGCTGGCCTTTCGTCGATCCATGTGGGCTGGGGGTTTTTTCTTGCCAGTACTGGGGTGTGAGGAGACTTATAACAATGCTGGTGGAAGATCTGCAGGGCCAAATGCGTGGGCAGGTGAGAGGAGCATTTGTGTTTGTGTGTGCATGTGAGTGTCCATGAAATAATCAGCAAAGATAAATGAGTATGTGTTGTGAGTATTCTTTATTTGAGGTTGTGTTCAACTCATAATGAGTTTACATATGCAGAAATGTCAGTATACTAAACAAACATCTGCCAACCAGCTGGCACAACTAGCAGCCTGTAATGATCCTGTCACTGTCCTGTCATTCCTGTCCCTTTATTGTGTTATTTTCTTGTAGTCCCATTGTTTCCTGTACTCCTCCCCAGCCGGCTTTTCCCTCCACAGCTGCCCAGCATCAGCCTCGCCAGCCCTGCCATGCTCCCAGTGTTTCCCCCAGCCAAACAGCCTCTTGCGTGTTCTAGTCACTTGTTCCCTATTCCCTGGTTAGTTCAGTTTGAATCTAAGTCCTGTTGTTCAGTTCAGTCTTTGTTGGATCATCTCTTCTGTTTAGCTTTGCCTTCCTGTACTCCTGAGTCTTGTTCCTGAGTTGAGGAATAAATATTAATTTTTCAGTTCCTGTTGCTTGCTGTCTCCTGCATTTGGGTCCACCTGCTCCAGTTCTTGTAACAGAATGATCCAACCAGCCATGGACGCAGCAAAGACTGACTAGCTTCCTGTTTACCAGCCTTTAATCCATCCAAATGATTCTGATGGTGAGCCCATAACCAAGTTTTTTTGGTCCAATTATGAGAAGAACCCAGCTCTGGCTAAGAGGTTGATGGCAGTTCACTGGGAGTCCCCCAGGAGCCTAGTATGGAACAACTGAGGTCATCCCTGAAGTCCAGCAATCACCCTTTGAAGGGTCTCACCTTCCCGTTTTTATGGGGTATGGGGAGTCTCCAAAAGGAGGTGTGGTCCCCATGAGTCCCGACACTCCTGGCTTTCTCAGCAGCCTAGCACCACAGAGTCTCTGTTGCCCAGCACTACAGAGG
This sequence comes from Thunnus maccoyii, assembly GCF_910596095.1. Classification (NCBI taxonomy): domain Eukaryota; kingdom Metazoa; phylum Chordata; class Actinopteri; order Scombriformes; family Scombridae; genus Thunnus; species Thunnus maccoyii. The sequence continues at coordinate 29,020,561 of NC_056541.1, read as the reverse complement.
CTCCACTGCCTAGTGCTACTACTGAGGCCCAGCCTGTTCCTGTGCTGCAGCAGTTATCTGTTCCTGTGCTGCAGCAGTCCTTGGTGTCTGAGCTGCTGCAGTCTCCTGTTCCAGCTGAGCTGCAGCAGTTCCCTGTTCCAGAGCTGCAGCAGTTCCCTGTTCCAGGGCTGCAGCTGTCTACTGTTCCTGTGCTGCAGTGATCCACTGTTCCTGCTGAGCTGCAGCAGTTCCTGTTCCTGTGCTGCAGCAATCTGCTGTTCCTGAGCTTCAGCAACCCCCGTACTTGAGCTTCAGCAGTCACCAGTACCTGTGCTGCAGAAATCTGCTGAGCCTGAGCTGCAGCAGACATCAGTACCTGTGCTGCAGTGGTCCTCAGTCCCTGTGCTGCAGCCTTTGCAACCTTTGCAATTAGCAACTAAAAGACACCACAAGAATAATTGTTGCAACTAGCTGTCACTATGCCAAACAATCATTTAGGTCTCTCTTGAAAAAGAGATTTTAATCTCAACCAGACCCAGTTAAGGATATAGACAAAAACAATAACTGCAACTAGCAGCCAACTAGCCAGTAGGTTTCCAAGTGCGCAAAGGAAAGCCTTCTATAGATAGAATGAGAAGAATGTCTAATTAAGGTCTCATTCGTCTCTGAGTCTGATTGCATTGCATTCTCCTCTCCCCCTCATTCTCTCCAATCATGAAACTTGTGCTGGCCTATCGTTGATCCATGGGCTTGGGGTTTTATCTTGCCAGTACTGGGGTGTGAGGAGACTGATAACAATGCTGGTAGGAGATCTGCAGGGCCAAATGTGTGGGCAGGTGAGAGGAGCATTTGTGTTTGTGTGTGCATGTGAGTGTCCATGAAATAATCAGACAGAGAAGATAAATGAGTATATCTTGTGAGTATTCTTTAAGAGCATGTGAGGTTGCATTCAACTCATAATGAGTTTACATTGTCAATATCCTAAACAAACTTCTACCAACCAGCTGGCACAACTAGCAGCCAGCTAGCATCTCATTTCAAGAAACACAGCCCCATGTACTTGTACAGGCTAACAATATCACAACACTCACTAATAAACCAGCTGACATAACCACAACAGGACCTACATTTGGGAACCAACTAACTCCTCACCCACCACTAACAACCAGCCAACAATCTTTGCAACTAGCACCTAAAAGACACCACAAGAATAAGTGTTGCAAGTAGCCATCACTGTGCCAAACAATCATTATCACTTTTGACAATATCACCACCAATGGCCAGGTCTCTCTTGAAAAAGAGATTTTAATCTCAACCAGACTTTTAAGGATAGAGACAAAAACAATAACTGCAACTAGCAGCCAACTAGCCAGTAAGTGCTCAATAGAAAGCCTTCCATAGATAGAATGAGACGAATGTCTAATTAAGGTCTCATTCTTCTCTGAGTCTGATTGCATTGCATTCTCCTCTCCCCCTCATTCTCTCCAATCAATATACAGACTTACTCCTCATATCTCCATCTGATTTTGTGTTATTCCTCTCTCTCGTAGACCAACTTGGGGTCATATCAGGATCACGGATCTGGTTATGACCCCAAGATGAGGCCCACTGAGCCTGAGAGGCAACACACCTAATATTATCCACTTCTTAAAAGTTGCACATTCAGTTGTGGGGACCATAACCACCACTAAAGCTAAATCAGCTAAATCAACACCATAGAAAATTAATCAATTAATCAAATTCAGCACATACAGTGTGATACAGAGAACCAAGACACTTGTTTTCAATCACTCTGACATTTAATAATTCACTGGCATTTGCGCACACTTAATAAAAGTGGCTACCACTTTTATCAACTCAAGAACACTCTCATTGTTGGTGTCCTGTCCTGATTGAATTGTCAATCAATTGGGAAGACCGTGAAGACTTTGACAAATGAGGCAAGCTAGGCAGCAGTCAGTCAATAAGCAGGGTAATCTGACCGATATGTGGCACTCAATGTCAATTTAACATACAATAATGAAAACATTTCCTGGATCATCAAACTGTTTGTCTTAATCAACAACTATTTAAATTTCATCAACATTCATAATTTAAGTGAAGGTTATTTAGTTCAATGAGGAAGACTACATAAGGTTCTACGTCTTCATTCATCATGGCCCTCATCCATGCTTGCCTCTATTGTAATACAGTTCAAGCGGCAAGTCTTTGCTTGTTTACAGTGTCCAGTCAAGTAAACCTAAAATTCTCTTTGGGGGATATTTACTGAGAATTTGCAGCCTTTTTTTAAAGTCAAATTGCATACCAAGGTTTTACACAGGTAAAATGGAAAAAAGTGCCACCACTGAAAATTGTATGCTTGGGTTCATGCAGCATATAGTTTAAGGTGTTCCTGTGTGGGGGTGCAAAACATGGGAGGAGGAAATTCAAACAAATAGGCACTGCACTTGACTCATCACCGCAGATTGACCACGGCGGCAGAGAAAAGTGAAATGTAATGTCTGGGAAAAGCTTGTGTAACATCTGCGCCCCTATTTTGTCAGACATACACAGAGTCATAGAGACTAGCTGGGTCAGAGAAAGAAGAGAAAGAGAGAAAGTGAGACAATGTCTCAACTGCAGCATAAAAGATACATTATAAAGTTACAGTAGTTCTCTGTCTAGCACAATAACACAAGACAAAAGAGCAACAATGCAACAGTCTGTAATTGTTTTTAATTGCTCACATCAGGTACAGTTTAATGCAATATGACTTATGCAGTCTATAATATTTACTTAACTTAGTTTAATTAATCTAGTCAAAGGAGTTTAAAAGTTTTACCAAAGATCGATTTTTTCATAACTGTGAAATATCAAGTTCTGCGGTAGAAAGCACTTTTTTGCACTCTATTGCTTTCCAGACATGTGTAAACATGTCTCAAAGAGCGTAGTATCAGATCCTATTTAGCTGCATTTGCTCATTTACATCTATGGTTGTAGTAAATACCCCATTAAACTGAAAAGTTGCAGTTGATGCCATCCGGTATCAATGTTGTCATTATTATTAAACATTATCTTTAAATAAATAAATTAAGATGGAGTTTATACCAAAATCTCATTTGTGTTTTTCTAACAATGCTTTAAAGCACTGGTGATTTAAAGCAATGCAGTGATATATTCTGCGGTCAGGTGCATGCGCTCTTACTGTGAGATAGCATTAGTAACCTTTGATGCCATCGTGCTACCCAGCAGCATAATTCATTCAATCTTTTTCTGTACTCACTTACTATTACAGTAAGTGGAGGGTTGAGCTGCAACCATTCCCATTATGCATTTTGACAAAATCAATGAAATATCCCAAGTTGACAGTCCATCACATTCAGAGGTAGAGTTCAAGCACAGGAATCAAGATCCCCATCTTTGCTGGAATTGTTTGCCAAATTCTACTCCCTTTTACTAGAAAAATAACTGGGAATCTAGGATTTTTAGCATACGTGCACCTGTGTGTGCATTTAAGGACTAAGAGAAACAGCACATCACTTCAGTCTCCACTGGCTACCTCAGAATTCAGTTAAAGATCCTACTCCTGCTGTATAAAGCTTTTAATGGTCTGGCTCCACAGTGTATATCAGACATGCTCTATATTTACAAACCCAGCAGAACTCTCAAGTCTCAAGGCACCCACTGTTTCTCCTTCTTGTCCTTCTGGTGAGATTGCATTCAGTATGTGTTCACCTAAAAGCACCAATCAGCCTGCTGATTTAAGACTTAAATTTACACTGTTCATTTTAAAGCAGTTTCAAGACCCTTTTATCCATGTTCATTCTCATAATTGTCACGATTACAGTTCCTATGTATCTATTTCCATACTCTCTCCTGTTTTTAGTGCTAATGCTCTTCTCCCCTTCTCCCTCTCTGTTCGATTGATGTATGGTTTGCTGTTTTAGTTTTGTTTTAACCATTAACATGTAAAGCACATTTAATTGCAGTTGGATGAAATGCACACAAATTAGTTCAACTTAAACTTGAACTAACTACTGAAGTGCAACTTTGAAATGCAGTTGTTACAGAACTAAAACTGGAGCAACTTTTGGATGAACAACCTGCAGCCTTTTCTTCCAGTCACTTTTCATACTAAGGTGCTTACCATTCACCTCTGAGGCTAAATTTGGTTACAATAAATGTCAATGAGTGCAACATTTGTAAACTAATGAAAAAATACACAGGTTGTTCAACAAGTGTCTTGATCAGTCAAGGACACATTTATCTCTGTACAGTAGATGGGCATTCAACAGGTGGAAAATTGAAAACTAAAACAAATCCCTCAAATGCTAAAAACAAACAAACAAACAAACAAAAAAAAACCTAAATAGCATTTGTTGCTACAGCACTTTAGGCACATTTTAGAATTTGTAGCTATGCTAGCAGCGTGGTTCATGGCAATGTCGGTCAATCCACCACTGTGGTCCTGACAGAAATATATCAATAACTATTGGAAGCACTGCCATGAAATTTTGTACAAACATACATGGGCCCCAAAGGATGAATCCTAATGACTTTGGTGATCCCCTGACTTTTCCTCTAGCTCCACCATGAGGTTAACATTACTGTGTATTGTGTGTACACTATACACTCAATAGTCTTGAGAACTATTGGATCGATTGCTATGAAATTTGTCCCCCCATGTCATGTCATGTCCCCCTCAGGATGAATGGACAGGTGACATTTTGAAAAAAACAGGAAAAGCACAGATTGAATGAATTACATTAATGATGGCTGCATTGCATTTAGGTGAGCCAGTTCTACGCCTCTGGTATTGTGCATGTTCACTCACTGACCTTTCTTACTCTGACATGATGGAATGGAGTCATTGCTGGTATTATTACTTACAGCTGTGCTTTTCCTGCTCTGACAAGTGAAAAAGATCTGCCGCGAAAAGGATCTGTTGTAATTACTTTGGAGATCCCTTAACTTTTTCTCAGGTGCCATCAGGTCAACATTTTAATTTGTCCAGTACTTTGGTTTTTGATCAAATTCGTGCAAAACCATTGCAAAACTGGACATTCCCTCCAGCCTCAGCTACAGCCTGTGTTAGCAATTAACAAATGTTGGCATGCTAATACGCAAAACTAAGATTCAGCATGGTAAACATTATACCTCCTTAACATCAGCATGCTGACATTAGCAAGTACAATCTCAGAGACTCTCTTAGTTTTAGAGTATTTATGAGTATGTATGACTGTATTTTGAAACAAGGCTTTAATCTGTGTTATGATCAAGGGACAAAACCTTAGATTGCTCATGTGGCATTGAACACGAAGGCCAGATTTGTACTCTGTAAGCTTCTACACCAAAAATAGCTTTGTGTCACTGTGGTGCTAACATCTATGATTATCAAGAAAACATGGATCTGTCAGCTTAAATCTACCCTTGGTGCCCATCTGCACCTAAAAATCAGCCTCCAATCTACATCCAACCCTCTTTTTTGCAGATTTGGGAATGGCTTGTTCATGTTCATAGATTTAGAGATGAATAAAGATCATAGGAATAACATTTATATGAATTCTTTTTAAGGATGGCTTTGTGATATAAATTCTACAGCTCTTATCTGCATAAGGGGCTTTATTTCTTTAGTAATCATTCTATTAATACGTGATTACACTGTATCCCCTGGAGTTTTCATTGTAAAAAGGCTGATAGTCTTTTAATTAGACCTAAAGGGGATTGGAGCAGTGCTTTTACATATTCCACTAGTGCAATGAATTATACAACACTGCTGTATGGACTCATACGCCTCACATTACGTAACCACATGCCAATTATTCAGGTCTTTATCTAAGCTGTGAACTCACAGCCTTGGCTTTCTCACATAATATCAGGGAAAAAAAACAAGAGTTTACATCTGGCCACAGCAAGAATACAGAAGCACTCTCCACTTAACAGGCTCATCACACTCCACTGTAGTCAATAGTACTGGACCTGGGTCCCTGTAAACTAGCAGGTCACCTGCGGGAGAAGGTTTTCTGTCATGAATTCTGGTCCTTCGTTTATTTTCATCTATAGGTATATTCTTTCTGTTGCTACCACTGCTGTCATCCTGATGGGCTTCGGCTCAGACAATGCTACAGCAATGCTGTTGTCCTGGTAACAAAGCCTAATGACAAGATTTGATATGATCCTCAGATTTAGAACAAAGCTGCACTATGCTGCTGGCCATTGTGAGACAGCAGACGAGAACTGGTTTTATTTGTGTGTGTGTGTGTGTGTGTGTGTGTAGTGTAGTGTATTTTCTTGTAATACTTTTATTAAGAAATGCACAAAATGCACTCACAAGAGTAGAAGAATGTAGAAAATGTCCCATAGCTGAGGAGATACAGTGTAATGCTGGTCCTAAGTTCTGACAGAGTTGGTTTGGTTTTAGGCATTGTGCAAAAATACCCTCCTGTGCCATACTACCATGCCTGTATCAGCCATACTGTATGTTAACATTATTCAATTATTATTATTCAATTATTACTCCTATATGCACCAAAACATTTTAAAACAAGTTTCAAAGTAGGAGCACATTGTTTATCTCGAGTCTGCACGGGTCCAGTATTGCAATCCTGGATCTTACCTTCACCTACAAACGTAAGCTGGCTTCTGTGCAGTACAGGCAAAAGCTGTATGGGCACACAACAGCTTGGGAAATTAAATAAATGGTAAAAAAAAAAAACAACTAAAAACACAGTGATATGTACAAATTGCGGAGGTGAAAAGTATGCATCACCACCTGCTCAGACCAACTGGTTGGCAGAGGCACAAAGTCAGACCAAAATTGTTCATGCTTATATATATATATATATATATATATATATATATATATATATATATATATCCCTTCCCCACCCCTGGTCAAAATAAAATAAATAAAAAATAAAATAATAATCAATCAGTAAATAAAATAAATAAATAATCAAACCTTCCTTCTTAACATAGTGGTTAAGTCAAAACAACACACTGTAAATGATTTCAAATGTACTGACATGTATTGACAGAGCGTACATCAATGGTGAGTACTTCATTTGTCCTGTAGTGTTTAATTTAACTATGTAATTAATCAAACAGACTAAAATTTTCCAAATGACCCCCTCAAGTTGTACTTAATTTTCTCCAGGTTTAAGAACATCATGAGGTCTTTGAGCCACTCCAACAATATTCCTCTGTGTGCCATAAGGATGCAAAGGCAATACTGACCTTTGATTTCCTCCTAATTATTTAACGATCTGGTAATACCCCAAAAATGGCAATTTCAGCACACGGTGTCAATACCATGTTTACAGCCTCAGCCAAAGACCAAAGACCAAAACATGTTTACTGGTGACATGACATGGTGAGTAGAGCCCAATTGATATATCCGTCAGCCAACATTACAAATAGATATCACAGATATTTCTGTATCAGCGTATATGCTGTCTGCTATGTGCCAATATATTTTTTTATTTTTTAAAGTTATATAGGCAGCATTTTATGTATCTTTGATCCTTTTCTTAATTCAAGTTTAATATATACATACATATGTATATATGTATATATCAGCCGATATATTTATATCAGAATTTTTTTACTCTCTAATACCAGTATCAGCATCGGCCCCAAAAATCCAGTATCAGTTGGGCCATACATGTGACATCTATTAAAAGTATCTGTGACATTGGAATATATTCTGGAGAATTTGGAGTTGGTAAGATAGATGGAACGGACAACCTTAAATTTTTATCAGATTGAGCCTGGAACAAGACGTACTGTCATTCGTTTAAATTAATGCAACATCCCAGTCATTGTCATCTATACCTTGGCCACGTTCATCTTCCCAATCTTTTTTGATTTTATCAAGAGAGGCATCTGTGAGATGGGAGGTAAGGTGTAAATTTTTGAGCTGACGCCTCTCTGATTTGTAGGGATGTCCAAAATTGAGTCAGTTACCAAGTTAGGGGGAATACTGGGGAAGGAGGCGTTATTTAGTTTAACAAAGTTACGACCTTGGAAGTATTAGAATAGATGAGATTTTGGGTGGTTTAATTTTTCACACAGTTCACTGAAGCTACAGAAGACACTGTCAGTGTAAAGGTCCCTTAGCCTGACAAGGCCTGATCTCTGCCATAGAGAAAAGGCCATATCAGTGCTGGGAGGGAGAAAGAGATGGTTATTGCAAATGAGACCGTGGTTAGATAATGCCTGGAGTCCAAAAGCCAGTCTAAATTGAGACCAGATTCTTAAAGTGGAAACAACAATTGGGTTACATGAAAATTGGGTTGGCCAGTCTAGATGAAAGCAAAGCTAAAAGTGAAGTAGAAGGACAGGATTTGGCTTCAAATTCACACTAACTTAATGTCGATTCCTGGATCCAGAGAGTCATTTTGCCTAGTAATAGTTTCTTAGGTTAGGAAGTGCCAGTCCACCTACAGATCTATGCCTTTGTAAAAACTTTCTCCTGATCCTGGGGGTCCTACCCTTCCATAGAAAAGAAGAAATTAGTTTATTTATTGTATGAAAAAAGTACTTGGGCAAAAAGAGTGGCATACATTGTAAAAAATACAAAAAGCATGGACGCACATTCATTTAAAGCAAATTACCCTCCCAGCAATAGTTATATGTAAACTTTCCACCTTTCCAGGTACAATTTAAGCTTGTCAATTAACGGTGGGAAGTTGTTTTTGTAAAGATCTGATAATTGTCAACAGATATTCACACCTAAATACTTGAAATTGCTTCTAGACATCTTAAAGGAGAAGTACCCATCAGGGATCTGGAGAATAGATTGTTTACAGGAAAGCTTTCACTCTTTGAAAATTTAATTTATAACCTGAAAAAGTTCCAAATCTGTTTGACAGTTAGATTGTCTGGGGGACGGTAGATATTGGGTCAGAAAAAAAAAAAAATCATCTGCATATAAAGAAAGTGTGTGTTTTGAACCACATCTGAGAATCCCTTGACTAAAACTGGCAGATTTAAGCATGATAGATAAAAGTTCATTAATTAAAGCAAATAACAATGGGCTTAAATGGTGGCCCTGGAGAGATACTCTACCAAGTGTGAAATACTGGGATCTCATCCCGTTAGTACGTAAAAATCCAGGGTATAAATTTGGGACCGATGCCAAACCTCTTAAAGACCTAAATAAATACCCCCACTCCACCCTATCGAATGCTTTCTCCACATCCAAAGAGACCACCATTTCTGGTGTCTCAGTGAATGCAGGAGAGAGAAGAATGTTGAGAAGGTGACAGATATCATAAACCCGGTTTGGTCTGGTGATATAATGCTTGGCATGACCAATTCAAGGTAAAGCTTTAGGGGTAAAGCTTTAGCTAGAATTTTATAATCCGCATTTAAAAGAGAGATAGGGCAATAAGAACTGCAATCAGAATTTTCTTTACCTGGTTTTAATAGTAAGGTTATTGAAGTCTCAGTGGGAGTTTGAGGCTAGGCTCCATGGTCCAGAGTCATTGATCATTTTTAAAAGGAGGGGGATTAATTTATCAATACATTTTTTATAGAGCTCTATGCCATCTGGACTGGTATGTTAATTATTATTGGGAGTGAAGTGGTTTGACACTGTAGAGACTTCACAATGGTTTCCATCTCGGTGAGTTTTTCTAAGTTTCCACACACCAAAACTTCTGTTTTAATGAGAAGGTTGTTAAACAATATCACTAGTTGTACCAGTGAGTAACCCGCCAGCTTCAGGGATTCTGTTGATTGTTGTATCAGGATAGCCATGTCGGCTTTGAAGCTATCACATTGTTTACTGAGTATAGCCTCAAGGTCATTCTTGGTGAGCATTGCTCCCGCTTTCAGTGGGTAATCGTCTGTTGTAAGCCGAGGTGGCAGTGGTAGCTAGCTTAACTGCAATGTTTGAAGCTCATGTTGTTGTTCTTGGCTGTTTCTGCTTTGAGTTGCTCATTATATATGTAAGTGGAAAAATGTGAATTGGTCGAAGAAGTGCTGATAGTTTGTTAGATTTGGAAAGTATATGAGAAGTTTAACCAGAGCCCCCCACTCACATGTCTTTTCACTGCCTCATCAAACCGGAAGATCCAAAATTGTGCATGCTTTACCAAGAATTAATAGTAACTGACCTTGTATGCTGTCTGCACACCAGAAAGCTGTTCCAAATGTTATTAAGTACTCTGAGTCATTTGAAGATATAATGACAGATTTGCAAATCTCCAGAACAGCACTTTTTATTTCTTTGTCTTATGCTAGAGGGATTTGTTGAAGAGCCTTTCCATTTGGATAACTAAGGACTGATTCAGTATTTTACATTTTGACTCATGTATGTTCATGGGACTTTAAAGACGTGAATGAGGTTTTTCAAATATGGAAAGGAGGAGCAGCATTGTAGGGTTTAAATGTATTATTTAGTCTATATTAACTGTATAGTAAGCATAACAGCAGCACTGGCACTAATATTGGTCACTGTGACAGTGACACTCAGTCACATTTTCTGTGCTTCTTCTCACCTTTCAACATTTCAACATTGAAAAATAGAAAACAATGAGCTCAATTTTCTAGGATTTCAATGTTTTGGGGGGATCCTAAGTGTTAATTAAGGGGTCAGAGCACCTCTGTTTAAGATTAAGTTTGGGTCAAAAGTATGGCTAAAGTTAAAAAGGACCTATTACACTCATTTCTACATTTTATTATTGGACTCCACCAGAGTAGCTTTACATGATTCACAGTTCAAAAAACTCCTTATTTATTGTATACTGACCCTTTATGCAGCCCCTCAGTAGACCCTGGCTCTTTACAGTCCATTTGAGCTCCTGTCTCTTTAAGATGATGAGCCTGCTCTGTTCTAATTGGCCAGCTTTATGTACCAGAGTTGTGTAAAGCTACCACAGATGCAAACCCAACATTTCCTGCTCTCTTGCTTCATATTTAAAAGCTTTTAAATCACTAAATAATGGGAGACTTTTATTATGAAGAATTTCAGGAGGTGAAATGTGTTCTTCTCTGAATTAACAGAGCTTTGTTAGTGGCACTAAAAACCGGTCAAAACAACAACGTATGGACATATTTGGAGCTATTTGTTCTGTGTATCAGTTAGAAATAATGCAGGGAGGAATAGTACAAGCAGAAACAGTCACAGTGATGATGATGTGAAGAGCTGCAGATGACCAGCACACCTCCAACAAGTAAACCACTTATTTTACTTTGCTGTGCTGTGTAATGGAGTCATGGCTCAGTGTGACTACCCCCAAAACAATGGAAAAACATCAAAATCTTAGCAGAGTGGGATAGTGAGGAGATGTCTATATAAAGAAATCTGTCACAAGGCGACATCGGCTTGGGCTGAAAGTAGAAAAAAATGTTGGAAACCAAGCATTCAGAGCAGTCTGAAGCTGGTGCTTTTTGCACACAGGGATTACTTCTACACACATTTACCTCATTATTTGACATGTCTTTTAATATCAATATCCGACACTGTGACATTATATAGATGTCTGAAAATAAGGAAAAGCATAATAGGTCTCCTTGAAGGTTATCTTTAAGGTGCCTTGGCTAAAACTCAGTTCATGTTTGTGAATTGTTCATGGCTGATAACGATTGTAAAAAGTTGCTCCAAGCAAAGCTCAGTCTTTCTCAAGGAAGCAAACATCTCAGTGAAGTCATCCACCCAAAGCAAACCAGGGTCACTTGCTGCATCACTTATGGGGTCAGTAGAGTCATCATCATGTGACAGGAAGCCACAGTGAAGTCATTACCGGCAGTGATAGAACAATGAGGGCACAGTTGGCCTGAGAGCACCATGTCTGAAATAGCACACATCCTGTCAGACAGCCCCCCCCCCCCCCCTCTTTTTTTTATTTCTCCCCCCAGATCTCCATAAACTCTCCACCCCCTTTCTGGCCTCAGCCATTACTTCACAACATGATCAGGACCACAACCACACATTCGCTCCTCCAGAGTATCTGAACTAGCAGTGACAGAAAATAACAGGTTGCAAGGCAGCAAGCAAATGGAGACAATCTCAGACTCAGAGTGTCTGTCTCTGCAAAGCGGTGGGACGAGTCGAAAGGTGAAAGAGACGGGTCGGCGCTGCAATCACTGAGGCTGCCTTTGACATCAGGGGAGCAGCCAAACAGTGCTCTTCCCTCCTCCCTTTAACCCACCTTTGTCTTATTCACTCCTTCACTCTGGTACAAAATATAATGAGAGACAGACACCAGTGTAAATGCACACAAAAATTTGAATGACTGACACAAATCTGCATTTCTCCAATGCCCCAGTTAAGCGGAATCTTCCTACTTATGGATGAGGCATGCTAACACACACACACACACACACACACACACACACACACACACACACATAGAGGCTGTATACAAAGTCTGGAAGAATTGCTGGGGAGTGGAGACAGTCAGTGGACCTTAATGAAGACCCACAGAGTGGAAGGTGTGGCCCTGGCCTCAACAGAGGTTTATTCTCAGCCAACAAGGCCCCAGGAGTTAACACGACCCAGCAAAGGCAGACGGTGCTCGTTCCTCGTTCCTCGTCTTCGCTCCCTCCAGCGACTTAATTTATGCAGCATCTTGCAGTGCCGCTGAGCTTGAATAGCAGCCGCGACAAGAATTTGAATTTGGGAGTTGGGGGTAGTTTTCAGAGTTAGAAATCATGGTCTTCTTGGTTGTGTGCATGTGTGCATAGGGCTCTGTGTGTGTGTCCAGGGTTCTGCTCCAGTAAATACAGACTGAGGAGTTCAATTTGCGGCACTGTGACATTCGCTGATCTCGTCACTGAGATGGGACTTAATTTTCCAGAGTAGTTGGGAGGGGGAGCGATACTTATGTCTCTCACCTCAACTCTCTGAGGCTTTAGCCGGCACCTGAGAGAAATAAGGGCAACTGTTACACATTTCAACTTTTACTCTCTGTTCACTCCATCCCAACTGCTCAGAAAGGCCCTGTTTCATCCTCCTCCTCCTCCTCTCTTTCTGCCTTCTTATCTTATTTCTTCCTCTCCTCAGGAAGCAATTTGAAGTAAAAGATGCTTGGTTAAGGGCTACGATGGCGCAGTCTGCTTTGATATGCTGCTTTGCCTTATGAGCTGTCAAGACATGTGGACAGGATTGGGATGGGATGGGAGGAGGAGTGAAGAAGGGGGAGGCAGCTGGGAGGGGGAAGGAGCTCAGTCCTGATTTGGGAAAGGGATATTGGAGAAAGAAAAAGCTGAGCTAAGTGGCATCCTTCCAACCGAGTCAGCATGGAGATACACTAATTAACGAAGCCATAATTAGAGTTAGGCCTGACACACAGAAAAAAGCTCCCATCCCTTTTTTCCCCCCACCCCTCTGTCTCCCACATCCACTTTGGGTGAATTTGCGCTCATCCGTGTCTACCCATAATGCTGGTACAGTCATGGGCGTTTCATATTTTCAGTAGAAATCTCCTGCACTAGTTTTATTTCACTTGAGGTACAAACTAATGGAAGGGGAAAAAAATCACATCTTAACTAGGCCAGAGAATATTCATCTCCACCAACCCCTCTCCCAGTTTCCCATTACTCATCTACATTCTCCGAGTTGAGATTGTTTTCATGTAAAGAATTGCCATAATTTCATAGTTGACTAATGATAGCGAAGATAACTCCACCATCCGTGGTGCCTGAGGAGGACAAAGCTAAGGTGAATAATGTTATTCCACTGTCACTTCTGCTTGAATGTAATCATCAATCACATCGCCTCATAAACATTGTGTGTTCACACAAAAGATGTGATGCATTTGTCCTAAATTAGATTCCGCCACTCTGTCATTTGTCAAGTCTTTCTCATATATAAAAGCTACTGTACATAGCGACACAAAACAGAGGGGTCTCCGAGCTCAGCGCCATCAAAATGTCCTGCAGCTATGTCCTTCCTTGAATTACATTTCTGGAGAAGGGTGAGGAGAGGGGGAGGGGAAAATGGCATTGAGTTTCAAAGGACTAACGTTTGTTTAAATAAATTCCCAGCTCCTCTCATGTTGGGTGGGGGGAGGGGGGGGCATCAAAGCATGGTGGCATTGACAGTGAGATTATGCTGGTGTGCATTTCTACGGGTGAGTGTGTTTTTATGTGCATGCATGTGTGGACTTACAGTATGTGTGCACGTAGCTGTGCGGCTGCTTGGTGGCAGAACTCTGCTGAACAGTACTCGAAATGTGAAGAGCAGCAAACTCTCACAGACCAGAAAATTGATCAAATGAAAAGGGGGCACGCTGTTATTTCGCATTACAAATTCACCAACGTACTGTGCATAAAGATGCATAATCTGGGGTATAATTTAAATGCAAAGTACAAACATCCATTCCCTCCCTCCCCTCCTCTCTCCCTCTCACATAGAACAAACAGAGCACCATGGATAACAAAAATCATTGGTGTGCATGTGCTGCAGCAATAAGACAGAGGGTAGCTTTGTTGTCGGCCAACCCAATTGCTCTACCTCCTCCTTGTATCAGCACCACATCTTCTCTAACTGCTCGGGGCATGGGGCAGGAAGAAGGAGAGAGCTGAGTGTGCGTCGTACCGTCTGGTTCCTTTGTGTAAATCTGTGGCCTCGTATCCCCCCAGCCTTGCATGGAAGCCTGTGGAGTGTGTGTGCTCATGCTTCACGAGTCATGTATAAATGACTATATGTACTGCATGTCACAGTCCTGGACACTTACTCTGATAAGTTATCCAAATACAAACCTTCAAGCTCAGCACACATAGAGAGGGAAAAACAATGCAGCTGCTTACTGAATTGAGTTTAAACAGAGAATAATGAGAGCTGGCACAAGCAGAGTTGTTTGTTAATGTGAATATGTGTGTGTTTGTGTGTGTGTGTGTGTGTGTGTGTGTGTGTGTGTGTGTGTGTGTGTGTGTGTGTGTGTGTGTGTTTGTAGTGGAGGGGGTCTAGAGCAGAGCAAAAGAGATGACTATCAGCCAGCCAGTTTAGGTAGCTGCTTCCTGAGTGCTGATGTGGCCCCCGTGATTCAATTGGCCAGGCTGCTGAGTGACTGCAGGGCTACCGGCTCTGTGGTTGGTCAGCCAGGGCTCTGCTGCAGCACAGCAACGCCATCCTGTGGAGAACTACTGAACTGCAGCTGGAGGATGAAGGGATGCTGACCCTGCAGTGGATCCAGATGCAGCCTGTGGGACTGAAGAAGGGTATAATGACACATAAATTGTGTTCCAGTCATAAAACTGAGTGCTGCTCACTATATTTTAACATTTATTGGTCATAGATGGATCCCCTGAGCACCATTGTCTGCTCCACACCACCATCAAATGCTCCACCTTTAGTCAACAGGTTGACCGCCAGTCTTATAATGTAGAAAGTCCTCCTTCACTAAAAAAGATTAGGAAGGAAAAAAAGTCATATTTTCTCAATCAGTTCTGGAGGCTGAACCTTAAATATGATATAATTTTATTTTAATATAAAATCAGTGTAAGCAATATCAAAAAGTTGTTGTGGTAACAGTGCTGCACAAAACAATCTGTATGTTTACTTAACTAGTAAATATTTGTATGACACTTGATGTAAAATGCAGAAGAGTCTGGGCCAATTCAACCTTCTTGTGATAGGTTCAGGATGTACTGCTTCCACATTGCTCCTTACATTAGTATTCCCAGAGGAGTGTGCTCACTGAGAGCCAATTCCCAAAACTTCTGGCCCCCTGCTGAGACGCTGTTACCAGCACTTACAGTAGATGGCGACAGACGTCTGAGGCAGGGGCGATAAGAGCCTCTCAGCAGGGTGGTCTCTTTGAGAAATGGAGCCAGGACCTGTCACACCCTCTGCTCTCTGAGATGGAAAAGAGGTTTTCTTTTGATCCCACACTCACAGACGTAAAATATTTCCACTGAATCCTAATTTGGCCAGAGCCATGACGGGCCAAAATAACAGATCACTTCTATTTACAGAAATGTTGACATACAGTGAATTAGCTGGTACTTCACAGACACTTCACAGAGACACCTGGTCGTTGATGGATGCATTGATGGATTACAGATTACACCTGTAACCATCTAATAATAGCAGGATAGGGGATGCAGTGGGATTTTTATTCCCAGCTCCTGTGGGACCTGACAGAAATGTTGCAGTTGTAAGATGTTTTATTTTCTAATGTGGGTGATTTAGCTGAGGGAGTGTGGGATAAAAAATGTATATTATTGTAGTACACTGGTGCAGACACAGCCTTTTGTCTGCTAAGTATGATGAAAACCAACTGGGTCAGAAATTGTGCAACATAGAGTTACAAGTTGCAGTTGAGAAATCCTTTACAGAGAGGAAAATGGATAAATCAGACAAATAGAAGTTTATTTTTTGTTTTAGTTAGTGCATCATGAGAGAGAAATTAAGGGAAATGGTTAACTTTTTCAGCTCTGGCATAGCTTTAAAGCTGCTCTAAACAATATTTATAAATGAACAATCAATGAAATGACAATGTTTAAAGTGAGAGGGGTTGCTCGTAGTGATGAATCCACAGAGAATGCAGGTGTCATCAGCTCTAAGCATTTTATAATCTTTTAGCTCATTGTTTTGATAACTGTGTGGTTCACTCTCACAACTCTCATCAGCACCATTTTTAATTTAAACAGGCAGCTGTTTTCATTGAAAATTCTCTGATAAGATTACTGTAATGCTCCCTGCCCAGCACCAAACAGCTGACAAAGTTAGTGACTAGCTGGTGAACACAGTGGAGCATTTGGCAGCTAAAGAGTATGATATTTTTCTCAGGAGTTGGTTGAGACCAAAACAGAGCTGAAAACAGAGTAAATATTGGACTTACATTCATGAGTGCGACAGGAACACGACTCCAAATGAATGCTAATGTTGCTCCATGTCTGCATGTTGTGTAAATAGCAACTGTTTGCTAACATATGAGTCAGCAGTGAGTTAGAATGAACTGATAATATGTCAATGTTGTGTTTACGTCTTGTTGACCTGCCCCCATGTGACCAAAAAATCCATGATTGCAAGTTTGGATTTTTTACCATTCCTTCTGTTCCAAATTATTCCAGCATCCAGCATTTTCTGTTGTTCCTATATCTCTACTTAGGAATGTAGCTTGCTGACACACACACAAACACACACATACACACACACCCACAGAGAGACTGTTAACAAAGTGTGAAAGAATTGCTGGGGAGTGGAGACCTGTGGACCTTCCACAGAGTGGAAGGTGTAGCCCTGGTCTCAACGGGTTTATTCTCCACCAACAAGGTCCCCAGAGTTCATTTCTGGATGCACTATGGAAGAAAGGTAGTTGTGTAAGTGAACAACATTCTAGTCTTGCATTGAAAATAAGCCAAGAAATAGAGCAGCTCCACATATATTTTATTTAGGTTTCAATTATTCAATAAAATGCTAATACTAAATGCTAAAATAAATGGGTCTTCACACTTGCTAGAAATGTTTTAGTCATGTATATTTAATGTTTTGTTTTAAATTAACCCTCTAAACACTGTGAGGACTGAGTAGTAAAATGTTTGCATCTCACTTTTGAGTGAGGTAAGGCTTTTACTCCTAAAGATATGTTGTTGCAGGTAAATCTAGGATTTAATAAATATTTCGACGCAGCACTCTATCTTACAATCAAACTGCAGCACCCCAATGAGACCCCCCACCACCCCCCTGTCACAGACTCGCTGATTGTGGTGTTGACATACCATTTGACACAAAGTTCAATGTTACTTTGTTTATTCGACAATCACACAGGCTGCTCACTGCTCGTTGTTCCTCCCACAGTATCATTTGTCTCCCATAACACTGTATTATGCTAATTCCTCCCCGCATGGATACTGCAGAGTCAGACATCAGTGCTGTCATTCTCTGGTTTGACAGCTCTAGAACATGTGCTCGATGGGTTGTCATCTCCTGCAGAAACACTGGTTCTTTTCAGACATGCTGCTCTGTTTATGCATCACTCTGAGATTTAAACATGACAAAGCTGGCAATTGATGCAAATCCACCCCCACCCACTGACATACAAACACACACGCACACACACACCCATACCTCCCATGCCAACTGAAAAAGATAAAGGTTATACAAAAGGAGAAGAAGAAGAGGTGGAAACTCTGTCAGTTCTCCCTCATGTTGAAAATGTGTCTCCTAGTTTCTTTTTTATTTATTTTGAGAGCCAAAAAAACCCCCCCATTTTTCTTTGTATATAGTTGACCTTAACATAAGACATCAGCCCGCAGAATACGCTACTCTAGAAATTCCTAATATTTTCTCCTAAATTGTGTGTTAGCTAATATTACTGTATATGTTTCTGGAATGTGCACCGAGCAAACACTGACTCAGTCTATGTTTGGAATTATTGCTTGAAAAATCATTTAAATAATGAAACTATTACAATCAAAATTGTTGCAGATAGTTGATCGAAAAAAAATATTTTTTGATTAATCAATTAATTAGAGTAGAGGTGTGGGCGTGTTTATTTGTACTTCAAAATGTAACCACTGTGAAACAATCAGAAAATAACGTTTTATTTATCTGATTCAAAGCTTCATTCTCTCCAGCACCGCTAACTCTCTTCAATTTTTTTCAATTCAGTAAGCTTTATTGGCATGAATGTCAGATGAACAATATTGCAAAAGCCTCAAGGATAATACAATTCATTAGATAAAACAAAATCAATGAATGAATAAAAAGAACAAGAAAATTGCAGGAAACATTAAACATGTTGTGTGTGTGTGTGTGTGTGTGTGTGTGTGTGTGTGTGTGTGTGTGTGTGTGTGTGTGTGTGTGTGTGTGTGTGTGTGTGTGTGTGTGGTGGGGTGGGGTTTTTTTGTTTGTTTGTTTTTTTGGGGGGGAGCATGTTTGTTTGTGTGTGTTTGTGAAAGATTGTTTGATGACTGAAGATTGGGTTAATCTAACTGTGTAAGTGTGTGTGTGTCTATACGTAGCTCTACTGTATAGTTACATTCAGGTCAGGTCAGTAACATTGCTATCTCAGTCTCTCTTTTCTGCTCCGCTGTTATGTCTATCAGCAGGTCTCAACAAGGGGAGTCACATCCACCTGCTACATGATGCACATTTCCTTATTTGGACATCAGTCCCAAAGTTGGGGGTGTTCCCCAGAGATAAAGCTGAGCTACTGACGCAAGCAAAGGTTTACAAGGGACTCTCCATAACCTGTTGTTCCCCCTCTCCTTCCCACAAAGTTAGGTTGTAAAAAATAGGCAATAAATGAAAAGTGCAAAGTCCAGTTCGAGACCCAGTGTGGGGACCTCTTTCGTAAGGTAATTTATTAGTTTATTCATGAGCACTTATTGTAACACTTTAATTTTCTAAAATTAAAAGCATAATAAAAACAAAAGCAGGATTTTTAAGCCTCTTTCCACTTTTGTTCAAATACAAATTTGCTGCCTCAACAAATACAGATACAAATACAAATACTGGGCTCTCTGCACATCCCTACTCTCTAGCTCACTTAACCACCTCTCTCTCACTCTCTCTCTCTCTCTCTCTCTCTCTCTCTCTCTCTCTCTCTCTCTCTCTCTCTCTCTCTCTCTCTCTCTCTCTCTCTCTCTCTCTCTCTGAGCCAGGGAGGAGGGGCCAACTTTGACTCCTGTGTGTTTACAAACACCAAGCAACAAATCCTGCATAGTATACCTTTAAATAATTACTGACTATTTCACAGAGTATGGGTATCTTGCAATTTGCATTCAATTGTATTGGGATTGTTACTGAAACTGGCACAGCCCCGAATATTTCTCACCAGCCACCATTTCCCATCTGAACTGAAAGCAGCACAAGTCCTCAATGTGATCATTGCCTTGCCTTGAGCTTGTATCAGCTGCTTCATGGGTCACAGCCAACACGCCCAATTCCCCTCTACCCAAAAAATCTGTCACCACCAGCTGGAGCCATTACCCCAACTCCTCCCTGGGTAGGCGAGGGCCACTCCTCCCTCATATCCTCATCAGCCAACAGGGACAGATGTTCATTACAAGCCCATTTCCTCACTCCAATATTATATCTATTAGCAATGGTGCAGAGCTAGTTGAGTACATAGCAGCCTATTGTCTCTTATGACATTGGCATTGCTTCATATAGTAACAAGCGAATGGGATGAATGTGTTTAGTGGTCACTTGCTGGCAGATCCTGGGTCAGAGCAGTATGCTAAATGTAACTGTGAAATGATGACTGACTGTGAAATGATGAGGCTCATTAGCAGCCGGTGGCCATGGGTACCCAGTCCACTAAATTGATGATCAAGAGCATTATTGAGGATCTAGTTTAATACTTACAGAGCCAGGAGGCTGCATTCATATCATCTGAATGATTCATCTAGTTGAAACCTTGATGTGAACTTAGGAAGTTTAGGAAATTAAGGACTTACCAAGGGAACTTGAAATACTCAATGAAAAGGCAGCAAAGTTAGTTTTCTGATTCATTAATAAAGTTAGCTGAACATTTGGTACTGTTCACATGGTTGATTTTTAAGTACCACAACTATTGACCTTACACCTCTCAAGAAAAACAAGCTGTAAACTCAGCACTGACATACTGTATTATCATTCTTATCATTATTCAAATTTTGAACATATTGAACATAATATTGAACAAGTCCAATATTCACTCTCCTTTTACTTCTCTTTTGGTCTCCATCAACTCCTGAAGGAAATATCAGGCTAATTCAGAGGGCAATATCATACTTTTACTCCACTACATTTAATTGACATATAGCACATATTTTACATGTGATCATCTTATAAAATGTTATACATTGTTACAGTTTTAACTACCCAAAAGTCTGCAAGTTATTAAAATCAGCTCTACTTTGACAGTGTTGAAATGTTCCTTACATGTAATAATCAATAATAATATTCCAACTATATACAGTATATAATAAATATAACACTCAGAGTGGAGCCATTCTGCATAAAGTATATTTTGCTACTAATCTTCTGTCATTTTACCAACATTTTGAATGTAAGACTTTTACTAGTAATAGAGCATTTTTAAAATGTGTTATTGACTTGATTATTAACTCTATTATTTTCTTAAGGAGAAGATGTTGTACTTTGTCCACCACTGATTACAGCAAAATAAATATGGAAACATGGCAAAGATCGCTACTAACCAATGTCATTGTTTTCTTCTACATTCAAATAACATGAGAATGTACATACATACAAGAATACAAGAAAATAAAGTGGTACACCAGTGACCAGCTGAAACATCAGCATTGATAAGGTTAAAGGTTTATTTTAAAGCTGCAACTAATTATTATTTTCATTAATGATTAATCTATCAAGTTTTTTTTTTTTTGACAAATTGATTCATTGTCTAGTTGTTCAAATGTCTGAAAATGGTGAAAAATGCCCGTTACCATTTCCCGAAAGCCCAAGGTGATGTCTGAAAATGTCTTAGTTTTAACATAGGAAACTCAGCACATCCACCAAATATTTAGCATTTTTAGCTTGATAAATGACTTCTATGAGTGGCTGATTATCAGTATTTCTCACTGATTTATTCCAAAAACTTCTAGCTATAAATATGATCCCAGTTTTCTTTTCCCTTGCCATTTACAATATACATACTCACATAACAGGGCAGGGCCCTCATGTTGAATAGCTAGAGGAACAGGAAGTTACTGAGGTTTGATACTCAATAAGGGGACACAAGTGTTCAGGCAGTCCTGTTCAGCCATCGTTCATATCACTCAGCAGGAGGATCCAGTGAACCAAAGGAGGGGACTTTAGGGGTGGGATGGGGGACAGTGCACCTCTCTGCCCCAGAGAGAAGGTCCTTTTTCCTGGGCAGCTGATGAGAGCTGGCCTGCTGACAGAAGGCCCTCCACTGCAGGAAGATGCTATTGTGTGTGGGAGCTCTAAACCACAGAGGAGTCACTTCCTCTGAGTAATGTTTCATTCAGAGCTCCCTGCACTGCCTGGTACTGCTCTGTGTATAGACACTACAGTATATCAGTATATCAGTGCAGCAGAGCTCATCAAATGCATGTGTTGTAAGATGATGGTTTCTATGCACCCATGTGGCTATAACACGTCATGTTTTCTCCCTTTATGGGAATATGTGTCTCCAGTTTGTTTTCCATGCTGCCCTCTTTGTGTTTTTTATCTTCACGAGTGGCTGTTATCGCTCCGCAGAGAGCATTCACTCTATGAGTGGTGATTTCACTTGTCTTCTAAATGCTATGAGACTCTGCTCTCAAAGTGGGTATATTAAAAGTGTCAATATTGTTGCGCAAAGGAATGTTTTGTGTCTGCATATATATGAGCCTGAACTCCCAAAAGGTAATATGTGCTGGGTATACAGTTACCAAGGAAGGAGATACTGCAGGGCATTTCCTCTGGCACACTGAAAAAATATCCATAGTAACAGTAATCTTACATAACCTTGTATTGAGTCAAAATTAAGGATGAAAAAAAACTGATAGCACAAATTTTCTCGCTCTTCTTGTTGATCTTGCATCTTTAACCTTTCACTACCCACTCCATACCCATGAGATGCTAGTACTAGAACTTTAAAAGACTGCAGGCAGACAAAAAAACTCTACATGAATATGAGCACGTATTATACTGCATGTATTGATAGGTTAGGGTCTAGTCTTTTGGGTAATTTTCAAACGGAACAGCCTGTCATAAAATAATCCAGGTACAGCACATGGAAGAGTATGCAACTGAAACCTTATAGGAAATACATGTATTCAATTTCTTGCCAAGAGTTAGATGACAATATCTATACCACTGTCATGTTTGTAAGATAAATATAAAGCTACCACTAGCAGTCAGTTAGCTTAAGTTAACATGTTAATGAGTGAGGTTTAGAGGTTCTGGTAGGTCCATGTTGTTAGCTTTGGAGAGATCCAGGCCAGCTCTTTTCCTCTGTATCTAGTCTTTGTGCTAGTTTATGGTAGCTTCATATTTACCATACAGACATGGAGGAGGTATTGAGGTATTTGAACTCTCAAGAAATTGAATGAGCTATTTCCCAATATGTCAAACTATTAATTTAAAAATGAGGTTGGTTGGTCAGTTGGTTGGTTGGTTGGTTGGTTGATTTACCCTGATGAAGGCGAGAGAGCTGAAAACTGTGAGTTCTCAAATTTAGAGAAGGATTGAAAGAGAAACCATCTGAAAAATGTTCTGGCTTCAGTTGCTATGATACTGCTGGTGTTGGCAGAATAAAAAAGTCATAAAAATGGTAGGTTATGTTAATATTTTTTTCAGATTGTGCTGCCATATGAAACCCTTTCAAAACCCACTGTATGATTTTGATAACATACTTATCAAGCTACAATTGATGCTGTCCTGGAATGTTGCCATTTTTAGACACTTTTTGCCAGCAACATTGATACTTTCTTGCTTCAGTTTTTTAAACAGTTTATCCTATGTAAAGGTTTTTTTAGTAAGGAAAAAAATCTCGGACTTAAGACCATAGAAGGCTTGTTAAAATTAATGTTTTTTCAGTACAGTATATGTTAAAACCTGGCAACCCTATCCCGAATGAGCAGCCGGCAATGGTTTATTGGTGGTAATTGCTGCTTTTCTGGCATTTTATCAGCCCATCTGTTGCTGACGATTGGAGCATGTGGTGTAGTACTATCCAAACACACACATGCACACACACACACACACACACACACACACACACACACACACGCACACACACACACGGGACAGAAGTGAATGCATGCAAGTGATATCCATAAACACGAGTGCACACAAATACATACAGGTTACATTCACCTAAATGCACAAACCCAGACAGGTGGACAAACATAAATATGTGCACACATCTGTCACCTGCACAAACATGTGCCAACACACACGCATACACACACCCACACACAGCCTGCACTGCATCCATTTATTGCACATTTTATATTTAGGCTATGCACATTTAACACATTGCTATTTACATACTGCATCAGCAAAGAGACCACACTAACTACATTCTGCTACATGGGTGCACACCAATAATATTCTGTTACAGATCACATGGACACACACGCACATGAAAAAAAAAAAAACCAACAAAACGGTCGCTACCTGATCTATACACTCAACTGGAAAGTAAATAAAGAAAACACAGGCCATGCACATATACACACGTGCGTATATAAATGCAGACACTAACACACACACACACACACACACTGGTTCAGTCATAGTCTGTTTTATGACTTTGATGAATGGATTTTGGATATTGTATCCTTGTTGGTGCAAAAATGGGGTACTGGGGAAGAACGTGCACAACCACCCACCCACCCACACACACACACACACACACACATATAGTTACACACTGCTTACATACATACTGACAACTACAGATAAATCAACATCGTACTGTACATGTACTTTAGTTGCATGCATGCACAGATGTATAAATACACACACAGGGATCCAGTCTCTCTGTTCGGGGAAGCCCAGTCTCTGCGATGATTAATAGGGGTTGTGTGGCTCCCACTCTTTACCTCATACTATCTCTGTGCTGAAGCTGGAAAAATAAGCAAGCTGTCAGCTTACATGACACAGACAAGAAAAATTCCCTGGCTGACCAACCAGCCTGCATACAGTATGAGCATGATAGCACTTAGCATGCAATGTTCTGGGCTCAGCAAACCTTGGAGCCAGAAATATTGGCCACAACAGGCCTAATTTGCAAGGCTTTGTACAATTTGCCTTTACTGCATCAGCCCATTACTGCTATTGATACTCCTTGTAATGTAATATTGATATTTTTTTTGTTCAACACACTACTTCTTACCTCTTTAGAGATATAATAATGCCCTCAAGCTACAGTACACTATAATTCAAAAAGCTAACTTTTAACTTTCTTTAGCTGCAATGCAGAAATTTGAAAACCACTTAGAATTGAAGAAGACTAACGGTGAAGACCTATTGGAAGAGAACATTGCCTCCACTACTTCTCGCTTGATCTTGTAGGCATGTCAATGCTCTAGCAAGTTAGCAAACATTGTAAGGAACCTATGTAGCTCTGGAGGCAAGGAACATCAAGGATCCCAGAAACTACAGCAATGATCATCTCCCCCACAGACATTTATCCACATCACAATACTAAACTTCATGTCACAACATTGCATTCATTTTTTGACAAATCATTGCAGATCCGCCTGGCAAATTTTCACATCATTTGCATAAAGTAAATTAAAAGATTTTTTTCGACCTTTACATTTTTTGTGTCTCTGGTTAGTCCAATGTGAGCTGGAATACTACAATGCCCTGCAATGTAATTATATAGATTCTCGTAAAAAAAAAAAAAGTAAATAAGGTTGAACCATATGTTATGTCCCAATGTGGTCAGTGAACCTTCACAGTAAGAGTCAGCTGTGCTAGCTACTCTGTGAGGCTATGTGTAGGCACAGCAGTGTTGAGCTACTGTAAATGTTAATTTCAGCACGAGTGTCAGCATGCTAACATTTTGCTAATATTATTAGCATTAACCACAAAGCACTGCTGAGGCTGATGAGAATGTGTGGAGATATGTCACTGGATAAGTGAAATGTTTTACCTGCTAGTGGTGCTATAGATTAAAGTTCAGGATATCATCAAAGTCAGAAGAATGCATCCTTTGGGCACTAGGGTTATTTACTAATTTCATGGAATCCATCCAGTAGTTTTTGAGGCATGTCACTGAAAACCAAAAATGTTAACCTGCCCTGCTGTGTGATGAAATATCAGGGGAACAACAAAATCAGTAGGATTCATCCGCTGGGGACCATGAATGCCTGTACATAATTTCATGGCAACAAAACATCCAATAGTTATTGAGATATTTATGTCTGGACCAAAGTGGTGGATCAATCAATAGACTGACATAGCCATCCCCAGCACCATGCTGCTAGTGTGGCTAAAAGGGCAATTTTTTTAAATAACACCCAAATCATAAATATTATGTTAAAGAACTCTATATAGAATGGAGAGTGTACAATGCACCAAGCCCACTGACTGACACACGGCATGACAGGCCTCACATTTTTAGGTGTTTTCTGTGTAATTTTTGAATGTTACATAGTACAAGGAAAAGACAGAAAAACAGAAAAGATGAATGACAGAAGTTGGATGACATGTAATAATGAGACAGATTACACCCATGTTGCCACAACTATTATCTGATCTAGAAGCACTGGGAGAGCTCTGTCGAGAATGGGCAGCGGAGCGACTCTAACAGCATCCAATCACAGACCCACAGCCAGGTCTAAGCAGAGAGCATGGCTGAACTCATGTTTTTTTTCTGAAATTTCAAAATCAACTCTCAGAGGAACCTAGTGAACCTCCCACTGACCAGGAGGTGAGATCATAAACATGTGGCCAAAAGTACAAGCATTTCAAATCACTGTGACATGAACTTTTACTGTCACAGTTGTTTGTAAGGGCCAAGAGAATATTTTCTTATTGGTATGTCTTGGTTGTCTGCCCCAATTTTACAATTCCATGATTCCATTTTGGTATTTTTATTGGGTGTGCAGAGAACATATTTTCACTTAGACCCAGGTGTTTGGCAGCTTACCCTTGACTGTCAGTCCAGGCATTCATAAGAACATGACAGGCCTCTGAATTGTTTGTTTAACTTCACCCCATTAACTGGCACTGATTGACAAGCTTTGGAGTTTTTGGAAGGAGAAGGTGAGGTCAGGAGAGGTAAGCCAGGAGAGAAAATGTCTACATTCACACCTTTCCCAATTCCTACATTTTAGTGCTGTGAAACTCTCAGAAATGACCAATAAAAACATTTGCATGAGGGTTTGAATGATAATTTTCAATGAAGGTACACATATGTTTGGATGGAAGCTGCTAATACTCTGTTTCTATACTTATATTGTTATGGGCTGGTCATGACAAAATCAATTAATCCAAATTGCTGCAATCAGTTTATTCACTCACAGTGGCGAAGTAAATCTGCAAAACATTTTCACATCAAGTTCAATTTTAGTGAACTTTGACATGCCATTTTTTGCCATTGACAAATAGCATGCACTGTTGTCAGTGTTGACCTTTCAAGATCCAAGAAACTTTATTGTCTGTCACATAGAAACAGAAATTCCTCTATGAATCAAAGACAAATTTAGACAAACATAACAATAACAAAGTTATTTTTAAGGGAACGGAGAGACTGTGAGTGTAATATGCAGGAAGCTACTGTATTTGTGTTGCACCATCCAGTTTTATATAACCCTGCTCTGACGAAAGTATTAACTGCACCACCAAAGAGGACTGTCCTATTGGCCCAAATATAAAGCGGCAACGATTATAAGAAGACACCCCCCCCCCCCCCACACTCATGATGAATTTATTTCCTCCGTGCCGAAAAAACACATTACACAAGCATTTGGAAACTCCTGTGGGTTAAATGGTTATGGTAGACTGCACATGTTATGAAACATGAGTTGATGGTTCAAATACGCCTTTTAAATGATCTGTTTGAACTTATTGTCCAGTTAGCAACTGAGCTAAGCTACTAGTGAATGAGTGGCAGGGGCAGTTAGAAGTCAGACTAGACAAGAAAGACAAGCATTCAGTGGATGCTTTGACAAACTTGTCCAACTGTACTTACCATAGTTGTGTGCACACAGTTTTCTTGTGAAATGGGAGATTATTACGGACATTTCTGGTGTGCTCAGATTTGGTTTTACCTCTAAAGTAGTTTAGATAAACTGGTTAAACTGTTGGCTTGTTTACAATCTGTCTGATCATCTGAGTGATCATGTGTTTTCTCCTGTTGGACATGCGATGTTACTGTGTTCCCAGATCTCATTAGTTACAGTATATCGGTGCGTACAATGTTAACACCACCTGTAGAAATGATGGCCAAAACTGTGACAATAATAATAATAATAATAATAATAATAATAATAATAATAATAATAATAATAATTTGAATTTTCCCTTACTATCTTAAAATACCACATACCACTTTCATGCCACGATACATCTGCTACTCACTACAACTTCTACTAAAACTAGGATTATTTTAAGGAACAAAGCTATTCATGCATGAGTGTGGAGTGACATTGAGGGTAGTTTTGATCAGTCATACTTGTGTTTTTTTTTTTAATGAAAAACACTACATCATCCAACAAAAAACTTTATCTACTGATTGGCACTCTTTGAAGTAGAGGGGAAGAACTCATCGGTGAGATCAACTGCTGAGGTGATAATGGAGTAAAACCCTGCAGACTCTTTGTTCTCTATGGCACATGGATGACCAACCCACCCCAATTTTTAAGTCAATATTGGTTTGATATTTGTACACTGATATAGGGTTGAAATTCTAATTGGTAGACTGATAATACTTTGTTGTACTTTATTATTAGAATGTTGGAGGGCTTAAGGTGGAAAAATACCTGAGTTGGATGTTGTTGTTGTGAAGATAACAGCAGTACTCTCTTAGAGGCCTTGACTGGGGGGTATTTTGTGTGTGCATGCATGTGTGAGGGGTGTACTGACATGGACAGAGTGCACACTGCACTATGACAAGAGTCTTTGTCCTTCCAACTGATGGACGGGTTCATGGCCTGAGCTGCAGAGTGGACACACTCACACACACAGAACTCTTGATCTTATCTTGCAGTCACTCATATAAGTGCTACTGCTAGTTATGAAGAAAGAAACCTGATCCACTGTGTGCAGTTCAGTAGAAGTCATTTTCTACATTCAGAGAGAGGCAGACAGAGAGGTATTTTTTATTTAAATGTTTAGTCACCCAAGAAAATTCAGTGACACTACACTAACATGCAGATTAAGAGCTGGGAACTGATCGCTAAAGCCACTGCTGTTGCTGCAGAGTGATGTTACTTGCTCAAGGACACTTAGCCAGTGGCTGCTGACGGAGTGGAGGGTGTTTCACTTTCCCTACCAACATCTTCCCAGGCAGCATTCAACCTGCTGATCCTCCACTCACACTTCACTCCTGTTTATCACTTCTAGGCAACAGCCACAGCTATCTGCACCCTTGTTTGATAAAACTGCACTAGCCGTCAGGGATGCCTGCTTACGCAAATCCAAACTCCTGCAGTGACCTCCAAAGTGTTTAGCCAGCGGGCGATAGTGGCATAGCACTCAAGTCAGCTCGGTCTCCCTACAGTCGCTGTCAGTCCTGTGTCAGCTGCCATCCATCATGGTCCAGCTATTTGGGTTCACCTGCAGCCGACTGGGCCAAGACAAGAGGGCTTGTCAGTCTGTCAGTCACTGAGTAATGACACAAGGCCTGGGTGACCTCCAACACTCGCTAACGAAGCACAAGCTGCCTGCAGTTGAGTGCAGTAGAGTAAAGTAAAAAGACTGGACTAGACTAGAAGTGAAAGGCATGAACCTGCGGTTCTTCAGTCATAATAAATGCCCAACATGTGTAGCAGAGTAATGGATTAGCTTCCAGCAATAGAGAAGTGTGAGACAGTGAAAGGCAAAAGTTTGGAGATGTCTATTTTTGAGTGCAGTAGTGCAAAGGAGCTGACCAGGCAGGCTGAATGAAAAATGCATGACAGGCCCAGGTAATTATTGTAATCCCACTTGAGAAAGAGATAGGGAGGTAGCGGAGGGAAATAAAAAAAACCGTCATTAGGCTTTACTCTAATCAACAAACTGTGTATAATTAAATAGTGACTCCAGCTGAAATAGGATTGCATACACCACGACCCCTTCCATTGTGCCTGGCACTAAGCCCAAGAACTGAACCCACCCTATCTCCTCTCTCGGGTCTGACGCCGGCATCCACAGACAGGCTCATCCTGCATGGAAAAATGATCAGCCATGGAGCTGAACGTTGCCGGCCTCGTAAATAAGACAGAGGCAACGGTTGAGAGGGTGTCCTGACACGAGGTATCTGACTGTCCAGTTCCCTCAACCCAACCGCAAGGGTGTAAATCAGACATCTGCTGGTCCGGGGATGGCGAGCCTGTAAGGTAAAGGAAGGAGAACAGAGGTCCCGGGCGGTCCTCTTCTGCTCTTTAACTTCCATCTCCCCAGGGAAGGATTTACTGAACGTGCATGTTCTTTGTCTGCCACCCAAAGTCACATCGCTTCAGGTACACTCATTTACACCGGAGGGCTGCTGGGTAAAAAAAACGTCCTCTGCTGTTGGCAATTGAGCAGCACCACAGGCAAAGCTGGTGGTGAAGGAGAGGGCAGCCAGCACTTATCTGCAGGGAACAGAAACTGACAAACATTTCTGCCAGGGGCTAGCCAGAGGAATTCTGGTTCCCTGTTCAGCACACACATGCAGATAAAATACAAAATCCTACAATTTCTAAAGACTTTCTGCACCCTCCTCCTTGCTTGGCTACCATCTTTCCACTGATTTATCCCCCCCCTGGCTATCATCAATAACCACACACTGAGAGTTTATATTGTTCCACTGCACTGAATTTAATCCAAATGACAGGTCCACTATAAGTTACACAACAGGATTTGACAGCTTGAAGGCTAGTACAGATATCTTTGGATTGAAGTTGTGAATAACTGATACTGTGAGCTTTTCCCAGACCTTTATTTATTGAAGGGTGGAAAAGGGAATGGATAGCTAAAACAATTCACTGAAAACTTTAATTCTGCTACTATAGATTCTACAACTAATCATAGCATAGATTTTCAACATTTAGTATTCTACTATTTAGTAATAGTAGAATACTATTGTGTAGTTGTAGTTGTGGTTTGTAGGTGTAGGTGTGGTTTGATCAGATTTGATTGACAGTGACTGAACAACCCAATAACTGTCAGTAAGTAGAGCTCAGAAAAAAGAAAAATTCTGCAAACTTTAGCAGAAAATAGTGTGTTCATGTTAAACTCTGATCATTCATAGTAAGAAACTGATTACTCATATGGCAAACCTGTTAACAAACAGTGGCCTACATATTGGAGTCATGTTTAGGGCCACCTGATGAATGCAAGTCCAATAGTGACTCTCCTTTTTGCTCCCCTTTTTAATCTCCACCAACTCCTGAGGGAAATATTCAGCTGTTTAGCGGTTAAATGGTCTGCAATGTTCACTAGCCACTGCAGTTGTTAACTTAGCTGTCTGCTATTTTGTTGTTTGTACAGGGTGTTTTTAGAACTTTTTTTTTTTACTGAAAACAGCTTCATTCTGCTGATAACAATTATGCAAATGAGAACAGTGGGACTGAAATAAAATATTGTAAATTTGCGGGCTGTAACAACCAAAACACTGAATTGAAAGACACTATAACACTAACAAAACACATGGAGCTGAGGGGAACTGCAGAGATGGGTGATAATTCTCTCTTGTTGTCATTGTTACGAGCGACTCCTTTCACATACATTCCACTGATAACATAAAAATGTTGATTACAGTCGCTTCAACATTTATAGTAACATATATTATGCATACTTAAAAGCTAATCAAAATCTGGCATTCAAATCAAGCTATATAATACTACACAAGTGGTGCATGCTGTGGCAAAGACTGTATGTAATTAAACAAACTAATAAATAGCTCATAAAATTCCAATCTATCGTACATTAACTGACCCATATCTAATTTTAATATAAGGCCATTATCTGCCTCATGTATCAATCTGACCCCTAGTTCACATGGCAGCAAAACAGACATCAAAAGGGAAAAGCCCTTACTGTAACTGAAGGTTCGCAGGCCCGGATATCAACCACAATGTTCATAAGTGGATCTCCTGCAGTGAAGAATGTAGCTAAAAAAAAATAAAATGAAAAGTGAACTCTGTGCAACAGCTGCATTGTAATACATCTTATTTTACTGCTGAGCTTTTAGTCTTAGGCCATTAGCAAAGCATCTGGTATGGCGTGTCCTGATGATAGTCCAAACCTGAGAGCTCAGCAAGCATTAAATCAAGATATATTACTATGCAGCTTCTATGGGACATTTACACATTACATTTTAGGTATTTAGCTGACTCTGGTATGTGTTGAATAACTTTAAATTATTAAATCAACAAGAAAACAATAGTCAGGAAAGAAAGAGTCTCAGTAGCGAAAGAGTCTCAGTCTTAGCACCAAATTGTATTGAGCCCCTAGAATATTTAGTTTATATGGAGGTCTTTTTTCATTTTGTTTCTTTGCACCTGCATCTTAGACAAATTAGCTCTGCAGGCATTGCTGTTTTCTTGAGCTTTCCAACTAAAATCATACATCATTCAGCAGTGCATGGCGGTTCATTGTGAATTTAATGTTGACAGATTAAGAAGAGACAAACATGAGAATCTTTGGCCAGCACTGCTTCTATAGGCCAATGCTTGGTTGACCCTGTGGAAGCAAAAGCAACATGATTTCACAATTTACTGGCTCAGGGTTAACAAGGTCTAGTTGTTAGGCAAACAGCCTGTCCCTGGGATGCAGTAAATAACAGTAAGCGCTACGGTGCGAGGCCACAGGGTTTGTGTAGGTACATTATGTTTGCATCTGGCCAGTAAGTATTTTTATGTGTCTAGGTGGGCGTGTATGTGTGGGCAAGAGTGCCTTAGTCAACCTAAGATTGATATGGAGGACGGACAAAAGTGGAGGTAGAGTTTATTTTTCCTTCTGTATTTCACTTATAAACTCTGCATACAAGCAGGCCAATCTACTGCCTCTTTTGAGCAAGTTTACATCAAATCTGTTTATGTCTATGTAATTTTCAGGCTTGATTACACAGTATACAGTTTTGAAAGGGTACAAGAGCCATTTGGGGAATTTGAATGAGGGTTAGTTTAATGGTGGGGGGGGGGGGGGGGGGGGGGGGGGTGCAATTCATTCAGGGTTTAGTGTCTGATGGACAACATTTTTTGCATTTTGATGCAAGAAAATTCATTAAATTAACTGACAACGGACAACAGTAAGTACAGCTTCACTCCAAACACATTGGTATCACCATTGTAAAACTCAGCTGGCTCAAAACATAATTTTTACCCACAATTCTGATGGCCCTCTGATGGCTTTATGGTGCTGTTTGTGTGTGTTCCCATGATGGTTACTGTGTAAATTGAAGATTCAGATTATCAGTCAATTCCTCTTGTCCTCGTGTTCAATCAGAAAACCACTCAGGGGTGAGAAGAGGCATTGTTGAACAAGAGAGAAAAATAAAGACACAGAAAGACAGACTCTCACCTAAGTGTCCACCTTATTATCTGATAGGAATCTGCGTGGCCAGATTCGATTGCGGTGCCCTCGCAATGTCTCCAACTTAATCACAGCACCTGCCCCCTCCCCTACACAGATTATCCCCTACTATTGTGGAATCAATTTGGCTGTCACTGAAACACAGCCTGTGCCTTGACAGGATGGAGGGAAAGCTCTTTGATGCAGGTAACTGGAATTCAGCTATGTTCCAGTGAAGAAATCACATCTGGAATGTGCATAAAAGAGGGATAAAGAAAGACAGAGACATGGGGGTCAATGTGTACACCAGCCTATTAACTTTGACTTGACTTTGTAGTTTTTAGCCAGGCTAGCAGCATGGCTGTATGGAATTGTTGGTCTGTTGGTTGGTCGGTTGGTCCACCACTTTGGTCCGGGCTGAAATATTTCAACTATTAGATGCATTGCCATAAGATTTTGTACAGACATTCATGGTCCCCAGAGGATGCATTCTAATGGATTTGGTGATCCCCTGAGCTTACCTCTAGAGCCACTATGAGGTTGGCATTTATGTTTTTGAGATGAAATGTCTTGACAACTATTGGATTGACAAGAAATTTTGTAGATTCAAGATTGTACTCAAGGTGGTACAGATTATTATGTTCCCCTCAGGATGAAGTGTAAAAAGTTTGGTGATCTCTTGACTTTTCATCTACTACCATCATCAGGTCAACATTTTAATTTGTCCAAAACTGATTTATGACCAAATACACTACCTACAAAGCTAGTGACATTCACATTAGCAAATCAAATGTACTTGCTATTTAGCAAATATTGGCAAACTGGCACACGCTAAACTAAGATGGTTCAAATGCTAAACATTATACCTGCTAAACATCAGCATGTTAGCATTGTCATTGTGAACATGTTGGCATTAGCACTTACCTCAAGTAACTGTGTCTAGGTGCAGCCTCATAGAGCTGCTAGCATAGACTGTCACCATCTAAATTGATTGGATTACATACAGCAGAGGCTCTCAACCCTCAGGCTGTGTTGATACCAGGCCTCAGAACATTTGCTACCGGGCTGCAAGGAAACACTATGATTTGCCAAAAAAATAATGTAGAACTTATATACAATTATACAACTAGGCTAATATAGACTATTTTTGCTGTAATTACCTTGAAACTGCCACAGTCTGTGCCGTATTAAACAACATACTGATTTATAACTAGAGTAGGTCATCACAGCAGGTGTTGAGTCCATCACCTCATCTTTCAGCATTCAGCAGAACATGAAATGCGTGAAGTCACTATCTGAGTGTTGCTAAGTCTGTGTTTTTGGGTGTTTTTAAGAAACCACAAGGAAATAAAGAGCCAATAAAGGTCTTGTTCTATTAAGTTTTGTTTTTATATTTCCCCACTCTGTCTCCCCTGTGCTCTCTTTTTTCCACTCTTTCGTATGCTCACCAAGGAGCACTGGTCCGTTGGGAGGATAAATAGAGAGCAATCATGCTATCATACAAGCACCTCTACATCTAAGTTTTCTTTTATTCACTTAACTCACTGTGCCTCTTTCTTCCTATCAGTGCAGTCTATCAGTGTCTTGCTCAAGGAAGGAGACTGTCAGGTATCTTGCACTTAGTCATTTATTGCCCTGTAATGAGACACAAAGGTCCATAAAATAGTGACCTGCTGTCCATCTCACTGACCTCTAGTTGACCTGTTTCTGGCTACTACCAGTCAATTAACATTTTCATGAGTCGCTGGTGTCAGTGAACCCCCATCTTCTCCTACACCCCACCACCCTGGCCCATCACCTGGCCCACTCATGCATGGGACAGTTGGTGTCGACTGCCAGTCCAATAAATCTGACCAGAAAAGGAGACTTGCTCACCTCTGTTTACTTTAAAGAGCCCTCTCTGACTTTCAGTCTCTCTCTTTCTCCCTTCAATTGATTCATAGCCCCGGGCGCGAAGGTTGATAGCAGTCTGACTGAACAATGAGCATCTGTGTGTGAGTGTGTGTACGTGCATGTGCCTAACCAAGCAGGAAGAATGACCTTGCCCCCCTGATGTCTCCAGTGACTGTTAGAGAATTCACTGACAGTCGTTCTGCTGCTGAGCATCGATATTCTGGTTTAGAGAAAAACCACACAGCTCCTTTCCACTTACATTTACATGCACCCTGAGTGTGTGCAGACAGCAAAAACAGAGAAAAAGTACAGGTTTAAATACCCTTAAACCTCACTAAAGATCCATCTGGTCATCCAAACCAGCTCTAAAGATAATCAGAAATATTTTAGACACATTATAAACAGTCAGATGTGCACTGTGGGAAGTTTATAAGATAATCTACTTGTGGATTCAAGAAAATTCTATCCAGAAGTATCGTG
Organism: Thunnus maccoyii; assembly: GCF_910596095.1. Lineage (NCBI taxonomy): Eukaryota > Metazoa > Chordata > Actinopteri > Scombriformes > Scombridae > Thunnus > Thunnus maccoyii. The sequence continues at coordinate 28,985,157 of NC_056541.1, read as the reverse complement.
GTATCTTGGACTTGATTTTAGAAAAAAAAAGTATTTGTTTACCATCACATTATGAGAGTATAACAAGCATGACAATTTACATTTTGCTGGTGAAACATTGAAATTATGTATTTTTCTCCAGTCTTAATTTATTTGGTTCTCCATATAAAAGAAATGTAGAAAGGGGGCGAGAGACAAGTGTAACAAAAGTCTAAAGCTAAGGCTGAAAACAGGGCCGGGACACTATGCTTTTCCTCAAGCAGGCTTGAGAAATCAGATTAAAATTTTTACGCTAAAACGCATTTTAATGTCATGTGTAACAATATCAGGCGGAATCGAGGGACAGAGACAGCCTAAAGCTACTCAATGCAAAAGCAAATCAACAATAACAACAAAAACATCAAAAGCTGCATAAACAGTTTTTGGTTGTGACATAAATAACAAGAATGAGTCCAGTCATACCAAATCCACTTAAGTAATCAATGAAGAATACATCATAATCTCTCTCAGATTTAACTCATTTAATTCAGTCAGTTACTCATCGGTAGCCTGTCGCTCTGTCTGCAGAACTCAAGATCATTTCTGTGGTTCCTCTTACCAGTTTACTGATGAATTGTGATGGTAACATTTTTCAGTATGATGTCTTATTTTATCAAGCACTGTAAGCAAGACACCTGAGAAATTGACTTTTTTCTGTTTTCATCCCTTAAACTCATGCAGACATCTCAGAACAGAAGTTAGTTTTATAGAGAAAAAGAGCATCATCACCCTGGCAGCTGCTGGTGAGAGGAGGGGGAATTAATGTAGGTTGCCAATTTGTCTTTGGCTATTTCCTTTCTCTAGAGACTTCCCTCATCCACCATAATGTAGCTAGAGACAACCAGTCATTAAAGGGGTTGTCATTTTGGGACCTTTTGGAAAGTAGCAGTATGACTACAGTGGAAATAGCTTTCTTCTTTTATTACAGTGATTTTTCATAATGGACTCAACAAAAATGAAAGCAGCTGCCAACGATAATTTCTATAATAGTGCTTAAGGTGAACGACACAGGACAAAACTTTAAAAATGATAGAAATTGAAAAACTAAACACAGAGGTGTTAATTATAATACATTTGTGTCTTTTATGTTTAAAACAATTTAGCATTACTTTAAGTAGGCCTTTAAGTCCTTTATATAAAGCTAATCTTTTGGGTTAGACATCATTTAAACAGATGATTTTCACATCCTGTTGCCTAGGTTCAAGCCAATTCAAGTCAAATTTCATTTATGTAATATATTTTTTATTTATATAATATAATATTAAGATGCTGACCATATAAATTGAAATTTTATCCATTATGTCTGTGTCATTGGTTTGAATTCAGCTGTTACATGACACCCCTCATTTGTCTTCCCTCTTCAGCACTGCCTTGTGTCATTAGATCAGTGGCCTGTAATCAAGTGCATTCTCCATAAATTTGTAGTTGAACATATCATAAGCTCAGCAGGCTCCACTCCTATATGTATTTATCTATTTAGTAATTTCTTTACTTTTTTAATATGCTATTACATCAAATTTCACTCATATGGTGGGTTTTGGAAGGCAGGGACAAACTTTTTTAGTATCTATAAGTATGAGGACTTACTGGTCTGGCCAGTGTTGTTTTACATGTTAATAAAATAGTTATTAACATAATAATAATATTTCAGGCTCTTCAAAGACAAGCAGCCAGATAAAACCATTCATCACAGTGATTATGTCCTATATGTATCCATACAATATGTACTGCAAATTAATTTCCATCTCTATGTGTAAGCACTTGTAACATTAGTGATATTTTATAGAAGTTTGCCATATTCATTCATCTCTCCCTGTCCTTTTCTCAGTCTTGTGTGTGCTGAAGTGCAGCTAACCCCTCTAACTGTTACTGTCATCACCCTCTCTAATGTCAGACCCTTCGCTGTGCTAAACAAGGCTACATTTCACCACCGTATCAGGGGCCCCACGCCACAGACTCGGACACCCAGTGCTTTCAACTCCGACACACCTGTGTGTCCCACAACATCACAGACCATTTCCCCTGTTCTCCGACAAACAAGGACAAGCAACCCCACACACACACCCTCCTCAAGACAAATGGTGACATTTATTTTTCCTTGGGAGGAGATGTTGTTGTTGATGAAGGATATAGCTTGTCTTGTTGTGTTGAAACAATACTTTGCTTTGCTTTCTCATTAGTCTGACTGTCCCATGGTGGCCTAAAAACTGTTTCAGATGCTGTTAGAAATAAATCTCTGGGAGATACACTGAATAGATGGAAGTTTTAGAAAGGGCCAATTAAAAGGAAATATTTGCACAAAATACATTACTTTTTTAATCAGCTTTGGTCAGTAGGCTTCAATACCCACTGGGGTTCCCATTTAAGAACAATGGTGTGAATGCACACATTTGTTTCAAGAGTTCCTACACTTAGAAATAATTCAACTTAATTAAAAACAATAAAACTACTTTTTATAAAGGTGATCCTTCCTTGATTTTTATACTCACTAATGATATACACCACATACACTAATGATGTTTTTCAACCAATAACCATCAGTCTGTATATGAAATAATTTCCCCAATTTCGCCACTTTATAAAGGTCACGAGTCTGTTTAAGTCCTGTGATGCTGCAAGTGTACAGTCTGCACAATAACCAGCTGAAACCGCGACATAATGTTTTCACTTCAGACACAGTCTCTCTGTCTCTCCTCCTCTGTGTGTCTAATGCATATTTTAACAGCTTTTATTCAGACCACTGAACCACTCTGGATTTATACATGAAAGAAGGTCAACCAAAATTACGGACATTTAATGATAAAAAAAGCATTTTTCCTTTACAAACTCACACAGACACACACACTCACTTTCCTTGGCAGTCTTAAAGGCTTTTTGCTTGGGTTGAATGTAACTTCAGAAAGGCCAGGGTGCGCAGGCCTCCCGGTCTCCAGTTCAGCCCACATCATTCTCTATGCATCATTACTGCTGCAGAAACCTTGAGCCAATAAACAGCTCAGTGGCCCTGCTCTTATTTAAAGGCAAGAGGGGAAATGGAAAAACACACACACACACACAAAAAAAAGAAAAATACTCAGACTGCCAGTCTAGTTGACACACACATGCAGTATATGCTTAAAAACGATAACACAGTTCAGCATTTTGCATCTTAAAACACATGAACACACTTGAAACACATGCACAAGCCTGTGAACACACTATTCAAACCCACATTAACACACATGCACACACAGTTTTCATTTCCGATTCAATTCCAAATGGACTGAATTTAGATCTGAGAGCTGTAATTAATAGTTGGAACATACACCCAACGCTATTAAAGTCACCCCTCAGGACTTTTCACTGTGGAGGAATTTTCAAATAATTAAAACCTGTAATCAGATACATGCACAAGTGGCCAGTGTGTGTCTAAAGATAGATGTGTGTTTCTTGTTTTCCCTCATCCCAAGACAATACTCGGCACTGCAGAGGAAAGGAAATGAAGAATAAATAAAAGAAGACATTGGCAGCGTCGGAATAATTATACGCTACTCTATCCAATCTACATAAATAAACTCTCACTAGGCGAGAGAGAAAGAGAACGCTTACAGTTATGGTTAAAATCATTTTTCAGGCCACGGTCCACCATGGTTTGAAGCATGTTTATGGCTGTGAGCGTGTTTTACATTGTAGATGAAATATTTGGTTTAGTTTGGCCAGGCTGCGGCCAGTGACTCACAGCCTGGGATTGATGCGGAGTGTGTATCCTAATGTGACATTAACCATTCATCCCTGACCTACAGCATAGCAACAGCAGGAACTCAACAAGATTTCCTTAAAGCATTATTGGACAATCTATCTGAAGGACCTGCTCTGACCTGGCATGTGATAATTGTTTCGAAAGATATAACGGACCCTGAAGGACTAATGCAAGGGTGATTGGGAGTTTGATGGGTTTGTGGCTGGATGTTGACCTCGCAGCACCCAGGTCTCAAAATATCATATCTTGTTCTTGGGATGCAAACATTATTCAGGTATGAATGGATAATTCACAATAATAATATTTCGCAATAATATTTTTTCAGCAATATTTGACTGACTGATGTTCCACAAGTGTGCGCCTCTATATCAGACATGACACTGACGAGCTGAAGTTAGGGTCTGTCTCAAGAGTGCATGCAAAGGGGTCAAGACAGCTCTCTAGATTTTCGTCAAACGGTTTCTCTTTTTTTCCAAACCAACTTTATTTTCATCTGGAACTTCTCCTATTGCATGTACAGTCTCTTTTTTTTAGATTATGCAATATGGGCCAATGAGCTGTTATGGCCTGTTTTATAACTTGCTAGCTGTCTCTTTTGTTATCATAGACACTTCACTCACCACAAGAAGAATCTGCAATTATTTCCTGGTCTAATATGGAGTTTGTTTGTTCTCTCTGTCTTTTCACATATTTCTTCCACAGTCCGAAAACATGCTAGTGAGGCGAATAAGAGTCTAAAGTACCCATGGGTATGTGTGATCATCTTTCTACGTCAGCTCTGTGATAGACTGGTAACTACAACTTTAAAAAATGTTAAAGGCGTAAACAGGATGACACAGTACAATAGCACAGCAACACCAACTTCAAAGATGTTGTGTTCTTTTTCTGAAGTATTTGCATGCATTTTTAAAGACTTCAGTGCACCATGTGCATGAAAAATTAGCTTTTCACAACTTTTCTAACAATAGCTAACTCAAAAATAAACATCTATGCATAGCTAAAATAGGGTTAACTCAAATTAAGGTCTTAAGAGACAAACTGTAAAATTGATTCATTTCACAATAAATATGTCTCAAAGTAATTGCTTAATATCCATTACATCAGATTGTGATAACACTAACAACGCCAATTTCAGTCTAAGCCAAGCTGCTCTGCTGATTAAACCATAGAAATTAAGAAAGTGAAGTTACAAAGTTGGGGCTTCATGTTGCATTATTGTCCCTGCTAACACCACATGTCCAGTTTATCTGATAGGAAGCTATGAGTCAGAGTCCTTGTTCACAGTTGCTATCTGTTTGCCTGATCGAGACACTTGTTGCCCTTAGCTGTTTACACCTACTCTACCGCTCCAGCTCCAAGGCTGTGTGGAGATGCTGAGTTCCCCTGGGCTTAACATGGGCCTTGATCAGATAGTACACGCACACAAGCAGGCCAGCAGCAACACAGATATGTGTGCACACCCACATACATAATCAGGGAAAATATATGCACTCACACATTGATGAGTGGTACAGACTGTGTGCTTAGATACAAATCTACATGCATACACACACACACACACACACACGCACACACACAGACTCAGACACAAGCTAGCAGGGGTCCAGATCAGCACCAGCATGCATCGGTGGACTTGTAAAGCGGGGCTACTTGGCTGGATGGTTCATTGGCCACCGCGCTCCATCAGCCCCTCCATCAGTCTGTCCATCTGTCTGCTCGTCTGTCTGTCAGTGCTGAGGTGAAATGCTCAGGCGTTTTGTCCTGAGTTGAGCTGACAGACTGAACAGGCTTTACATCACTGCAGAGCATCAATATTGTAACAGTGTACATGTAATGCAGCTGTTCCACAGCATAATTCAGAGCCACACTAAGTATCTAATAATTTTTAATGTGTTTGTGTTGGAAACTGTGTATGCAAATTCTGTGGAATAGCACTGTGATTCAGACATATGAGGATGAAGTACATTAGACCTATCAGTTGCAAATGCAGCATGAATATGAACTAACATTATGATTTACTCACTTTTTTAAAAAAAGAAAAAAAAGGATAGCAAAATCAAACAACAAAAAAACACTGGTTTTGGTTTACAAATGTGATGTAACTGTCATAAATGTAATAAAAACAGAACAGATAAATCCTACAAATCAGTGAAGAAACCATCTAGATTGATAAAGTTTCACAGGTTTTCATCAGATTTTAAATAGTGACAAAAGCTCTAACTAGTTAATACTGATTTATAATTTAAGGTTACAAAAATCCTGGAGTTACCAAACCCAGCCAGAGGGTGGTGTAAGAGCCCCATGTGTCTCCTCTGTCTCTCCTGACCTCCTATTCATCTGTGAGGGCTTATCACTCCCCTATGTCGAAGGTTTATGTGGAACACCCTCACCCATGACTATATAAGTACTGTATGTATATTAGTGCTGGTGGAAGCAGGTAGACTGGAGATGCCCCACTGGTGAACCTTGGCTTTTGATTGACACCAGCAGCCTGTCCCGCTGGTTTGGATTCCAGGCGGCTGTTCACTCAACTTTAAATTGCTGCCTTACTCATTACTGCAGCAAACAGACAGATATTTGTTAATGAATCCACATGCTCCAGTAACCCTAGCTTCCTCCGAGGCACTGGGAGAGCACCCAGTTCTTCTCAAAGGTCTCTTCTTGGATTGGGTGGGTGGGTGGGGGGGTGATGTGGAGGAGGTCGGGGCAAAGGTCAAGGGCGGGGTCACAGGGTCTTAAGCTGCTAGGGTCCAACCGGCAGAGGTTATCTGGGCCTAATGGACTGGTTAAAAGCAAAGACATTCAACAATGCAGAGTGTCACTATAGCATTCGACCCCTCTCACTTACACAGCAGAGAGGAGGGATAACACACATTTTGCATATAGTGTGTGTAGGCACATGTACTGTATGTGACTCATCTAAAACGTTTTTTTTTTTTCATCTCTACATTTCCTCACTTTAAATATACTGCTTTGGCAGCAGATGTTTTTTGTCATCTAAATAGAGTAGAATTGAAATGAATTGAAAGACCGCTGAAGACAAAAAGATCTGTATTATTATTGTTGTAATACAATTGTAATGAGTTTCATGATGATATGATTGTATAGTCTGAAGCAAAGGAGAAGAAGGATTAATTTCTACCACTGCAACACGGTAGAAGATTAAGCGAAGTGCTGATACTATCTCAAAGCATGCAACTGCACAGCTCATCACAAAACAAACTGCATTGGTAGCACTGGCTTATGTAAAGTGATCCTCAAAGACAAGTGCCTTTGATTCCAGTCTTTGAACTGAAGCGAGAATGTTGCCTAATAATAAGCCACACTGTGATGTGATTATATCCATTTCAATCAGCAGGTGCCAGGTGAGTATTTGTGGTAGTTGAATGTAATGGGATTACACTCCTGGAACTGAAATAATCACACTCATTCGATGAATGTGACTCCAGTGGATGTGATGACCACCAAATCTGGACCAACCACCACTTGATCCTGACAGCTACTGAATCGACTGTCATGATCCCAAGAGGCTAAATTGGATTGATAATTTGGTTTGAAATTTGGTACATACGTTTATGTTTCACACAGAATTAATTGTGATAACTGTGGTGATCCCTTAACAATCTTTTTATTTGTCCAATACTTTGGTTTATGACCAAACACTTAGATATTCTGCCTCAGCTGTACTTTGTGTTTAGAGCTAATTAGCAAATGTTAACATGCTAAAACACCAAACTAAGATGATGAACATTGTAAACATTGTACCTGCTAAACATCAGCACGTTAGCATTGTTATTGTGAGCATGTTAGCATGCTGATGTTGACATTTAGCCACTGTGCACAAGTACAGCCTCACAGATCCACTTCTAGTCCTCACAGATGGCTTTAGAATAGTCTTGATACACTTTTAGCAGGCACAATGCTTGCTATAACAAGGACAGATTATGTAAATTCAGAAAATTATTTCACTTCAACACAGGCCGTTATCTACTTAAAGTACTAAATCACAATATTATATTATATTAAAGCAACTTATTAAATAAAAGAACATTTTGGTGTTAAATGCTGATTTATAGCTGTGATACAGCTCTCTTATAAGAGTCACTGCTGAACTGAAACACAGTGGAGTTGCTTTTGAATCACCAGTGCAATAAAAGCTTTTTTAATTTTCTTTTCCATTTATCTTTAAAGCAGTAAAGAACAAATGTCTCCACAAACAGAAATCCAATAGAGGCATTCTTTATCCTTTCTTCTTTGAACTCCAGTATTCAATGTTAAACAGTGTCAACAAAACATCTGTGTTTGGAGGTGCACAGGGGAATAGTTTATATCAAATCCTGTGTAAGTATAATGAAAGTAACCTTTCCAACACTGGTTGGCACACAGCTTGGGAGAAGTGTGCAGGAAGGGGCTTTGGTCCAGGATAAGGCCAGTCATAAAAGGATACATGTGTTGGTGCTGAAAGACATAGCAAACCTTTGTGCCACCGACAGGCTAACTATCACACTATGTTTTTGGGGGGATCAAAATGTCCTGCAGTTTCCTTAAGCTTTTCCTGGCCCTAAATCTTGCACATGCTGACACTGTGTCCCAAACACACACTGGGCTCGACGCTTTTAATCTTTTGATCATTGGACCAAATAAATTCATGTTCACTGCTAGACCACAGGGTGAAAAATAATAGGAAACGGCCCAGGGGCACAGTGGTCCACAGCTCACTGCATGCAGATACAATGTGTCTATTTACTGTGCATGTATTTGTGCATGTTTTTATGTTTGTGTTACCTTGTGCATTTTTATGTATTCATTTTGTTTCTCTGTTTGTGTGATCCAGTAAAAGATACCTAACAGAGCTTAAAAGGCAGATCCATTACAGAACACTTCCTAAATTACCACAGTGTTTGCATAAAAGTCAACAAAGAGACTTGGCAATGAAAAACGAATATCATCCAACACTTCAGCTCTATCACTGTGCAACAGCTCATAAACAATACGACTTCTCAGCTTAGTGAGCTATCACCCACACCAGCAAAACTATAGTCCGAGGCTGATGAGTACGGATTTATGCTGCTTCAGGCTTTATACACAAATAGGCAAGGGGGCACACCAAAAAAGCAATTGATTAAAGACCAAAATTAATACAGTTCAATACAATACAATACAATGCGGTTTATTACACCAGAATGGAATATGACAGGACAATGGACACTTAAATGATCCTTGTGCCATATAGCACTAATAGCTATCAGCAGTTATCATAGTTCAAAATGTAGCCATTTACCATTATAACTACCCTGAGAAGTCTCAGTAGATTGTAGGGTGGAAAATAATCTGAACCAGCATTTATGCCATCAAACACTCTATTGAAACCCTAGTTGTTCATAATGAAAATAATGATATAATAACTATAATAGCAAAACAAAGGAGAAAACATATTTATGTGGGACATGATCAAAATCCCTGTAATTAATGTTAGTGAAATACACTGTAATTAATCCAGATTAACACTTTCTGACAGACTACTATTCATTAATTAAATGTCTACATTATTCTAATGAGAGAGAGATTATGTTGATTAGCTGGTATGTTTCTTTTAATTAAAAGCCAACATCAGATAGGTATATCTGTCTAAATGGACCTATCAGTTACTCTCCAGCCTCAGCTCTCTGAGTCTCACTCTCTTGGCAGAGTTAATTTGTCTTGTATGTTAACAGAGGTTGCTGTGGCCTGCATGAGAGAAGTTGGCCAGTTTGTCTTTGGTGCAGAGGGAAGGTGAGCTGAGGCTCTGAGGAGCGAGGCTCATCCATCCAGGTGGCTGCTGACAGGGCCAGATAAGCATCTCACCCTGGGCAAAAATAACACAGCGTCCCATTGAGACTTGATAATTACACAGGCCCACTGCCACACTGGGCCTGATGTATGGCCCCAGATAGCCATCTCACACCCGCTAAGCTGCTGCACACACACACACACACACACACACACACACACACACACACACACACACACACTCAAACACTTGCACTTAACACGTGGGTTGAATGAGCACACACACATACCCAGAGAGATGGCATATCACTTTTATTATAGATCTGGAAAATGCATCTGCAGCTAACTTTAGCTGTAACAGAACATAGAGGTACAGTATGAGATTTCTTTTCACTGAGAGCATTAGTACAAGTGTTGAAAAATAAAGTTTTAAAAGTGTTACATTTTGCTGTGAAGCCACAGGTGTACAAAACTCTTTCAACACGGACTCTCTCAAGATAAGAAATATCACTGACACCTAGCATGACAGGGAGATGTTGGCATGCTATCTTTTCTTGTCACCAAACATGCCACTCACTGATGATATACACTCAACAACCTGCTAAGATCCTTGTCCCAACAAATACCCCTCCCCGGTCAAATATTAACAATAGCAAGCAGTTATTAGAGTAGAGATGGAGTGTTTATCCAAGCCCCTCTTTATATCAAACCTTTCACTGCTGCCTTGAGTTAGAAAAACTAAGACAGAAATTATTTGAAATTTAAATCTATTTTTCATGCTATTGAAAAACTCCAGAAGGCACTTTTACTTGACTTCATGAGTTCTGAAATATGACTCTCAATGAGGAACAGGCCACAGAGAAATACAGTAGATAGTGGGATTTCTATGGGTGGCCATAGTAAACTAATAAAGATGTAATTTCCTGAAAAAAAAAAAATTAAACCTACATTAACTGATAAATTTTTGGCCACTTGGGGCAGCAGAAACTAAACATGGATGTTACCTTTTAATTTTTTTGACATGGTGAACATGTTAATAAACAGTTGCTCATTTATATATTGGGAGGACACAGAGCAACATTAGCAATCATTTGGAGTCATGTTTCTGCCCAACAGGTGAATATACAATATTCATTTATCGTCTAATTTTGTATGCGTATGGAAACAACGCTGAAAAGAGTTATGAGACTGTACCAAAACATGGAAGTTGCGACTGGGAAACCAAAACAATAAGTTAAAAGACACTAAAATGCTATGAGATGAGGGGAACTGCATAGACAGATGATAATTCTCTATGGATTGTAACTACGAGCCACAACTTTCAAATCCATGTAATGATAAATCCATTGTTGATGTAAAATATTAATTGTAGCAACTTTAAGGTTAGAGTCAAACTGAATAAGTCCTGCATTTATTTTGCATATCATTGTTATTGTGTTCAGAAATCTACACAATGATCCTGTGATTTCAATAGAGCAAGTAAACTGAGTAAACATGGCTATCATTTCAACATCAGTAAGTCAAATTAGCCTCCTCTGCCATGGGAATTTTGAATTACAGTCACAATGTTTTCATTATAAAAAATCCTGGAGACCTGCCATGGAATGAGGAACATTAAACTGTATATGGTTTCAGAGTATATCGCAGTACACTCCAGATTATACTAACTCTCAAGAAGCAATTAACTATGGGTACAAGAAGCCTCTGGAAAGCTAATGTCAGCAGTTCTGGTGAACTAAATGATTGGCAGCCTTCACAGGATTACATTAATGCCAATGTGAGTCTATGAAGAGTTTCCTCCCCTGCAGCACTTTACATAATCCCCAGAGTGTGAAGTACAAGGCCAGGCAATTGTGCGAACTTGCAGGTGACCCATTCTTTTCTAAAGTTGCTATCCTTCATCTGATGAGCTGACATGCTGACAGCGATGGCTAATATGAACCATTGTGCTGTCCCATGGGACCAAAAACATCTGATATGGCCACCTAGGGGCAAGTTCACAGAGAAAGGGAGAGTTCACGACATGTCTGGCATTGTGTGGTCATCCCCTGGGCACAAGCAACTATGATTTATGGTAGGGTACTGTATTGGTATCATGTAGCTGGTCACTTCCTTATGTTAGCTACAGTCAGAACAGTGACTCAGAAAGTGTAGTGATAAAACCCAAAGTGTGTAGAGAAGAGGTAAAATCAATACATTCCAGCAGCACTAACTCACCTTAGCAGAATCCACCTGATATGACATCAGTTGGTATTTCCCGCTGACAGGCACCATCTCACTGTCAGTGTACCATACATTTTTGTTATCTGTGTTATGTTATCTATTGGTATCTTTTGTTCTTTTTTTCATTTGGTTAATATCAAAATTCACCAACCTGGAGTCACTTCTTCTAATCATCATCAGATGCTTTTCCCAGTAAGCACTTTTATAAATAGATACCCAATCCAACTTTTGGAAAAAAAAGAACAATCATTACACTCATTTTTACCTAAATATTGTTGATATATTGATTTATCACTTGCAGTAAAGTGATACAGAATGTTAACTCTTACGACCTGAGTTGTAAGCTGAGTTGCGGCCAGGCAGTGTGTAGGACAGCCTTGTGCAGCCTGGGGTTAACAGCATCGCAGGCTGAGGGAACATGTACAGCTGTAGAGCAGATCCCTAAGAGCCTCCCAGCCATAGAAACAGTCTTCATTAATCTCAGCCACCCTGACAGGACCATTGTAACCTCATAAATAGTCAAGGCCCATATCTGATACTCTACAGTGATACGTGGGGAGATAGAACAGAGATGTACAATACTGGGGTTGTATGTAGGTGATATTAATCTATACAACTATGTAAGCACACACAGAGAAAGTAATATCCCACCAGCTCTCTTACACAACAAACCTCTTGCCACTTGCCATCCAGTGACTATCACAAAAGAGTAGAGGATGAGATTACTGTGGTTGAACCTGAACCTACAGGTTTGGTTTCGAAGCACATGTTTTTTAGCATAAAACACATTGCTCTAGGAAATGGGAAACAACAGTTGTGACTATCAATGGAATGTTCAGAAAAAAATACATCAATTGTGGGGGAATACAATAACGAATTGCCACATTGTTAAGTTAAATTACTTAATTAATTAATTATTATTAATATTTTGAAAATTTTGATTATATTATTATTAATTAATATTAGTGAATTTGATTTCATCGCTCAGTTTTTTTACCACCAGAATTAAACATGTGTTTTGGCTCACTGAAGCAGGGCAAATTAACTGCATATTTCTGTCTAGATGTCACTCATCTTGATTAGATGTATACTTTGAAGCAGGTATTGTAGCTCTACAGGCTGATGTAACTGGCACCTGTTGAGCCACCACAGGTGTTAGAGAAGCAGACAGTGAAAGCAGCCAGTCAATATGTTGGCAATTTGTATTCCATATGTTCAGTCTCTATGGGCTTTGACCACTTCTTCCTCTTCTTCACTTCATCTTAAGCTTTGCCATTATTTTTCTTTCACTGCTGTCACTCCACAGTCACAAGATCTTTACTTGACACAACTTGACCAAACAAGTCATGACCACATCAAATGGGTTATACCCCAAAAACAACTTGAAAATTAAACAAGAGTAAGAGTCTACAGCTGGGCATGCCAATCTGTGAGGCTGTATTTAGGTGCTTCGAGCTGAACACTAACATTGGCTTGCTAATATTTCCATAATGACAATGTTAACAAGCTGGTGTTTAGCAGGTATATACAGTATATTTACCATGTTCACCCTCTTAGTTTGGTGCGTTAGTGTGTTAATAATTACTATTTAGCACTAAAAGCAAAGTAGAGCTGAGGCTGATGGAATGCAGGTATTTAGTCATAAACCAAAGAACTTGACTAAATCAAAGGATCACCAAAGTGAGTAGGAATCATCCTCTGAGGAAAATGAATGTTTTTACCAAAATTTGAACCAATCCATCCAAGACATTTGACAAGTCCAAAATCGTCAATTTCATGGTGGCACTAGATGAAAAGTCAGTGGATCGAATCATCAAGATTCATTCTCTGGGGACCTTGAGTGTCTTTACAAAATTTCATGGAAATACATCCGATTCCTGTTGAGATATTTGGACTGACTGACAGACAATGGCAGTCATCCCTAGAGCCACAGTGTAAGCATGGCTAAGATGAATTTCACACAGAAAATGAGTGATCATGCACACCAGAGCCAGAGACATAGGCTGGTGATACATTGTAGATTGTATTAATTTCAGGAATTTACTGTAATTTTAATGTGGAAAAATGTGACAAATAGGCTAGATTTCTTATTCTCAAAGATTTCACTGATCATTTCTTTGACATCTAAATTGATTCCATACTATCTTTGCCACAGTTTTTAAATGTTTCCTTAATGCTTTTTTGAGTCATTCTTGGCTTCCTTTTACCTGACGACAGCCACTGTTGCTACTGTTGCATTATCTCCCGCTGCTATCATCTTGCAGTTTAACTGACTGTAACAGCCTTTCTTCTACTAAAAGTCACTCTCCTGCTGTGTCCTCTCCATTTTTTCAGCATCCCGTTCCTGGCCGATACACCTCAGCACATGGCTGCCAGCAGGGGAGGACATCCACACCACTGACCCGTGAACCTGCCAAACCAGCCAACTCTCCCTGCCAAAGAAACTACACCCCCTGCCCCTAACTTAATGGCAAGCAGGGGCAGGATGTAGCTACATAGCATTTCTATCAGGATGTACATGGATGTAGGTTAGCACTGGTGTCAGCCCAGAACAAGGTGTGAAACACTTCAATTAAGATAGAAGTTGTACTGTTCACACTGTAAAATGTAAATTTTGTCTTTCTTAAACTTGATTCTCTCTACCAAGGGTTGAAATAAAATGTTAATTCAGGTTAGAACAACAGATATTGGTCGTATAAAATTTGTGATTCAGTGATCAGCTGCAATAAAATAGTTTCATTCCTTTTATTATTCTACAGGGGGTCAATAAAACCTGCCTTAAACCTGCCTCAGCCTGCCTGAAGGAGCTACTACCCACCCAAAACAAAACATTTGTATGGCTCTCATTGGAGACTTTCAGTTTCCTTTGGTCTAAATGCTGTTTTAGACACATTTCCAACTCTGTCAAGCATTGAAGCAAGACTGTGTAACATTTTAAACAAGAAATAACATATTCTTCCTCTTACAAAGGTAGGTTGACTTCATAAGCAATAAAACACATCATTGCTCAGTTCAGTACACTCAGGGGTTTTGCTGCTACAGCCTTACTTGGTCTTGTATCACCGGTAGCTCATGATGGCTAATGTTAGCAAACAATGGTTAGATGTTTTTTGTCACTATCATTACAGAATCAGTTCACTTTAAATGTGTTAACACTGTACTTCTCTTGATTTTTTGTCACTTTTTTGACTTTCAAATTGATTTGAAGATAGAAAAAAACATTGTAAACCAAGCATTCAGAGCAGGTTGAAACCATGGCTTTTGACTTGCAGGGAGCATTTCTACATACATTGACCTCAAGTTTTCAAGCTTTGACCATGTTTAGCAAAGATATTCGACATCATAACAGTATATAAATAACAGAAAGTCACTAAAAGCCCAGCTCATTTCCCTAAACCTAACTCTTTCTAACCATAGTCCCGATACTAACTTTAATCGGCTGTTTCTTTAGTAGCTTCCCAGGAACCTCCATCCCTCTTTCGTCTTACTAAACTTTTATGGAAAGCAGATGAAGTTCACACAGTGTTTTTAATGGCAGAAGCTGGAGCCCCATGCAGAGAAGGGTCAGCTCTGGTGGAGGACTGTGCTGCTTAGAGAGGCGGGGACAGAAAAAGCCTGACTGGGCCGTGACGGGACTCTGGCCCTCAACAGCTCCCATCACTCACCCCACCCACCCCCGCTCCCAGCCCAGGAGCAGTATGTCAGGAGCTGTTGATGAACTTGTTTTCCAGACAGCCGTGCTACCTTGGCCTGTGGTTTAGAGTGAGGGAATGTACCCAGTGGGACCTGAAACCGAACCACCTGCTGCACTCGCCCACTCCACTCCCTGACTCCCAGCCTTCTCCGTTTACCAAACACCAGTTTCTAAGAACACTCAGCCACCGCTATTTGCCATTTGGCATGGTATGGGTGTGTTTGAGGGGGGTGGCGGTGGCGGCTGTATTTGTGTTTGTGTATTGTATGTGTGTGTTTGTGTGTGCATGTGCGACTGTCCATCTGTCCATCCAGAGCAGAGGTTATATGTGTATAAATGTGTGTGAGAGCATGTTATGAGGGTTGAAGAGACAAGCAGCTGAGGCCTAATGAGCTATAATGAGGTCTAATAGTGGAAAAGCCATCTAGAAGCCATGACCTTGGCATTATGACTGATGCCCACAACCATAACACATCTAAAAACAGCCTGGGAAACAAGCTAAAACACGCTGTCGTCTCACATGGTGGTAAGTCACAGTCCATATTTCATGGGAGGCGTTGAATTACCTTGGAGTTAGCAGTGATTACAGATTTGACGGTAAATCCACAAATTGGACTTTGGTGGTCCATTTTGATGAGAATACCATTTCGATTAGAGCATTTATGAGACTAACAAAGATAGTTCAGCATGTTAATCATGTTAATGTTGACACAGGAGAAGGTGTCTTGCTCATAACATCCGTAATGCCATTTGGTGAGTGCCTTTATCCAAAGCTCCTTATATTACAGTGACTGCATATATACTCTATTTGATCACAGTGGGAAATGAGCCCTCAGTATAGCTACTGGCATTGTTGGCTCCAATATTCTGCCTATAAAACTACAGGACACTCTAATAGACATTATTAGACATTTAGAGTACTGTACATGCTGCCAGAGTATGTGCTGTAAAACTAAGAGCATCTCAAGAATGCAGTTTGAATTGTGTCTTCATCATCATCTAAAAACTGCAGGACAGTACTGTCAACCATATCCCAACCCTATATCAATATATTCCCAACAGATTTAATGGGGACCAATGTCCCGAAGGGGCAATTGGTTGTGCAGTAGTGTAACACACGATAAAAACACAAAGCAACATATAAATTTAAAAACATTCAAATAAATACAAAAGAAAGCAGAGTGCACAAATTAAAACAATTTCAAACAAACTCTTTCAGTATAAATGTATAAATAATGTAATGGCCAGACAAGAATGTAAATAATGGACAGTTCTGCAAAACACCCAGATTACGTTTAAGCCCCTTACTTTCCCTTACGTTTTTTGTTTTGTTTTGGTTTGGTTTGGTTTTTTATTGTTTTTGTTTGTTTGTTTGTTTTGTTTGTTTTTTTGTTATTGTTGTTTGTGTTGTTTCTTAAATTCCCACTTTCTACGTTATGCGTGATAGGTACATTATGAAAAGTATGTTTAGGGTTTGGCAACTAAAAGACTTGGCTAAGGATGGGGAGAGATCATGATTACTCTTAAAATGTTTATTGTGGATCTGTTAAAGCAGATGATCTCTGGTCTCCTGCATGAAAGTCAGACATGCTATACACCCATCCACCACCCCAACCCACACCCATTACTTTATGCCTCACTATATAAAGGGCACCACTTATTCCTGCACTGGCACTGAATATTGGACTTGGTAAACTGTGATGTGCAGATTTGTCAAATACAGCCTTAATTCCCGGGAGACAGGGCTGTGTAGCCATATAGTGATACACTTGAGAGCTCTGGAAAAAGCTAGTAAGAGGACCTTGAGTTGGGACTGTTTTAAGAATGATATAAAGACATGCAAAACACTGTCTATCATGCTAGAGTAAAAATGATGTGTTCAAACATATTAGCAAATCAACAAATATTTCTTAATACCATAATAACATGGATGTGAGTTTTTGATAGTATTGGCTCTAAAGCTGTTTTGAGTCTATTTTTCTCACATGAATACATTTCTCCTGAACTACAACTCCCTGGGTGGATTGTAATGGATTCAATAACTGTAATAGTTTCCATGAAATTACTCTTAATGCCAACCGTTATTATCGGTTAGTCTTGCATTTTATGAGATTATGTAGCATTTTCTTACTATTATTTCTAATCTTTCTTCAAGCAGCTTACATCTTACAGATTTCTCTCGGTCCAGTGACATGTCAGACATGTGGCAAGAGGTGAGCTAAAAGGCCGCCCATATGGGCTGCAGCTTA
This sequence comes from Thunnus maccoyii, assembly GCF_910596095.1. Lineage (NCBI taxonomy): Eukaryota > Metazoa > Chordata > Actinopteri > Scombriformes > Scombridae > Thunnus > Thunnus maccoyii. Next base: position 28,967,465 of record NC_056541.1, on the reverse strand, counting down.
TTTTCCAAGTACAACACACACATATACACACATTCTGCTTTCTTCCCATTTTAATCTGCACACTGCTGAAACTGACAAGGTGATGCCTTTTATGGGGCAGCTAACACAAACAGTTCACAGGCCATAAGTCCTTGTCTCAACGGTTTTTGTTTGACCATAAATTACATACTAAAGCACCCAAGGGACCTTATTCATTTATATAGCATAGACTATAGAAGGACACACAACCACAGAGCTGTCTGTGTGAAAGGGTATCTGTGTGTGGGAAGGTCACATTCTACTTTAATACACATTACTGATACAAATTGTTTGTGTATGGTATTTGTGTATACACTGACATTACTATTAGACCAACAGTCCCCATGCTTTATATTAGGCAGTCCTTATCATATTGGTTTCTATATACTTATTGTGTAACTGCACTGGTTCTCTATATGAAGCCCTCATAGAGTATCATATAAGACACCATATATACTGTACATATATTCTCAATTTCCCTGTAGTTTTATATTGTAAGGGGTGTTTCAGAGACTTTTCCATCATGGGTCAGGTCAGTATGAATGAAACACCTAATACTATATTCTTTCACATTGGCATTGTAAATTTTAAAGACCTTCTAAAAACCCATAGTCTAACCATATTCTGCATCTATGACTGCAATCTCATTAATCTGTGTGTGTGTGTGTCTCTACATGCATGTTAGAGTGCATTTGTGTGTGTTGTGGCCGGCTGCCTAGTAAAGGGAAGCCCTGTCAGTGCAGACTGAACGCTGCTGGAAGAATAACAGAAGAGTTGCTGGTTTAGCTGCACGCTGGGACTTATTAAGACTGGGAAGGTGTGTAGTTCATTGCAGCAGATGCTTAACCGCCCACATCAAACTCTCTCACACACACTTGCACAAACATAGGCTGTGTATATGTGACTATACCTCCCTGCTGTTTCATAGCTCTGTCAGGGCCATTCAGCCCTCAGACATTCACTTTATTTCAATCAGTGCTAGACAGGTATGCTGAGCACTGGGAGCTCCCCCTGCTTCAGGCAGGCTCTTCCACTAAATTAAGTTTGACTGGCAGGTGGCTGTGTTCAGTCTTCGCCTCAATGTTCAAACGGAGGAAGCTAGTTGGTACATCATCTTTAGCATCAAAGGTCTCTTTGCAACACATCAGTCAGTCAGACGAACAGGAGGAATGTAGCTTCAGGATAGAGGTATTTTCACTTCCTCCACCTGTAAAAATGCCTCCAGTAGTCGAGGGAGCCCAGAGGTAAGAGAAGTGAGACTGTCACTTGAAGGTTGCAAATTCAAATCCCTCACCAGGTCAGGTCAGGTCAACTATCGCAGCACTTTTACCCTCAGTCACCTCAGTGCTCTGTGGCAGTACTGGGCAGCTCCCACAAATCTCTATAACAGTATGAATGTGAAGAAGAATGCTGCTGGAAAGTGTATCATTCTCAGGTAGCCTCCCCAGATTTCCTAAAATGCTTTGCTCCATTTTGCTAAACTCAAACCTTATTAACTTTTTAACAGATGTTTCACAAACCATTGGTGAAAAACACCTCCATAGATGTAGTGAAAATAACATTAATAAAATCAGCTTTTCCTGGTGACACTGTTTATACTATTATTAGTAGGAGTAGTAGTAATTCCAGTTGGAGTTTGTAGTTTTTTTCAGCTGGTCCTCACAACAAAATGACAATATATATTGTTTTTCTGTGCAAAACAACTAAGATGCCATTTTAAAATTATTTTTGACTACTATTGACATTTTGTGAAACACACTTTCTTACCAACTAGTTTTAAGATTGAAGATTGAAAATATTGATACCACTTCCATGTACGCTTAATATGAAGCTTGAGCCAGGAGACAGTTAGCTTAGCTTAACATAACGTGGAAACAGGAGGAAACAGCTGGCCTGGCTCAGTCCATAGGTCAAGCTAAACAATGTACCTACCAGTATCTCTAAAGTTCACTAATTAATATTCTATATTCCATTTGTTTTATCCATACACAAACAGGAATGTAAAAACAACATGTTGCGGTTTTACAAGGAGTTAGGTGCTGTAATTTTTTCTAGGCCAGGTGTATTGACTTCATGGAGCCTCTGTTGGTTGTTTAGCAATCTTACTGTGACAACAAGTCTCATAGAAGACTCTGTTTGTGACTGGATTTAACAAACAAATTATAATGTGTTAATTTGTGATCTTTAGAGGTGCTGGTTTGCAGATTTTTATTTGACAAAGCCAGGTTAGCTGTTTTCTCATGTTTCCAGTCTTTATGCTAAGCTAAGCTAAAAGCCTGCTCACTCTAGCTTCACGTTTAGCATACAACCATTGTGGCATCTATCTTATGTCTGCAGGAAGCAAATAAGCATATTTCCCAAAATGTTGAAATAATCCTATAAGGTTTGGTTAATTTTAAGCAATTAAAACTATGTGGTTAAGTTTAGTTGAAGACCATTGTCATAGTTAAAAGAAACCAATGTTGACTGTTGAGAGGAGACAGGATACAAAGTTCAAAGAAAACAGTTTGAACTCTGTTTTAGGGTGAGAACAGTCTTGGATTTTAACCCTGATTTGGTGTGCACATGATAGGTTCCTTAGCCCACTGAACCACCTAACTGCCCAGTATAGCATCCTTAAGCATGGACTGGTCGCAGGTTTCTCAAAATTTTTTACTACCGGCCCACATGATAGACTAGTCACTCTTACACACCATATAAAATGACTTACAGTCCCCTGCTTTCTCAGAATACTGCGTTAAGGGGAAATCTCAGAGGGCCCTTAAACATTTCTGCCTGCTTGTGTAAGACTGTGTGTTGGTCCCATAACAAAAGATGCCTTGGGCTTAATGTTTTGGAAAAGGGGAGAAAAAAATCTTCATGGAGCTGACCCATGGTACCCTGAGATGAAGGCCACTAATAATTAATAATCCTGTCCCACAGCCCTTTTTCATCCTCTTGCAGTATCTATAGACACGCCAGCTCCGGTCCTGGACCTGTTCTGATCCTGTTGTAGACTCAGGATTTGAGGAAGACAGGGGCCTCAGCGGTGCATGATTGGCCCCCACAGGGCTGCTGATTAATGGCCATGGGAACAGAAAGCGCAGGGGCTGGGCCTCATGGGGCCACCTTGTGGTCCTGTCCTACAGTGTACAGTCTCCGCAGCAGTACCTGTGGGGCTGGTTACATATAGCACTCAGCTGCTTTTCTGGGCCTGGTTTTAAAGACAGGCTGTGATTGAGATCCATGTGACTGTGTTCCTTCTCCTATGGACACGGTGTGTTTGATCTCCAGGCTTTGATCTTAAAGAGATTCTTCTGTGTCGTCCTTCAGATGTACCAAAGAAAAACCAGAGATCCTTGAGATCCTTAGATGTGACTGTGAACCCTAAAATAACCTCCTAGCTCAGCGTATCCCCAGAATGTTGACTGAAACCAGTGACTGGCAGTTCATAACAATGTCTAAATTTTTCTCTCAGCCTGTCACACACTCCTGAGACTCATACTGTTTTGCAAATAGGTGCATCAAATGAAAAAAAAATTCTTCTGCATTTCAGTTATTCAGTATTTCTTTCTCTGAACAATCAGACATTTGTGTTATCACTAGAAAATATGTGTTACTCAAGAACATGGCAGGCTTTGATCAGTGTCAGATGTCAAGTTCTGTTTCACTAAACACTTATTTTTGAAGTTTCTTTCAAGAACGCAGTTTTATGTAGATGAGAGGAGGATTGTATCTGACAACCTGCCTAACAGTGCACAGTTTTAATAGTGCTTAAAACATCAGAGTGTTTGACAAAGGAGCTGCTGATGGAAATTTCCAGCACAAAAATATAGTGCTGTTGTATTGTTGTAGTGCATGCTATAGTGTCTGCACTGACACTGGGCCTAATAATGGCAAACTTATTGTATTACTTTGACTTTCAACCAATATACTTCACAGGGAAAATTTCACTGCGATAATGAAGTGAGCCTGAAGCCCATATATTTATGTATCAGCAGACTTCTGCCTTATCTTATTGTAGAAATTCTTGAGATTGTGTCTCCTCTTTGGTGCTAAGTGATCGGTGCATTTGCAGAGATCACAGTTAGTGTGAGCTATGTGAGGACTCAAACCTCTATTATGTTTCTGTAGATAGTGCTATTTATTTGTCTGCTAATGCTTTCTATTCAGCTTCCTTACCACTGTTGCTGCTGCTGAAAACCATCACTTCTGCAATGGCCATCCAAACACTGGGTGGTCATAAGAGCAAAAGGGAAAGCTTTCATGATATGGCTGTAGGGTAGTATTCCTACTATGACCAAATAAATCTGCACAACACTATGGAAAAACATGCCACACTGTGGCAGCCAGTGTGTGTCATGGTACACTTGTACAGTGGAAAAAGACATATCTGAGGAATCCAGGGAGCCATGGGAGGCTGGCACCCATCTGCTCCTCTGGCCACTCACAACAACACGCTCCAATAGGATGTCTGTAACAATATTAGTGGGAGCGATTTTAAAGGCCCAGACAGCCTCAAAATAATATGCTGCACAAAATAATACAGGACCTCTAAACCATATCCACACCAATCTCTGTGTCTCTACACCAAGAATTACAAACCAAAACCTGATGGAGAGGTTTTCAGAAAAGAACACATTTCTCTTTGTGTGAGATGCCAGCAAGATCACTTAAATAGAAATTTGGAATTTTACTAGATGAGACTTTGGCCATATTGTCTAAATGCTCTGTTATTTTGAATGAGTCACTGGGGTATTGTTATGCAGTGCTCAACCTCAGTGTAGGCAAAGCTCAGAATAGTAACGTGAATTCATAAAGCTACTTGCAAGCAAAGTTAAAGACTTTAAATCTAATTTAAGAAATGCATAACCCACTCTGACTAAGTAATCACTGGAATTAAATGGAAAAAAAGGCAATGAGTGATGAAAGTCTCTAAAGGGGTATATAGTTTTTTGGAATGCAGCTCTGAAATTGCTCTCTTCTTCTCTGATCCTACATATAAGATAGGAGGTCCAGAGAGAAAAGACATCTCCACCTTCCCAATTACCTATCCATCCTCACCTCTGCCATCTCTGTATCAAGACTCCACTGATATTCTGACCATGAATCAGACCTTCAGTGCCTCTCCATAAATGACTTCCTCAGGTCAAGGGTCAATGTCCCATTACTCTAACCCCTGGCTGATGAGTTAGGTAGGTCAAGGTCCCAGAATGGTTATTTGCTTAAATGAATTGTGATATTAGATTTCCTGTTTTTATGTGTATTTAATAATGTGAATGCATATTATGTTATCTGCATTGTTTTCAGCATGACAATAAATATGTATTCTATATTTTTTTCAGCTCTTCAAAATGCTGCAGTTCTAAGCTAATATTATCACACTACAGCATTCTTGTGCTTATTGCTGAAGATCTAAACTTCTCCACTTGTTATATTTTAATCTGACAAAGACAATGATCAACGCTTCATCTATTTTTATACTATTTTCCATAAGACTTTCAGGGATCAGTGTGTCTGATTGTCTGTTTCCTGCAGTGCTTCAAAACCTTTTCTCACAATTTCAGTCCATGGTTTTATTTTCCACAAGTGACTCAGCATCCGTTTTCTGTGGTGCATACCTCTTCTGGGCAGCCCTCACTCCATTCTCCTCACATGAATAACTTTTCATGTGAACTGCAGCCTGCTGGTTAGATTGCAGCTGTGTTTGTACGCAATCTGAAAGGCTCCTGATGACACATTTGTGTCAGGAAGTAGCTCTGGTCATTGAATGCTATTCAGAAACACAAAAGCAATGCAAAAGGCAATATTTACATCAACAGCAACATTAAAGGCTGTAACAATGTAGGCCCCGTGCTGCAGCATGTGTCAACAAAGTGACACTACAACAAGACTAAATCATAAGTTAATTTGCCCCCATAGAATCTGGTACGGCCCAGTGGGGTGGGAAGAAAGAACTACCGATTGTGTTTTGTTTTTGCGTCCAGCTTCACAAACAGTGGCACCAACAAAGTATCCTTTCTGTGCTGTTTCCTTCCACTCTGATTGGACTAATTGGGACCTGTTGACAGCGAATCCCATCCGTGCGGGAACAGGCCAATCACGTCTCGGCATCTGTCATCCCTGGCACACAGGGCTTCCACTCTCCTTATAAAGGCCTTTGTCTCTGTGACCTCACTGACCTCTACCATTTTTAATATGGAAGGCCTGATTATGTCTCCCAAAACAGGACATGGAACATTATGAGGAACAGAATTTGGTACAAAGGATTAGGTTGTACCCTTTGTGATAAAAACAGCTTTATTACAGCTCTGATGAACTGTAAAAATGAAAAAGTTGAGAAAATTCCAAATTTCAGACAAACTCTCACTTTTTTAAGTCAGACAATTGGCATTTATGACTTAAATGATCATATAGAAAGAGAACAGGGGGAAGCTGAACCTGTTGAATCATTTTTTACTTTGTTTTGATCAGAGTGAAGACCATGTGACAAATCTGAGATACATGCAGAGAAAATTACAAGCCTCAATCATGTAACTTTCTTTAAATTGGAAGAATGAGAGCTTTCTTGAGAATTTTTACCAACATACAAAACGCAACATACAATAAGCTAAATCTTTTGATTTACACTCAACTGGACAATTTACTCAACTCATCATTTTAAGTTACAAGACTGAACTCATGACTTTAAATCCTGAAAGTGAGAACTGGACAATTTCAGGTGGCCTGACTTGAACCTGACAAACGTATCAGATTACACAGAGTCAATGATAAAGGAAGAGTTTGCTTAATAGAACTGATTATAAGATTTTACTGCATAGAGTCTGGTATGAGTGAAACATGGAGTTAATTCCCAAAATTGATTTTCCTGAATTTCATGACAAAGAACGCAAGTTAACAGAACTTTCTCACTTTGTTATAAATAATAGTTTAAGATTCAAAGTTATCAGGACTAACTCATTTTTGTTGAAGAGACTTGCTCAGTTTGTTGCCACAATTTAAATTTTTTCTTTAAATTTTAATAATTTATGTTTCTAAGCCCTAACAAATTCTAATATGTATTCATGCCAAAGAATATAAACTGGAGAAAAAAAGGTAGGGGAAAAAGATGGCCTTTCTAAAGGAAAATCAATAGTGAAAAACTCTGACTTGGGTAAAATGCATTTAAATGTATTAGGAGGCGCCTGTGGTTCCACACAATTGATCTAGTGGAAATTTTTCATACAAGTCTGAATAATCAAGGTCAGGAGAATCACACTGTGGAGGAAATAGATACATCCTTTCTGAGTATTTTTTTTCTTTTGCTTTGAACATGTGTAAATTGACAACAGCACCTTTGTTCCAGTAGTTAGGCTGAGACAAATGACCAGAGACAGAGTTCGGCCAGAGCGACTAAGGAAGCCGCACAACTCCATCCAGAGTCTCGGAGAGCAACTTGTCTGTCAGCACTATTATGAGCCTCTCATATCTTGGCCTGCACCTGTCTTTGGTGGTTCAGAAGTTTGTTGACCAGATCCTTTCTCTGGACTGCCCCTCTCTTGCTGTACTCTGGAGCTGAGGAGAATCCTAGGGATCCCCATTCATAGAATAAGATCAACAGAGCAGCAGCTAGAAGAAAAGGCAGCTGTGATCTGAGAGAGAAACAGAGAGAGAGAGAGAGAGAGAGAGAGAAAGAAAGAAATGTGTACTCATGTCCCCTTTGTGCTTTTGTGCTTTAACTACCTCCCCTCTTGTCTTCCCTAGCCATGTCCACACAATAGGGTCTTAACAGGAGCTGTCAGCAGACAACACTAGTGTGACCATCGTGGGCACCGGGGTTAGCTGGGATCACATTAGCTCTGTGTTTGTATGGCACTAAAAGCCAGCTAGCTACAGTTAAAGCACGTTTTGTGGTGTTTTCTAAAGAAGCCTGTAGCAGCTTTCAGCCTTGTGTTTACCGACACTGAACTCAAAAGAGGCAGAGATCGTCACATTGCTGACGAAATGGCGAGGCTTTAAAATGCTTGAAAAAAAATTAGGTAAGGTGTCCAGTGGGGGCCTACACTTTGCAGGTTTGATCAATATAGTCAAGTGATGACATGTCAATTTGCACTGGCAGAAAAGAGATGGCGAGGACATGAATGACGGTGCTGAGAGATGGCGGCAGGTGAATTGTTCTGACAGCGGATACAGTGTATCAGCGTGCTTCTTTTAAGTGTGTGTTTATGTCCCAGCCAGCAGTGAGTCAGTATTTTCTTACATTTGCCGCTCTATTTGACCAGTGATTGTGAAAGCGATACTCTTTGCCATCCCCATTGTGCTTTTGCTTTTGTGATAATGCAATGTTTATGAGTTATTGCACTGTACACACAGCCATGAGCCAGCTGCAGCCATTATTTGATGTTTGATACATGTAATTATGCCACAAAGGCACTTAAGAGCTCTAAGCCACAGGTACAAAAGAGGTGGGGTGACATGATCAGATAAGGTTGAATCAGCTCATGATTTTAAATGTAACTAAACAATGATTGGGCAGGTGTCTTAGCATAAAAGGATTAGGAACACACACAGACACACATCAAGGAAATGTCCTCAGTAAGGGACCACCTCTGTTGCACTGTGTGGAGCATTGGGCTTGGGATTTTGTTCATTACTAAGTTCCTAATTGCTTTAAACATCAACAAATTTGCTGTAATGAAGCCAAATATAGACATTTGACATCTGCATGTAAAAAATGAAATCCTTCAATTAGGATACAGAGATGGAAGTGTGCAAAAGTCAATGTTTTATAGCTCCCTGACCATTAGATGGCAGTAATGCATAGCTGAGCCTTCTGATCTCCTGGAATGAAAGCAGCTCTGGTGGAAAGATGGAGAAAATGTTTGGCTGACCATTTGTGTGTTTGAGTTTGAAGCAGTGAGTCAGCACAGCTAAGTTTGGGTTTACCAGTCCAGTTTATGTCCAATACATATTGAAGTCAGGCTGTTTCAAATCCCTGCGCACAATAAGGACATGCTCACTTAAAAAAGTTTCCAAGTAAGAGGTTTATTTGGAATCTGTTTCAGTGGACATAGTCAAAAACACATAAACATAGTACATCTGCCACATTTACATACATGCAAACCACCTATACAAACATTTACAGTCAGTGACTCTTACTAGGAAGTTCAGGGTGAAAAGGGTGAAACAAGTCAGATACACTGTTACATAACATCTTACCCATCATACCTATCTATAATGACATATTTCCTCTCTTGATCTTTACGTGTGATATGCAGACAGAAGAATCGAACAAAGGAAACCTGAACGCTGCTCACGCTTTGTTGCATGGTTTGCTGTAAGCGTAGGATCAGATCTCAAATTCCAAAGGGACAAGCCACCAATAAACAAACAAGCACATCAACAGAAACACGTTTGACAGAGAGAATAACTCACTGTGGTAGCCGACTGCAGTGGCCTTATTGTGGTCTGCCTTTTATCTGTAAGACAACACAGAGACAGCATCAGAAGGCCTTTGGTCTGCAAAGCACACAGTGGATCAAACCAGTCTTATCTCACCAGTGTTTGTGTTACCTTCTTTTACAGCTTAGTCCACTTTATCACTGCAAAGAATTTAGCCATATACCCCTATTTATTTAAGATCAAGGTTACTTGCATATTTACAAGATTTCACAGTTTGACAAACTGAACATCCATTCAGCACACATGCATATGCCCATTTCCCCAGAGTCTATATTCCTACACTGGTTTTTGGTATCTTGGGTAGTGAAAAGGGAATGTCCCATGTAGATCAATATAATTAGGTAATTGCAGCAGCAAATACTAAAAGGATAAAGCAAAGACAAATAAACTGTTATGAATATATTCAGCTGATTGGTTTAGGTCAAGAATTTTCAGTTAAAATGTACCAGTGATGCCAGTACTTGTATTTAAGCATTCTTCACAAGAAATATATAAGTATTGACTGCAGTATTAAAGTCATAATCCTTAAGATTTTCATGATATTAAAGCTGCTCGAATCAATTATATAAATAGTGGATGAAATGACTACGTATAATGTGAAAGGTGTCACTTGAAATGATAACAGTTCCCATCAGCCCTTTGAAGCATTTTAGCATCTTTCAACTCATTGTTTTGGTTTTTGCAGCCCGCAACTTTACTGTTTTGGTTTACTGTCATCACTCTCATCATTTCAACACACAGCAGGGAGTTGTCTTCATCAAAAAGGCTCTGATAAACCCCCTGTACACTACCTGACCAGCACCAACTGGCAGACAAAATTAGAAAAAATCCATTTAATGCAGGTTTAAACCATATTTTTTATACTATTTACCTTCAGATTTTTTTCATAGATAATGATGCATGCACATACTGGACGTAATGCAAAAAACTTTTTCTGCTTTAATAATGCACACATGGTGCAAATGTGAGCTCCAGTGTAACACCAAAAACAACAGCCAGTGGTGACTGGGCATTGTTGACTGCCTTTATTAAAAACTTGAGACAATAAATCCCCTCAGCCCATTATTTGTTTGCTGACGCTGTGACATACAGGGGTTCTACTTCATCTGCAGGTGTGTTTGTGCCCCTGGTCTATAATGTGTCACTTTGAGCAGAACTCTGGGATCTGCAATATTAAAATGCACTTACTTTTATAACCACAGGTGTCACCTGTCAGCAGGACTAAAATCAGCCAGGATTATAACTTTAAGGTGCCAAACATTAGAATTTAAGATGATAAATTAAATTTAATTGATGAGGCAGTGCAGCACATTTAAAAATATAGGTTGCTATTATGAATAAAATAATAAATAGGAAAAAAGTAAGAAAATCAAAATGGCACAGACATTAATTTACGCTTCTTTCTTTGAAATACCCTATAATCACATAACCTACATAACTCTGATATTATTGTACACTTAGCGCTGTATACTCCGAACTGAAGTCATAAACATTCATGTCAGACTAAACTCTATTCCGCTAATAAAAATGAGGGTACAATAAATTTATATGTAGGTCGGTTTTTATCCACTACTACATCATCTGGTTATTACTCAGCCTCTTTACCTCAAGGGCAGTCTGCTGCCTCAACATGCCATGCTCTTTATGACTGAAAACACAGCTTTTCAACTTTTATATTCAGCACATGCTATTTGGAGGATGTGATTATCCAAACTCCAATAAAGTATAGCCTCATAGCCTTGGCACTGTCATTGACACATTTTATTTTTAAATTAGGCTTTTCTATAAAATGAATTTCAGATAGTGCATATTTATGCTCACAAACACAGTTATGCTTGCAGGTAGAAGACCAGTTTTGAAATTTTAGTGTGTGTTTTCAAAAGCATGATGTGAGTTACCAGGACTTACTCAGGTATGGATAATATTATCATTGGCCACGTGAAAGCTCCTGCTTTCAGAAGGGTTCACAAGTTAAATGAGTCTTGCATAAAAGCAAAGAAGTCTGAAGGGCTGTAACAGAATCCCTCTGTTCAGTTGTACTTTAGTTTGCGCCTCATATACTTTAGACAGGAGCTCAACACAGGTGTGTGTGGGGGGGTTATGATTCGGGGTTACAGCATGTTTCAGTCACATTATATTTATTTCATTTCAGTAATCTTAAAGTAAAAGAGACACCATTCAAATTCACCAAGATAATAAAATACAACATTTATTTCTGAACTTATTTTAAAAAATTGTTTTTGCTTCTTAAACAATAAATCACTAAAGAGTACCTCCCCATTTTTAGAAGTATACTTTTTTGCCTTCTTGCCCAGAGTTAAGAGAAATACCACTTGCATGTCTGTATGCTAAACATGAAGCTGGAACCAGCAGCTGCTTAGCTTTGCTTAGCTTAGCTTAGCTTAGCATTAACACTGAAAACAGGGGGACACAGCTAGCTACAGAGTACCAGCACCTCTAAAGCTCGTTAATAAGCATGTTATATATCATTTGTTTAATTTGTACAAGATCCAACAGCAGTAGCCTGCAACTTGTTTTTACACTTTGGATTTGTACATGTTAAACAGACAAGAAATAATGTGTTAATTAGTGAGCTTTAGAGGTGCTGGTAGGGATTTGTTTTAACCTTTAGACAGAGACAGGCTAACTGTCTCCCTTTTTCCAGCCTTTATGCAAGGATAAGGCACAGATATGAGAGTGATATTGATGTGTCCATCTAACTCTCAGTAAGAAAGCAAATAAGCGTATTTCCCAAAATCTTTTTAAGTGTAATACAAGCTATAACTCTACATCTGTTGGATTACATAACCTAATATCTTTAAAGTATTAATATAAACAGATAATAATTTTCAGAGGGAAAATAAACGGAAACCAGACAAATGAAGTGACAGACAGTATGACAGACAGACAGACAGATGGTCAGAGGGAGGAGATGGGAGATGAGCAGCAGTGACTGACATCCTTCCAGCCCTCTGTGAGCCTCATGCCACAGTCATTCCCTCTCAGCCAGCCAGAAAAGCACTCTGCAGGCTGCAAGCTGCCAAACACTGCAGTTTTCCTCCTCATGAACAGGGCTCTGAACCCAAACCCTGTGGCCAAGTGCAAGAGAGGTATTAGGGCCCATGTCAAAACAGCTTACAGCCAAACAGTGTGCTCTAAAAGGCCTGGGCCGATTCATGGAGTCATTCAAAGTGACAGGACCCTGAGCCTCTCCGTCTTTGACAGCCTTGTGCGCTGGAGTGAGGAGGGCTAGTGCTTGGCTAATGTTAGGGAACATGGTGTGGGTCTTTGTTAGCATTGGCAGCTGAGGCCCATTTCTTAAAAACAGGAGTTTTCCGTTAAGAGCAAAGCTCAGCACACGCTGCTGGCAGCAGTTATATGCATGGCAGGTAGTGGTCATACTTTAGTTGAGGTTTCATTCTGGTTAATCTGTTGACTTGGATACACTGTGGTTGAGTCTCCCTGTTGTCCTGGAGAAACCAGTTACAGCGAATTCACCCAACAGTGGGTGAATTCTAGCAGAGGAAAGAAACAATCATCATGGTCATGTGTGCACGCTTGCTGTTTGTCACCATGTTGATTTGTTGACATCAAATTGTACTCAAAACCTTTCGAGACAGAATAGACACAAACTGACAGAGCAAGATGTTTCTGTGCCACTGTAACCCTTCTAACATTAGAGTAAACCTTATGCCAGATCACACTACACAATATTTTTGTCTTTCACAATGGTCACTGTGTCAGATTAGGCAATCATAGTGCCATAAATTCTTGGCGTGTCTTGGTTGAGAGACTGGAAACACTACAAGTATGACCAATAATTGTTCACAACCTTGCGTGAATACATAGGTCGTCAGGAGGAGGGTCAAGAAATTGTCAGTCATGGTTACAAAAGTGCTATGTGTGATGCTGGCGGTCTTGTGTTCTGAAAAGAAAAAGAAATATAAGTAAAAATCAATTGTGGACCCGTTCCTAGGTGTCATGAATAGGGCAGTATGGGCTGTCTATCCTTCAAAGAGAACTTGAGATAACAAATGTGTCAACATGTCAAGAACATTACATAAATGTAGCTAGCTACCAGGTTCATTGTATGTGAACAGAAGGTCTTGTGGAGGGAAAAATGATTGGGTTTTGGGAATCGCATACACTGGTAAATGAAGATACAGAGATATGTTTTAATATCAGGTGGTTTCACAATCACTATAAATGAATGTCCTCTGGCACACATATGTAAACACCAACATAGAAGGTCAAAGCTGTCCAGTGGCTGTCCGGCCGAGCTGAGCCGCATTTGGTGTCTCAGACAACGGGGAGAACAGCAGCTCATCTCCGCCTCCTCCGCAGGCTGATTCAGGCAGTAAAACCTGATCAAGAAAATGATCACTGATGACTGACAGCAGGTGTTTCAGCCTGTGGAGAAGGCGGAGATGAGCCGTTGTTCTCCCCGCTGTCACTTAATGCGGCTCAGCTCGGCTGGACAGCCGCTGGACAGCTTTAACTTTCTGTGTCAGTGTTTACATATGTGCACCAGAGAGCACTCCTACGTCAAGGAACATGTCATAGGAGATGTCAAACTAGGCAGGAAAGTACAAAAAATTCTGACATGCTAGACTTTTCGTAAGGGTGTCATGGGGCATCCCAGACACCACATCACTGTTCTTCGATTGTGTCACACTACACGCCCGTTCATCATTCCCAACATTCATAATCAGGCCCGACGCTGGAAATTTGTTGGCAAAATCATGTCAAAATCGGGCTGAATTTGTGTATTCTGATCCCAGCATTAATCACATTTCTCATAATCAGAGTTTGTACCTAACCTGGTTAACCAAGTTATAATGTGCACAAATGCTGGCTCAACTTCAAGCTGCTGGGTAGGAAATTATATCTGTGGGTATTTATAGTCACAGCTGGCAGCTCTCTGCTGTTGGGAGGGTTTTTTTTACAGGTGCAGCATCTGCAGTTATGTGTTACTGGATTACACATAGCAATTTAACAGTAATCCATTCATTATATTGTACAATAACTCCTACGGTAAAAGGAAATCAGTTGACTTAATAAATCTTAATAATTGAGACACTGAGGCATAGTTTCAATATATTAGATATATATTGAATTATATTTTATTAATAAAGATTTTCAATGATTATAACAACACGATGATAATGTTGATTATAAAAATATTGAAATAATGGTATTTTAATTAATATGCAGTCTAGCTCCATATTGTTTTGTTTTGTTTGACTTTTTTATACTTACCAAACAGTTTTTGCAGTTTCCCAAAATCAAAAGTCATAAGGGTTCAGTATCAAAGTGGATTATCCCGCTGTTAATACTTTTAAACAAGCAATCAGTAATCTACAATGGACTAAATTTAGAAAGTCCAAAATACCTAAAGGACGCAGGCAAAAAGAGTCGGAAATATTATTTTTTTCTTGTCGGAATTATTCCTTTATCAATACTTTTCTATTTTTTTCATCAGTTTTTTTCCATTTGTCAGGATGTTGTTCCTTTGACCCTTGACCTGTTTGTCTGCTTGTAATGCTGCTGAACAAGGTGTCGAAGCTTATTCTACTCTTGCAGTCTCTACAAGTCCACTGAATGAATGAAACAGGACACAAAGGCACCTGACAAGTAAGTTTCAGTGTGACATTACTGGTATGTGCAGCAGAGAGGATCCAATATCACTCTCTGCTGAGCTAGAGACAGATTGTCCTGGCAAGCTAAATAAACAGTAGATTAATCTGTCTTCTTACTGCTAGCAGTCAGTCATGGAAGAAATCGAGGCTTTTGACAGCTAGTCTTTCAAGATGAAGCACTGATAACGAGGACTTGAGAAGGGAACTGTAATGTGAGGCTTCTGTCAGACAGATAAGAACAAATGATGAGATTCAGGGTGTAACTCACAACATTGCCATTGTTATGTGGTGGCAAATAAAAAGATGAATGACTTGGGAACTGCAGGTGGTAATGTTGTTTTCATGATTCCAATAGATTATGATTTATTCTATTCGGAAATACTCAATTTCATGTCTACAACGACTGATTTTAAATCAGCCTTCACTGATAGCATTTTCAGAACTAATATGCACAGCTCAGGTGAGTTCATGCCAGTCCACGTGTCTGCATTTATAACAAGGAAATGTTGCTCAGATAATATCTGTGTAAGGCTTTTGACACTTTCCTAGAGTAAGAGCTGCAGCAGGTTTCAGGGGAGCGCCACAGGACCGCCCAGGCGAGCAGCAGGCTTCTCTTATCAGACAAGGCCTCATGCTGTCAGCACAGCGAGTGTTGAGTCTGCTCCGTAACACTGACATCGTCCAGACACCCACAAACTCCAAGAGGCAAGGAACTGTTTGTTGTCTCCAGACCTCATTTTAGTTACGACACTGTCTCCTGTACGCCAAGCTGCCTGAGTGCACGTTGCAACTGAATGTCACATTTTATTTTTGTCATTCTTATTTTTAATTATATCCTACAGTATATGCCATAGTACTGACCATGTATTGGTATAAATGAAGAGGAAACTGTGAATTCTCCTGTCTTGTATTTCTTCCACAATGCTCTTTCACATATATTTTGAGAACCTGTCAGTCTAACTATGCTGTGCTATTGTATTACTGTCAGAATGGCAGCCAGTGAAATTGAACAACAAATACCTGCATTTTTACTTGGAAAACAAAAGGAATCTGTATTCTAATGATACTACACCAGAGGGGGTTTGGAAAAGAATAAACATTTGCTCTGCATCATACATTAACACACCTGTGCTTTACGTACATTAAGCCAATATTTGACTTTTAACAGAACCTGGAGGCTAGCTGGTCACCATTATTCACCATCTGTATGATGGATATGATGCATTTTGCTCCAGTAATTGACAATAATTCTAATACTAGATTAATCTTAATCTTAAGATTTTTCTACTTTTCATTGTAAATTATATATCTTTGCTTGTTTTGTCCTCCCAGCAGTCCACACTGAATTTGAAGACATCACCTGGGGTACATGGAAACTGTGGATTTATGTTATACATTAACTTAACAATTTGAAGAAATGATAACGTATCATCACTACTTTTTTTGTAATGTGATTCATGGTTTCCTGAAATTGTGTAGAAATTAACTGATATAAATCTGTAAATTCACAAGTTTCCCTAACAGGACTATGTCTGTTGTTACTAATTACAGGAAAAATGTTACTGATTGTTTTTCATTGGTATACAAATCAGTTGATAATAGTTTAACTCCAATTAGTTGCTACTTTGACCTAGAGGTGCTTATGTCAGCTGAACATGCAAAAATACCTGTACCTAAAATACCTGTCTTAGATTGTTTCCAGGAAACTTAATAGGAAATTACAGAGCCATGAAATAAAATGATTAATAGAAAATGAAATTAGTTGCAGCTCTATGATTGATCTATATAAGTTGCATATAAGCAAAGTATTAATAGTAAATATCTGAAATTCATGCTGGAAATAGAATATAAACATGTAATCTTGATACATTAATACATAATTATGATTCAATACTAAATATTAATATCTGCCTTCAAGAACAAACAATCAAAACATATCTACACCTACAGAGGGCACATACATTACCAAACACTCACAACGGCACACACGTTATAATTTTTAAAAGACATCTGAATGAAAACATTTCAGTCCATAATGTGGTTTCGACCTCTGCAGTGATGCGGTCTGACTTAAAAATCGTTTTTTATCTGTTTAAATAAAACAATCAATTAATAAGCAGTCAATATATCGCCATTTTCAACCCCTTGTTGTGTTGTATCTGTTATCTAAGCAGAATTATTTTTATTACCAGTACAGTGTTGTTTACATGTGCAGACAATCACTATCTTTTCACCCTGTTCACCTCATACATGAGTAAAAATACAAGAGAACACATACACAAACACACAGGAGACAGAGCAAACCGCATTCTTATAATTATTTAGCAGCAACATACCAACATGCAGAAAATATTCTCAGTGTTGTTCTGGAAGACACTGTCATTTGGAGGCTTAGCGGAAGCAAAAAGCACGTTACAAGCTAAATTCCACTGCTGGGGATGAGTGAAAATACCAAGCAGACTCACTGCACGGTACAGTACAACATGTGTGCTTCCCATCTGGTATGCATGTTCACTGTAATCAGCATAGGAGTGTACACTGTGATTCGAGGGCTCAACCTCTTATTTGGACGGCTATCTGAGGAAGTGGTTTTCAGCTGCACATCCAAGGGATCCTCTACCCGCTCTCTGTCTGAAGTGTTTCTACCTGGTTTAAACCAGATGGCCTTGAGCTACAACGGCGGCAGGTGTGTTGAGTGTGAGCGCTGTACAGTATCTCAAATTGTCAGTGTACTTGTTTACAATATTTGTACATTTATCACTTTTTTTCCAGTTGAAATTTTACAAACTGTTGCTTGTTGCATTGTCTTTCTGATAAATTGAGAGCTAAAAAGAGAAATCAAGTGTCATGCTGGGGGAGGATTTTTTATAATCTGGCAACACAATAGTTGTTGTTATTAAAGGCTTGTAACTGATCTATAAAGCTCCTTATGAAACCCTTTATAAATGGCACCTTGTCAGAAAGTTGTTTCAAAAGGTGACTAATTATTAGCACAAATCAATTATGATTGTATTTATGATAGAGAGCACGTAGTTGCAGAGTTTTGTTGAAAATTGTTTCTCATAAATGTGTCTCATTATTATGGGATGTATGCAGCATTGATAGAATCGGGATTGGGTATGTGGATTGATGATTCTGTCAATAGTCTTTTCTCTTAAAAAGTTGGTACTGACTCCTCAGTCTCCTCTTGTAATTTGTAGTTTTGTTAAAGGGTGTCAGTTTGTAAAACATGCTTTGAAAGCTGCCTCATCTGCATTAATAAATCAATAATAATCCAACTGAAAAGACACTTTAGTACAAACTAAGTTTCACTGAAAACTAACTGGTGATTTATTTTAGAGAATGTTATTTTAAACATTATTTTCCATGGCAATATTTTTTTTTAAAGGAAACACTTAATTGTGTTACATTGTTATTGATTCAGTCAAAATTAAAACACAAAATACTGTCAATATTAGCATCAGGCCTTGGAAACCCACACAGGTTGATCTCAGCTGGAGAATGATGCTCTCAGTGATGCAGGGTTGGAGGGGATGAACTGTCAAAACCATGATGAGGGTTAACTTGTCTGCTGTCTGCCTGTCTGTCAGCGGGTTTGACAAATTGACTAGAATCAACTGACTGACAGATGTAGTTCTGCGGGCCACAAGCGCATGCACACACACATACACACACACACACACACACACACACAGAAACTACTGAGCAGGAGGAAAGAATGAAAAAGAGTGAAATATTACAGTCATGAGCATTGAAATACAGAGAGAACACTGCCACCACTGTTTTTTCCTTTTGTTACTGCTGTCCTTATCTCAATCCCTCTTTCTCTGTTCATCCTACTTTTCACTTAACCCTCCTCACCCTCTCATCCCTCACTCTAACTTTGAGCCTTAAGCCTCTCACCCAATAAACCACTCGACAGACATGTGATAAGACGATGTAATGAACCCATCTTTAGATTACATGCTGGGTAAATGACTTGGATAGACCCCAAAACTAACAAGAGACCCCTGAACCTTAGCTTAGTCTGAGGGCCCCTCTCGATATGCCAGGGTCAGGCCCCTAGAGACCCTACAGTCTGTAGCGGCCAGTGTCATTGTTCACTGGCCCTGACAAATCAGGACAGGTGGAGACGTTTCTCTCTCTTTGTCCGCCGCCCCACTGCCCCGCCCCGACACCGTCCTGACACCGGATCTGGGAAGTCGAGTCATGCACCACCATTCTTCATAACTCAATACTACCGTTGCTTGAAGCCCTGTTGCCCGGCAACCAAATGTTTTGCCGCTGCACTTTTATTTTGGCCTTTTTCTGTCCGCCCCACACCTCCTCCCTCCACACACACATTCATACACATTCAAGTGTCCCAGGAATTGCATCACTGAAACACATTCAAGATCTCCCATGGATCATCACAAAACTCATAATTCCTCCCATTGTCTCCTTTTTTTTGTTTCACTCCATCTGCACAGGAGATTATCATAGCCTCTACCTCACTTTCTCCTCATCTTTCAGTCCTCTTCTTCTTTCTTCATCTTCCTTTTTTTTTACTCCATATGTCCCTCTCTCTCGGCCTACACTTCAAGCCATTGATCACCGGCGTGTGCTGAACCAGCCGTACTTGTGGATTGACAGGTCTGAGAGCTGCGGCTAACCAATGGGAGTGATGGATCGAAGCCGCTTGGTAATAAATACAGAAACTGTACGATAAAAGAGCAGTTCTTCAATCTGCATCTCAGCGAGTCTGAGGTGAGTTGAGAAGAGACACGATGAGGAGATGAGCTTGCTGAAAAAGCCCTCTGGCCTATAAATTGTCGGTGCCTGCCTCTCAGACAGCGCTTCAAACGGAGCAGGCCTGTGTTAATGATAAAGACAAATATCTGAGGTAGACCAAGGCAATATTGATCCTATCCATCACGCCTTGGGAGAGGCCTCGACGGGAGGGCGTGTTGATAGCTCGCTCGCCTTCTGCGGCACAATCAAAAGAGCCAGGAACTTGAAATTCAATTCCAAAGAGCAAACCGCAAGCTGTCTTCCACTCGTGACAACAGCTCCTGTTTACTCAGCGCCAAACACAGGTGGAGAGATCTGAAGTGAACACAGCTCCTTTTTCTTTTCTTCCCCCTTTCAATGGACTGAACACAAGACAAATGCTACACACTGATGCTCACACACACGCACACAACCAATCACTAAAGGTGGAGATCCTCACAGCTATGCATTGTTAAGGTAATTTATTGGACTGTGGAGAGATCTGAAAGGAATGAAGACATGAAGGTGATTTGTCTTTCAGTGACGCACTCTTTTAACAAGGAAAAATAACTAGAAAATAAGAGAATGGAAAAGAAAAAAGGAGAAAGAAGAGAAAGATGTGTATGAGTGTCTGTCAGTGTGTTTCACATATGTGATACAGTGTTTTTAAAAGCAAAACAAATCTCTCTATGTGCTCTACAAATAAAGAACGACCTGGTTAGTTTATGTGCATCATCCTTAAAACCGCACACCATTTACACAAGAGGATATGTATGTTTAACTCATTAGGTGGTGGCACGAGACAATTATTTGACTTGTTTCCATTGTGGGCCGAGTTGTGCCTGCTCAGCGCTTCAGACGTGGAAGAAAAAAGGGGGTCTGTGCCTGAACAGAGGGGTATCAGGATGGAGCGATGGAAGGATGTTGTTGTGGAGTGAGGATGAGGTCAGAGGGAAACGGATCCATCCATTAGGGGGTATAATGAGAGGGAGCAGCTGCCTGCCGCTGGGTCAGACAGCACACAGATGTGAGGGAGCCTCAGGGCCCGACAGAGCCGAGGGGGAACGCTAGAGTCCCTGTGCCATGACCTCATTCTTATAACCAGGGCTCCCATTAAGCACCGCTCCCAGCCACTCCAGGCCTTCCACTGGCTGAAGACAGAGATCGTCCATGCCCCAACCTCACCTGAGAAAACCCCCGCAGAACACTGCAGGTCGTTCTGCTCCCACGTTGCTTGGCTAAAATCTGGCCAACCTGGTTGGGCATAGCATGCCAAAGACTGATCTCAGCATCACCTCCTTTGCCCGGCACTAGCTGTTGAATCAAATATTCTCATGGGTGGGTTGAAATTTTAAGCTTCAGTGGGGTTAAATGGAGTGTAGAGAACATTAAATTCTCTGTATATATTTTTCTTTCATGTCAGAAGGTCAACAGAAGTGCCAGTTGGTGCCATGGTGTCAATTTCACTCTTGGACATTTTGTCCTAAAAGTTTGCTTTTAGAGGTCTTAAATCAGAAAAAAAAATTTAATGTTTGATCTATTGCATTTTATTATTGCAGAGCTTTACCCAACTTTTGCTCCACACTTCACTTTGTTTACACTGATCCTATGGATTTTGGATGCATTTTTACTGCAAGTACTGTGAATCTTTATGCTTGCAAGAACTACAATATGATGATAATCCATAATCTACGTAAGCTATGAAAGCAAATGCATTCTTTTGCATTGCATTTCTTTTTTTTAAAAATTCATTCTTTTTTCATCCTTTTTGCATGTATTAAGTGACATTATAAAGTCTTTATAGAAGGCATGTTTGTGCTGGCAGATTTGGGGTCATATTCTGGAGTGGGAATTGCAACAGGATGAGTCCTTTTCTCTCTCATGATGACATCAATGTTCCCTTGGCAGAAACACGGAGATGCACTCTGTGGATAAAATGATGAAGCAGAGAGAGAGAGCAAGTGTGAGAAAGTAATGTCTATGAAAGGGGAAGGTGGGAAACTCATTGCAATCCCTCTTTTAACTTATAAACTCATTCTGTGCAACCAAACATTGTTCCAGCCCAAAAGACAAATTTTAAAAATTTAAAGTTTTAGTGGAGGTACCAATGGCACCAAATATGTCATGCTGAATTTTAGGTTTATGTGTATAAAATGATGCACATAACATCTTTAATATTTCCATTCATTTCAGTTGTACAGCCAATAAAAAAAACACATGGCCTTGCTCACTGTGACTATCATACAGTTTCAATGAGGAGCTGGAACAAACAGGCAGGATAAGAGGATTTTCACAACCCTAAAGCTACTGAAGGTGAAGATGTTAAAGGCTTATGGTATAATTATGATTGTAATAGAATCTCTAATAGATTAACCAGCCATATGCAACAGGCATATGCATAGCACAGGACAGTGACACATTCATCTCTTACACACACACACACACACACACACAGACGTAAAAGAGTCATAAGATGATGACATGCATGCATGCACACACACGTACATTTCTGCAAGACGTATGATTTATGCTCTTCAGATACCTCACTGCTGCTGCACGCTCAAGTGACGACACTCACACACACACGCGCACACACACACAGACACACACATACACACACATACACTGAAGAAGGAGCAGTGATTCTCCAAGGTGTTGACACATGCAGCCATTTCAGATGACTGTGTGGCTGACAGTCGGTGGTGAGTTGAGTGTTGTTCCCTCTGTTGTTACAGGCCCCTGCAGTCTCTCTCTCTCTCCCTCAGACGATGACATCCAGCTTAGTCACTCAAGTGCTCTTGCTTTGTAATGCATGTTCCCTTGTAACTGCGGCGCTCTCCAAACAAAACTAGAAGCTTTTCTTGGAGAAGCAGGACACCCTTGTAGGTGCTTTATCTCACTGACGTGGTTGGATGGAGGTACTGAGAGGGAAGTAGACATAAATCCCTCTCTGCATAGTGTTTGTGCATATATGCCTTTTGTGTGTAATCTGGCAGTCTGGTGAATAAAATGTTAATTCTGGTACACCCTGTATTTAATATTGCATATATAGTGACATGCAAGATTTTTTTGGCTATATATATATATATGTTGCCCATCCCTACACATTTACCTTCATTTTTGCCTTTACCAAAAAAAGTTTTATTACATTTATTATGGTTGAAATTGTTGGTTGCATATGGTGCTTATATTTTATGTGCACTTTGTTGCATCTCATATTAGCTGCTGCGATGACCCAGTATGAAAGTTTCAGTTAATTCAAAACAAAATCAAAACTGCTCATCCCAAAATAATTTGTACTAAAATAGATAAGCATCAGGCATAAAGGTCATAAAGGAGAGTTTTACAATACATTTGGGTTTGGCGGCTTATTCTCATTCAGCCATGAATGTGAAAATATGAACCACTGGCTTTTATGTCAAGAAAATACTCAGGTATTTTGTTGCTGCAAGCGTTGGATATATAGTTGCATGGCAACATTACAATTCCGAGCGACACAAGCAAGAAACACAAGCTGGGCTAAAAGAAACCCAGAGAGCACTATTTGGGTCATTGAATACCTCTGTGTTTACCCTGAGACTAGTGTGGGATTGACGCTTCGATCCCCACCTCCTTCTGGGAGTTTTTCCACCATGACATGTGCGATGGGGAAACTTAAGCCTCAGCAGATCTCCCAAACAGGAATTTTCACTTCTCCTCTTTATAATCCCATAACCCCCACTGCCTTAAAACCACTGTGTGCATGTGTGTGTGTGTGTGTGTGTGTGTGTGCAAACCCGCACATGTGTGTGTGTGTGACAGGTCTAAGTCTTCTTCAAACAGCAAATCAGTACAGCCTACTGCTCAGTATAAGCACCCAACAAAGGAGAGCAGCCAGTCAGCCAATCAGCACGGGGCTGAGTGATGATTGGACATGCTGTTTTATGACCTTTCAGGTGAATCACACAAAGACTACTGGATATTGCTCTTGGCTGGCCCATATGAAATGCTAATGCAGAGAAAACATGGCAACGATGCCACGTTTTAATGTGCAAACTTTATCATCGTCCTCCTGTGAAGAGCCCGCACACAGGCATCATTCATCTGGGATCACTGAAAAGGACTATACCAACATAGTGGGTATGCTAAAATAAACCTCTGCATGAAAAAGTCAATTTTCCCCAGTTTCAGAAGTCAGTTTGATGTCAAACGTCAAAAGACCTAAGAATGTCAAAGACCTTTTTGAATCAAGTTGCAAGCAAATAAAATTGTTTTCCCCCTGGAACACTTTTTTACTTATCTATCTAGAAAATCATAACCCGCATAACCTTTATTAAACAACCAGCTGTGCCACCTTCTTTTTGTAGTATACCGGTCACTCAGGTTGGTATACACTCCATCTTCGCTATACAGGTTTATTTGCAGAGTGCAAGTAGTAACATTGCACTGTAATCAAATTCAAAGGACTGACATTTGCTGCAGACGTCCATTCATCTTGGGGTCAGAGACCTTGAAAAGACAACTGTGATTTGGCAGTGGCGCGAGCAAATCCATCCTTCAAATCTGCCCAGACTGGCAAGAGCTTACACTCCAGCTCAAGTATAAAAGCACACATCATAAACACTCGCTAAGACCGCAGAGGACGCCAGCAGCGGTGGTTAGCACAGCTTTCCCTCCAGAATAACATTACTGAGCATGGAAGAGAGTTGTTCAATAATGTCTCTAAGCAATTGCAGCAGGTTGAATCAAGCTGTTACTGTTGTTGTATTTATTTCCTTTAAGGTTGCCACTGAAGGCGCACTACACTTTACGGTGAAAGATAGCCGGCAGATCAGGCTGGGAGATGGCAGAGAGGAAATGAGGTGGAAAAACAGGCTGCTTACTTAATACTACACACACATTTTTACTGGCAAGCTATCATTGCCTTCCCCCACCATCATAAGCCTCTATACCTCTGAATTACCAAAACAGAAAAGAGAGGTTATTATTACAGTCTTTGTTATTTTTTAGCAATATGCTATTTAAATCAAATCACTACATTGGACTTTAAAAACAAGTCGCCCACCTGTTGCAGGATCTGGAAATTACACAGCAGGTTGAGAAAACAGGTAATTGGTTGTTTGACAGGAGAGGCTGTTGACAGACCCTGTGTGCTTAATGCCATGTAATTTAAAGCCACTGTAAATCCAAATCCACAATAGACTTCTGACTATGTAATTTAGGGTCTTATGTACATAATAGAAAGCATCTAAAAAGTATTAGAAATTAGTTTCAATCCAAATTCGATATTAGGTTTGAATTGGGCATGGTTATGCTCAGACATTTTTTACGTAAATTACGCACTTCCACAAACCTATCACAAACAACGTGACACGCTGCCGTAAGCATATTGTCTCATTTCCAGTTGTCAGAGTTTCTGTGTTATTGGTAGCGCATGTCAACCCAGTCAATTTTGCTACATTCTTCATTCCTGCAGCTCATTACCTGCTGTACATATAAACATACACTAGTTCTGCTCAAGCACTCTTAGCTCTCTCCTTGTTTTAGAGACTTGTTTACACGCTTTTCAGGTCTTCAAGTCACTTTAGCTTAGCAGTTAGCGATGGCTTCCCTCTCTCCCCCTCACTCTCCTGCTCTCTCTTGCTCATTGTGTCTTATGTTTAGCTATTCCTCTGCCTCCTTTAGTGATGATAGTACAAGTAATAAGTATATTTATGGTGTTGGAGGGGAGGCTCAGTGAGTTAGAAGCACGGCTCTGTGCCATTGAGACCCAATTGTTAGCTACTGTAGCCAGCTTCCAGTAGCCGGTGCAGGTGTCAATCAAAACCTGATCTGCCATGCCTACACAGTCGTGAGAAATGGTCTAAACAGGAAAATTAGCTGTTTTCTAGGTTTTCAAGTAGTTATTTTCACTCAGATTTTTGTGTATGCTTAATGAGACGCTCAACTTTGATATCATATATGCATGTTTACTATTTCAAGCCAAATTTCCAGAGGCTTTGAAGTACAACATGTAGTATTGTTTTCTTTTTTTTATGATCATTGTCATTAACTGGTGTAATATCCATAAATAAATGAGATCATGGTTTCTTATCTCATGCCAGTTGTACTATGCACTTTATGTGCTCTTGTTAAAACAATCTCCCTCCTAAAGTGCAGTGGACAGATCCACCAAATGTTTGACTTAAGAATTATACTGCTTTCAAAATTTGGATTGTAAATGTTACCAGAATCAACTGAAATGAATTTTTTGTGTCCTCTAATACCAATGCTGACACTGTCTGTGTTGGACTTGCTCTGTGGTGTGGAATAATTTATTTTACCCTTGGCTGACATTTTTGTGAATGAAACTTGCCCGCAAATTGGGGAGAACAGGTAGACTTATGTGTTAATTTATTTATTGATTTCTGTTGTGTCACCTCTAAATGTCTTCTTTAAATCTTTAATGTCACTTCTTGTACTTTTCAGATTATTATCTCACTTGCAAAATGCAAGTTTATACAATGAAAAGACAATTTGTGGGCGTCAGACTAATGATAATCTCACAAATGTGCACCTACTCATTAACAGGTGGAATTCATCAAGTTGAAACGAGTCAAACATGTGATTTACATTTTGCGCTTAAACTTCAGTACCCAGTAGCCTCAGTGGCTGTAGGTAGGCCCACACATCTTCCCATTTAAAAACACACAGATGACACATAACAGCACAAACTCTCACCCAAAACCTTGTTGTGTTGTGCTAAACAACGAAACAATTAATATGCTGAGAAAGGATTAAGAGGCTTTTAGGTCAAAAACAACATATCCCACAGTGCCTCAGAAGCGTTTGCTGTAGTGGAATGCCAACCTGCCATTACCAGGAGATTACCTGTAATCTCTTATTACTCGGAACAGGGTGGAGAGGCTTTCATGCAAAGCATCTTAAAAAATCAAATTGTGCTGTCAGCCGGGCTTAAGACTTAGTTTATACACAGACTCATATTTGTAGAGAAACATGCCTGCATTTGTACCCGGACTACTTTGTAGGACAGTGCTTGAAACAACCGCACAGACATGGTTTTTAACTCAGACTTTAGTGTCAACAGAACTCAAAATGAACTCCTGTTGTCTTTGGGGATAACAGCAGTCTCTTGCTGAGGGATCAGTCCATAAAGACCTTATGATCATCAAAGTGTTAAATTGTATTTATGCAAACACGGCAAACTGCATGGAGAAGTTTACAGCGTAAATCCATGTGCATTCATCAGCAGTAGAAACCACCAACTTTGCCACAAAAACAGAGGCAGGGAACATGTAAAGACAGAACAGCAGTGAACATGGAAATATTGGTGTGTGAACTACATTGTCTCTCTCTCTCTCTCTCTCTCTCTCTCTCTCTCTCTCAATCTCTCTCTCTCTCTCTATCCTGGATAATTGCTGTTTTGTCTTGACTGCATGTGCTGTTATTTATTTGCACAGGAACTGAGACAGTTTCCCTCGGGGCAAGAGATGTTTTTCGGCTAGGAGTGTTCCTTGTCTTCTACAAAGAAAAAAAAAGCAACGAGAGAAACAGGTATTATTTCCAGCCCTCATAAAAAAAACAAAACAGAAATAGCTTTTTAAAAACCCCAATTAATAGGTTTAGATTACTGTAATTGACGTCTGCTACATCACATTGTTGATCAAATTGTAGCTTCATGGGAGGACAGTAGTTTTGCATCCTGCAAAGTCTCAGTGAAACAGAAGTTAGAGCGTCTTCTATTTAGCGTCTTTATCTTCTATACTGTGATGTATTTCCCAGTGAACGGGAATATTTGAGCAGTGTACAGTTACAAGAGGGATTTAAATCAAATCCTTTGCATTTGATTGGACCACTTGAAAAGTAGGCAGGGTTTACAGAGTTAAGCATGATAAGGAGCTGCAGAGAGAAACTGAGCTACAGAGGACTGTTGGCTCCACACACACCTCCTTCACCTGTTGTCAGATCAGAAGGATGAAGGCGAGATGAATGAATTAAACCTCAGCCACATGTTTTTGCCATCTGATATCAAAACACACACACACTTCTATCTATCTTTCTCCATATTACTCAGTTAGCTACTACAGCCCACAAACGGTGAAGTGCGGTTTTATATGACTTTTACATGATTTATATGTGGCTAGCTACTCGCCCAAAGTCACATTTGATTGGATAAACTTTTGTAAACAGCCGTGAGTGCAAGATGAGTCATCAAACATTTGAAACCATAGACGCCACACTGACTACTTCAGCCTGTTGCTGAGATACGTTAACATTGCCTCCATATTGGACTCGGCAAGACTGGCCTGTAAACAAATGCACGTAAACGGGTAGCTGCGGCATATATAACGTTTACATTTCTCAACCAATTTCAATGAGTCGTTTTTATATTCAAGGGTTTATGATCTACATGGAGTAGAAAAAAAGGTTTGAAAAAAAAGGTTTTGAAGAAGAAATACTCTGATACTGATTTTTTGACGTATATGTGGCATATAACAAGAAATGAATAAACAAATAACACAGAGACAGGATTAAAACTGGGAAAATGTATTTTTCATTTCACTTGGTCTTTAAAGCAGACTTTTATAGCTGCTGCATATATCAATATTTATCTATGCAGCTAAACAATGACGACTTTTCAGCGTGACGCCTGGTATTTTGAATGCAAACACAAAGCGGCGCCTGCAAACATCAGCCACTGCGGTAGTACGATCCTCAAGCACTTCATGTGGTTGGAAAGGTCACATCTAACTTTTACTCTGCTTGATCCCCATTAAATTAGAGGACTGAGAAACTGAAGGAGAGGCTGAGAGAGGGGAAAGAGGAACAAGGGGGAAATGAGAAGGCAGAGAGACGAGATGATTGAAAGAAGAGAAAGAAAAAGGAAGGGGAGGAATTGTTGGAAACAGGTCTGTCATAAATTATAGTATCCTAGCAAGCATGTTGAATTGATGTTGATATGACAGCTTAAATCAACAACAAAATCTGTGTAGCAACAAAAGGAAAGATGAGATGATGTCTGCAGTCTTTTATAGCTGCTGCCTTCATTGTTGTGTAATCTGATATCATTCTGACAGCACAAAGTCAGTTTCCAAACCTGTTTCAAGAGCTACATGCACCATGCTAGGTGCTTGCTGAGAAATGAACCACATTACCCAGCATGTATCAGTGCACTCCCATGTTTCACCTTTGTCTCTGCGGTCCAGATGTCAGTTTTAGCCCCTCAAAAGTGAGTGTACCATTGGGTCGTGTCTGTAAGGCCGGCGCAGGGCTGCACAGGGAAACAGGTGTCTCTGACATGCAGGGCAGGAATTTGTGACAGGCATCTCCCCGGACGAATGGCAGGGGGGAGTGAGGATGAACAGGACCGCAGATGAAAGGCCATTGCGGCTCCACTCACATTTTCAAGTCCTCCCATCACTTTGACGATACATCAGCTCTTCACGGGGTCTGTGAATGAAACATACCACTGTGACACACTGGCTGAGTGTGTTTGTGGAGTATGTATGCAAGTGCAAATGTATTTCTACACAGAAAGCATCTGTATAATATTTTGGAAATGTTTTGCATGTGTCTGTACATGCATGTGAGCATATGGGACTGCTTTTCGTAGACTGTGCATGTGTGTACATGTATGCCAGCATATGTCTGTGGGTTTATGTGTGCATGTGTGTTTGTAAGGACATCAAGCAGAAAAGCCCCAGGTTAATCTCAGTCATTACTGGGCCCCTGAAAGTGCTATGTGACACTTGAATGGATTGATGACTAATACACAGACAAGAATATGTGGATGTATCGTATTGTTTGTATCGCATGTATTTTTAATGTGAATGTGTTAACTATGCTAGGCCTCTCATGTAAAAGAGACAATGTATCTCAAGAGATTTCCTGGTTATAAAGGAAAGGCAAGTTTATTTGTAGAGCACATTTCAACAACAAGGCAATTCAAAGTGCTTTACATAAACATAAAAGGCATCAAGACAAAATGTAAACAAATGACACATTTAAATACAATTAAAAAGCGTTAATAGAGAATAAAATAAGCTACAATAGAATAAGAAATAAAACATGAGAATAAAGATTACAGTGCAGTGTGAGACATGAATAAGAAGCCCCAAATTAAATTAAAGGCAGCAGCAGGCAGAAAAGTATTAAGCCTTGATTTAAAAGAACTGAGAGTTGCAACAGACCACATGTTTTCTGGGAGTTTGCCTCAGGTATGTGGAGCATAAAAACTGAATGCTGCATCTCCATGTTTAGTTCTGACTTGAAAGGTTAAATCAACTTTATTAAAAAATCATATCATATGATATCAGTGGAGGCGTCTTCCTGATAAACTAAAGAGCTAACTAAAAAGACAAAATGAGTGTCCTTCTGGTGGATATAAATTATATGAAATAGTTTTTCATAAACTGACAGCACAGTTTTTAATAAACTGAACTGAATAAATTGATTTTTTTTTAAAGCATTCGTTATCACTTATATATATATTTATTCATTATTAATTTTTCATTTGGATAAAGGATGTCCTATAAGAAAGTGGTACAATGACATCATATCATACATGTCAACTTGATACCTTGGTGTAAAGGCAGAGACCACAGGAGACAACTAATAGCTATTATTTTACATTAGCACTAATGTTGACTTGAACAAATTTAGGATCACATTTATCATTGTGCATTAAAGTGAAGTGGCTGGTAGCTCTGTAGCTTTGTTTTGTGTAAAGGTACTACTCTGGTCAAAACCTTTGTTTCCAAAAAGTGAGACATGCAGCACCAGAAGTACAGCATTATCCTCATTTTTGTCCCACTAAGCTATACAGTAATTTCTAAATCTAGACTAGTGTTGGACAGTAAACCATTATTTAGTAACACGTAACAGTTGTTTACTGTCTTACCAGCAGTTGATATCAGTTTGGTTTCTCTGAGTTCAGTGGAGAAACTGGATGATATTGTTCTTGGCACATGGACTAGAAGTGTGGGGGGGTAGCTATTCTCAGGTAAAAGTGGAGAAATTTGACTCCTGGTAACTCCAAAATTGTCCTATTTACATGTAATGTCTTAGCCTAAATTCAGGAATCACATGGGTTTGTCCAGAGTTGGCGGGTGTGTGAACCCTGCAGTGACACTATGAGGACCAGACTACTGAAGAGCTTGTGCAGTGATCCGGGCCAATGATGGTCAGTAAATACCTTCAAACCATAGACTGGCTGCTTATTAACCACAACGGGTCTCATGCAAGAACATTTTCATATTATTATCCTCAATCTTTCCACTGGGTGTTCCAAGTCAGAGTCACCAAACTCTCTCTCTTGTCATAAATCACTTGTTTCAGCCTGATGAATGCCACCTGTGTTTGTGAGATTTTATCATGAACATTATGAATGCCCTCGAAAATTTACATATAAGGCAAACTGTTCCACAAGTTTCCTTCACAAAAATCAAAGAGTCAAAAGAAGAATTCACACCGCAGAGCTTAAAGTTCTGCTGTCGGAAATCAAAGCGCTCCACGACTAGTGTGACAGGCAGCCGAGGGATCTGACACTCAATGTCACAGACATTAGAGGAGAGAATATTAAAGCCAACAGTAGGTGATGTGACACTGTCAGGTGCAACAGAAGATGATACTGGACAGAGACCTGCAGAAAGACCCTGAGGCGACTGTCAAAGTGAGATTTTCTTAACAACTACTGAAATGTGTATGTTGCTGTTCTGAAATATGCCAATAAAATCATAACATCTAGAAAAAAAACTCAGTTAATTGGTAAACCAGAATAGTGAAAGTATAGTGAACAGAATATTAAGTTTGTATCATTATATATTTTATTTTAGTCATTTCAGTATCATATTTAAATTCCAAATCCATTAAGTTTGCAAGTACTGTTCAAGAAATTCTCTTAAATCACTCATATTCGCATTCAAGAACAAATCTGTGTATTTGATTTTCTATTCCTGTACGTGTTAAATACAGAACATAGCGTGAATGTGTGTGTGGAGGCTTTTGAGTTGTTCAAAGGCACCTTTGACGAATAACGAGTAATGTAACTAATTACTTTTGCTGTTGATTAATTAGTAATGCAATTGCTTTTTCAATGACTAATACATATTGCGTGACTAATTACATTTTCCAAGTAAACTACTCAACACTGCATGTGACTTACGATATAAAATGCAGTGTCGGTCGTTAGAGTCTGCCAATCTTCCCAGCAGTGGCCTAGTTTGTTTACAGTACTAATGTCTCCAAATGAATGTGTTAATGATTTGTTGATGTTAAAATGCTACATGTAGCACCTTTACCCTTTACATTACCTTTACATTGAGAAACTTGATCTACACATATGTTTAAATATGTGTTCAATTTTGCAGAGGTTGCACCAGCATTTATAATGCTTATGATTACCATACAAAACATAAATCACACAAGGTTAGAATTGGGTAATATTCATTAATAGTGAACCGCTGAGCGGGGCTTGTTTAGGTTTCCTGCATGATTTATCATTATAACAGCTGCTTCGGTTAATGGTTTCAATTGAATAATCAGTTATATCATTTTGCCACGCCTCTGTTGACACTTGAGTCTCAGAGGAACCATTTTTCAATTAGATGATTAATGTCACTGAACAGACAAATTAGTACCTCCTGTGAGGAGCTTCCCTGAATTTATAAAGCTTATTTAAGGAGACTACGCTTCATTTCGCAATTAATCTGATTTTGATTTATATATTTCTCTGGCCATTAGTTTCCAGCGGGGGAGAGAGTGAGAGAAAAGGGAGAGGCTGACTGTTCCACTGTAAATATGGATTGTGGGTCTTATTTTTCATGATGGTGGTGAAGTTAGTGTCTGGAGTCTGAGCGAGACCACCTGGGCCAGAGGTTTGCAACCAGAGAGTAGGTTTTCAGCTCTGCACACAACTAGTGTTTCAAATGTCATAACTCTCACAAGCACTGCGCCAAGATATCAAAGCAGCAATAGCTCATATGTAAAATGTGAGATGAGATCTTATGCATGGCCTTAAGGCTCCAGCTAGTGTGTTTGGCCTTTCCTGATAATCAACATACTGTGTGTGTGTGTGTGTGTGTGTGTGTGTGTGTGTGTGTGTGTGTGTGTGTGTGTGTGTGTGTGTGAGAGAGAGAGAGAGAGAGAGAGAGAGAAACCTGTTGCATTTTAATTTCATGAAGGCCCAATGTCCACAGAATTAAATATGGAAAGTCTACTTATTACCAGAATTCACTGCTTAATAGAGGTGAGGTGGATTGGGGATTTAGTATTGGTGGTCATATTAGAGAAACTGTTGCCTTTAATGGTTTTATTTATTCTGTTATTGGTCCAAATCATATGTGTGAAAGGGCCTTATATTTATCAGTCACAATGCATGAAGTGTAAGGAGGGTATTATTAATCTCAGTAAATGATCTGATAAGGCCTGCTAAAATGTAATATAAACTCACTACCTGGGTAATAAGAGCAAAAAGGAGGAAATCTCAAGTTGTTTGAAAAAGTCAGCAGAACCATATTTGAGTGTGTTTTATGGCTGCAATTTATTTCAATAACACCTTAGTCTGCATTATGAAAAAAAAAAACAACTTTTTTTTCCTCAGCCATGTAGCGAGTATGATAGTTCATCAGCCAGACAAGTGAAAACACAGAGAAGTGTGTGTTTCTTCACATTGCCTGAAGCTTTAAGTCTGACCTTCTCCCCTCTCCATCTCCCTCTCACCTTCTCCTTCTCTCTCCTCTGCCCTGGGGCACCAATGGGTCGGCCTGCAGGAGCGGTGAGTGTGGGGGCTGCTGGCATCACCCATACCTACGCTTGAAAAAAGAAACAGAAAACTCAAAGGATGATGGCTAGCCTAGACATTGTTGAGACAGTGCTCGGGTGAGGAGAAATGAGGTAAATATCAATGGCGGTGGTCTCACATAGCCCATTAGTCAATGTCTCCAGCTTGCTGTCTGAGCATCAGCGCAGGGCAGCCCTAGGGTTTGAACCACCACCACTGTCTTCCTTGAGAATTGTACCCAGGCAAAAATAAAGCAACCTGAGCCGGGCATAAATCATTAGGAACATTTGTTACCTTGGGTAATTGTGCTTCATTCATCTTCAGGCCTTTTTTCCATTTGTCAACTCCCAGAGGCTGCTGGGTGTCAGCTGTACAGGTCTACCCTGTAGGTTAGGCTGACTGCACTTAACCAGAGCTGCAGGAAAGGAGGCCATGTGGGAAACTGTTATATACAGTGAAGTAGAGTTACACTGATACTACACTTGGCCCCTATTCAGGTTTGATTTAAAATTAAACAGTAGATCAGAATTAGCCCATATAAATATCATTTTATATTGAAATATTTTTGGTGTTATAATATCAGGAATATAAGTATATTATACAAAATATGAGTACAAAATATGTACTAGTCAAACCCTGATAAAGCACAGTGTTAGTGTAGCAAGCTGAAGGAAGAACAGGAAAACAAGGTTAGGGTTAAGATGAATGAAAAACTATTGGTTAAAATCTTAAGAGTGAAAATCTTTATGTACATTTACTGTAAAGTACAGCTGAGGCTGATGAGAAAAATCATTATTTTTGCAGGTATTTCAAGTGGTGGCCCAGTTGACGTCCCTGGAGCCCCACTGCTAGTGTGGCTAAAACATAGACAACGGGATAAAGTTAACCTATGAAGATTTCAATCATAAAAGTATCTGAAGCAGTTGTACAAAATGAAAATCAAATGATTCATGTCCCCATCAGCTGCTACACACTCAGCAACTGATTCTTATTTCCTCCATTTTACTCCTCCAAAGAATTAAGCAGCATCTCTGTTTCTGCCAACGTTATGAACTGAATACGCATACCACAACATACTTCAAATAACTGCCTGCAGCCTCATCTGATGCTAGAAAATAAGTTCAATCTATTTGTGGTTGACAGTAAACACACCCTAAAACACAGCTTGAGAAAGCTTGGCAGAGAAGAAGCTGAATGAGTGCAGGCTGAGGGTGTGTTTTAATGTGTATTGTGATCTGCTCTTTAGGAAGGCATCTATTATCACCAATTGTAACCTCTCTGCCTTGGAACTTGTCTCCAGCTGTTAGCACCCTGCCACCTCTATTCACCTTAGTGACACACATGTCTTTAACACACCGTCGTCTAGAACGCACACAGTTTTACACACGCACACAGAACCAACAGCACTCTACTTAAAAGGCCTATATTGGATCTGATGACGTCTCACAGGTATTTTTTTCTTCTGAATGCACCACTGCATCTGTTTTTAAAAGGAAGAAGCACAGCAGGAGAGTGTGACACCATAAAAAGAAAAGATAAGACGGGTGGAGAGAAAAAGTCTAAAAGAGAGAGAGAGAAGAGCAAGAGAGAAAGAATAAGGTGACTAAAGGCTGGGGTATACTTGACACAAACTACTTCATGCAGTGTTATTGGAACTACATTGGAAGGCACAAGTGTTTTTGCTGTTACTTTGTTTTTGCTGGTAGAACAGCTGCACTCAAAGCCAGAGTGAAAAGGTAGCTGTTATAGAGAGGAGTGAGACATGATCAGGTAACAGCACGCCCTTTTCTACAGTCTTCTTTCAAAAGAATTCATGGGCCATGTGTATAAACAATGCATACGCACAAATACCATGCAAACACCATTTCCTGCATATAAACTGGTATTTATGAAAACAGAATGTGCAGTGAGAATGTTCGCACCTCATGCATTCTTTTGACCATTCGTACACATGTTTTTCTGAAGTGTTTTTTTGCATTTACACAGAGATCTGTAAAATACCAATCAAAGGCACATTTAGGTAATTTAGGTATTAAGGTAGCATTGACTAATTATTTTTGTGTGATTAATTTGATCATTCTTTTTACATCTTTTTACATTTACACAGGAGTTAACATTTTATTTTCCTGTTAATATTAATTTTATTTTATCTTTAGTTGTGTCACACCTTGTAAAGTCGGTTTAGATATGAGAGCTACAAACTAATCATTGACTACATTTCTGAAATATCACTGCCAATGATGGTTTACTGATCCATGTGATGAATTAATGATATTGACACTATAAAGAACTGCACAGCCATGTGTAATGGTCATGCATAATGACAGCTGTTGTGCTGAAGAAACTCACCAGTGCAACACAATCTGTGAAACTATACTTCTTCTTTCCTATTTGTTTCATTGACAAGTGTAAAGATTGGTGGAGTAGGCAGCGAACTGATATTAAAACAGTTGGTTTAGGGTGTACCCTCATCCATTTATGGATAATTGTGGGAGTGGAAATGAGGCTGTGTGCCCAGTTCCTCAATGACAGATGTATGAAACAGAACCATGCATATGCATGGCTTTATAAATCTGACAAAAAATAATGTGTATCCATATTTCTGGCTTTGGGCATACACACAGTTTTAGTCATGAATCTGCACATAGTTTTATACATGTGGCCCATGGTGTTGCAGTCACTTGTACATAATAAGTGACAAAAATAGTTGTTTAAACAATGAAAAAAGTGAGATTGAGAGAGCAATGAATGTGAATGTTGGATCGTTGGTTTTTGGAAAGTTGCAGAAATTGTTGGAGGCATTCCCCCAATTCCACTCTCAGAAAGGTGTGGACCATCTGACAAACATACTGACACCTTAAAAGCATCTTGCCCACCAAGAATTATATAGTCCCTATTAGCCCTTCTTTGTAACCAGATACTGTATCAGATCCACCAATACTCTTCCTCTTCTGATATAGGCTCTGATACCCCAAATCAGAGTATCTGCCAATACCAAGTATGAATCTAATATCAGTTGTCCCTGTTTCCTTTTTAAAAAAAAATCTGTACTGTATACTACACTACATGGAACACATCAGAATAATTTTAATAAGGTACCAGGACGCAAGGGATTGCTATTGCCCTAAAAATTGAGTTGGTCGCCTGTTGGTCCAGCAGACACAGAGCAACATTGGCATCCATCTGGATCCACCTGGCAAACAGTCCAATATTCCAATAGTCTAATTTTCATTCTCCTTGGGAATATCTGGCTCTAACTGCTAAATGCTACACTATTTTGTGGCCATAAAACCAAAACAATGAGCTAAAAGATGCTAAAACACTCCACAGAGCTGAAGGGAACTACAGAGTCAGATGATAATGGTTCATCAGTGTGAGCGGCTCCTTTCACATTACATGTAGTCATTTGATCCATTGTTTATATTAAAATATTGATTTGTGCAGCTTTAAGGTCAACAACAGAATATAAGGATAAGATACATCACTCTTTCCAAATCATAACAATTACTTAAGCAGATGGGGACAATTCCAGAGCCAGAATAGATTAAGAAAAACAAATACAGAGAGACACAGTCAGAGAGCGTTTGCGGCTCTTCTAAGGAGCTGGCCCGAGAGTGGCTGGGTGGCTGCTGCTGACAGGTGAGGATGTCTTTTATCAACAGGTGTTAGGAAGCCAATGAAGATATGAGGACAGATAGCACAGGCAGGCAGCACAAACAGCCTAGGAAAAGAGAGAGCGAGAGAGAGAGAGAGAGAGAGACAGAGAGAGAGAGAGAGAGAATAAGACGGAAACCGCAGACAAGGAGTGTGCACAACCACAGCCACATTCTCAGCCTGCAAACACCCTTTCACCACTTCCAGTCTCACCTCCCCCACGCCCCACCCTCCCACCCACACACTTATCACCCCCAAATCTGAAGGAGGCGGATGCTCTTTGGACCTACACATCTCCAGCTCTAGCATAATTAGTAGAAGACATGCAGCCAGCTCACTAACACACGTTTGGTCCCAAAACAAACAAGCAGCGATCTAGAACAAACAGTGTTAATGCCCTTGAGTCAGCACAGCCTCTTATCAGGAACTCCTCACACACTTTGAAACACACTCCAATGGAATTTTATGTAATTGTATTATTAGGTTACATCAGACGGATACAAAGTTACACACAAAAGTAAAAGTAGAAAGTAGAAAGATGCAACATGTGCAAATTGCAAGCACAAAACCTTTGCTGGCTTTATTAAATTTTAAAAGATTACATGGAGCTGCTCTGTTTGACTTAATCCTATTATCCAAAATTATTATTTTTGATCTCTCATACATTTTATAATATATGAGAGACATGAATAAAGCTACATCTGTCATGGAGATGATCCATGAAGGGTCTTTGTAAATATACAAAAACGTGTGCTCTTGAAAATTGTACACAAAACAATATGCATCATACCATGAAGAACATACAGTATTACAAAGGACAGGATGGATGGGTCAGGACAGAGAACAAAGCTTCCTGTCTGCCCTGCCAGATGGGCACCTTTGCTGTTGTGAGAAGTCTTAGCTGGCTTCAGTCCAGACAACAGGCGCGACTGCAATATCTGTCCCCAGGGAAACGGGGCTATCTCTTGGTGTTCAGGTAGCGGAGGGGTGTGTGGGGGGTGCTGGGGGTCAGCATCCTGCTTCTAAACCTGGAAGAGGAAACTAATCCGGGGTTAAAAAGGGCCACGGTGTTGAGTGAGACTTCACATGGGGATGCAGTATTCAAACTCCACCATCTTCATTAAAATCCTGCACCTGGGCCCATGACTGATCCACAGGGAACCCCCTCATGGCCACCGCCAACCTCCACCGTCAGTCAGGCCCCTAAATCTGTCCCCAGCCCCTTATTCACTCTCTACTTATCTATCCTTCCCCCCTTATTCTACCCTTTCTGCCATTTTGGGTCAAGCTCAGAGCAACAATATTGAGCCAATGCGGACAGGAAAGGGATGAGATAGGATTAGGGAGATAACAGAGGACCAAAGTTGGGTTTGTCACCTGCAAAAGAAAAAAAGCTTAGAAAAATGATCGCTCTGGTCTCTGCTTGTTGCTCTCACAATTAATAATGGGTTGTAATCAGAGACATTTTTCAGCGCTTCTCCTGGGTTTCAGGAGCCCAGCTGCCAGTTGTCATCCGGTGTTGATAGGGCAACACAGGCCCAGACCCAGCTAGCACCTGATGAAAAGCCTCTGTTGGTGTTCATCTTACACAAACACACGATCAAGTGCTCACATTTGGGACAAAACAGGGGACATACATTTGGTCTTCACTATGATGATTTATATGAGTGATACTGAGGGATCACATACGTATTTGTTAAAACTATCAGTGCCAGTAATCATTATTAACTGTTTGTAGTTTGAGAAGTGTAAGGGCAAATTGCTTGAAAAATAATCAATTATGTTATTGCTTACTGAAAAAGTATTTAAATTATTTTAGTATTTATTTACTTATTTATCTTACTTACTACATGCAGGGTTGTCTGGTAAAAAGAGTTGAACCAGGCTCAACTTTGCTGCAAAGCAATGTGGCAGCATCTGGCAAGGCGCCGTGTTGCCCAATCAGATACATGTAAGTGCACATTCCTGATGGATGACTTTGTAAGTGTGAGTATTTCTACCATTTAGCTCACAATCACTGCAACAAAAGATAAAATAGTTGCCACCGTGATAACTTTCCAGTGTTGTTCATTCCTCTCAGTGTTATAAACCACTGTGCAGCATTTTGGCATCTGATAAGCCTTCAGATTCATGGATGTGTTACTCAAGCTGGACTTCATAGATTGTACTTCATGTCTCACCAGTGCATGAAGCAACATGTCCCCACCAACACAGCCCCCTGCATTGTTAACATCAATCCTCCAGTATATTACCTGCTTACAGAGACGTGAGCAGTGCTATTGAAGCGTTCTGTCTGTTCAGTCCACACAGACTGCGACCTCTGTTTGGCAGAAACTGTTCTCAGAAACAGCTGTCTGTCAGCAGCACCTCCTAAGGAGCTGAGAGGACAGCAGCTGGGCAATATGTCTTCACCAGGCTGACTGACAGCAGAAATTTTCTGAACAAGAACTGTTTTCTTGTACATTTAGTCTCAGCATTGTTTTATTTATTGATTCCGTGATTTAATGTCCCCCATGGGCAAGAAGAATCTGCCAATAGTGAAACTGGCAAGCTCATAGCAACACTGGGACAGATACCTTTAATGATGATATAATAATATAAATGATAATAGTAATAACATATATCGTGGGAGATTATGTTATTTAAACAGCTGTCTATTGAGATTACACTTCTCAAGGCATTAAAAAATGTGAGGGTGAGACCTGCGTCACACATGTTTACTGCACAAAATTGAACCATTTCTGTTCCATGAGTTGGGTTTGGTTACTGAGTAAAGCTACATTACTTTGAATGTTAGCAGTGTTTACACACCCATTGTACTCTTTGTCTGGTTAAAAGCAATATCCTAGAATCAGATTTGTCAGAGGAGTGGATCTTTTTCATGAAGCATAATAACTCAAAGTTATTTGCGCTATGAGGTGAATGTGATTTAATTACCATTCCAGTAGGTTTGTCTGCAGGCCTGCACCATATGTCCTTCCAAGAGTGTGTTTACAACAAGAACAGTCCCACTGAGTAACTCTGTGCAGCCGGACAGGCCAGCAGTGGCGTCGCGCAGCTGCTTCAGCCGCGGCCCGGTCTGAATCTGTGTTATTGTTACTAGTAGCATTACCACGCTTAAGTGCAACAACATAATTTGTAACAATAAGAACAAATTAGCTCAATGGCATCTGTGCACAACATGTACTTATAGCTCTGTGAGCTGGAAGAGAGCGATACAAACCACACACACACACACACACACACTGAGCAAAGAGCCAGCACCCAAAACACATGTGAGCACAACGTCTCGCAACAGTTTGTCTCCCAAACACAAGCAAGCTCAGATTTCAGGCCTTGTGGTCTCCTAAATATATATCGAAGTATACATCAGGCTGTGTGTCACTACTGTTTACAGGAAAGTGATTTATGGGGCTTTCTGGGGAGAAGAAGGAAGGGTGATATGGTTTGAATGAGTTTCAGAGAGCAGCTGAGAGGAGGTCAAGCTACTGTGGTCAATAATCACCAGAAAATTCATTAATGAAATTTATTTATCCAAGACAAAAGCTGAGAGAACTTGCAGTATTTCATGTCCATTATGGCAC
The DNA here is from genome assembly GCF_910596095.1 of Thunnus maccoyii. NCBI lineage: Eukaryota > Metazoa > Chordata > Actinopteri > Scombriformes > Scombridae > Thunnus > Thunnus maccoyii. The sequence continues at coordinate 28,926,642 of NC_056541.1, read as the reverse complement.
GCAATCATCAAAGAGCCATTAGTGAATTAGTCTACGCAGTTATGTTTTTTGTCCTGTGGTTTGTTGGATGTGGAAACTCGGCATTATGCTTGTGCAAATGCCAGGCATAACTGCATGGGAGCAAGGTAAACATAGTTTGCATGTTGTCAAATAAAGCAACTGTACCAGACTGTTGAAGATGTTCGTCTGTGCTGTCTTCATATGACAGGCTCTTTGTGTTGGACTTCACAGGGAACAACTAGTCCGACTGGTAGGTTCCATTCTTTTTTAGACTGAATGTGTGTACACATGAGTGTGTGAATAGAAAGTTTGTATCCTTCTACATACAGTACATGTCGACCCATAGCACACGTGCACACTTCACAGGTCTCTTGCTGTGTATTCTCAAAACACTGACGTCTTGGGCAAATATGCCATTATGGAGGCATGGTGGTGTATTGTTAGTAGAGATAAAGAGCGAGATAAAACCTCTTGCACAGGAAAAAGAAAAGAACTCCACTCACAGCTTAACAGATGTGAGGGCATGTAGCTTCTCACATGCGGGGGTGACAAATTTAGGCCTGAGCCTTTTGACATGATAGAAAAAAGAGGAAGGAGAAGTGGTAGAAAGGGTGATAATTAATGACCTGTGTGGAATACTGCTTTGGTACAGCTAAGGAAGCAGCAAGACTGCTGACAATGTTTTTTCAATGGTAGCCAAAACATCAGCTCTACGACTCTCATGCACTTAAAGTCGAACTGACATATGAATTGCCCTCACTTTTTTGTATTAGTAAGTAGAAACTGCAATGGTACTGCAGCTATTGTGTTCATTTTTTAAGAGAAGAAACTTTATTTGGACATATTTGTGAAAACAGTTTCTAAGCTTCAGGCATCTGCGTGGGCAGTTCCCATGCCAGCGGTTAAGTGACATTTGAGAGCTTTGCTAGAAGGCAAACTTCCGAGGTACGCTACTGACTAGAACATGTTATGTTGTATAGCCTACAAATGTTGATGCAAGGTGTGTTTTTCCACTTTTTCAACAAGCCCATAGCGTTGTACACTTAGCAATCCCTTTACAACATTAGCAAAGACATCATGCTATTATGTTTGTGCTCCACTCAGAAAGATGAAGCTAGGTAGCTTAGGCGGCTAACGTTAGCACTGATACCCACTAGATATTACTTTCCATTCATGTCACTATTTCAACACTTGCGGAGTCATTGGCAGGTCCTGCACACTGTGCGGCGCAAGTCCCACATTGTACAAAGATACTGAACTAATCAAATTACCGGTACAACATTGTCAAAATCAAAAATGTGCTAATGCAGAACACAGAGAAATAACAGAGAAATAACTAAAACTTAAATTTCTTCTTTATAGTAAATAAAGTTTTGACATTTTTTCGAAGTACACAAGTCAAAACAAGCAGCAAGAATAATTTTTTTTAATTTTTTATTTCAGTTTGATACCATCTTGTGTGCCACCCAAATTTCACTGAATATTATTGATTTTTTACGGAAGTATTAATACATATTTGCTAATACTGTGTATTTCGAAATGTTCTCTCTTTCTGACGCTGAGCCTGGTGGCCGTTCTGAAATAGTGCTTTGTGTTAAAACTAGCTCCATGTGTCAGTGTGTTATTAGGTAAAATGTTGGTATGTCATCAATGTCATCAAGACAAATTTCACTCTATTTGTTTCACTTGGCGATTAGAGCAATTTTGATTCTGATAATGAGTTTGATGGACGTCAAACTGTGAGCAGAACAATATAAGCCACATGTGCCTTGCTGAAGTTACAAACCACATGAAACAAAAGGAAGTGGGGGTGAGAGAAGGAGCGGGGTACCAATTCAATCCAGATATGTTCAGATTCAAACATTCAGCAGAAGGTGGCCTGGGCTCAAACACCAAACGACCACCCCAAAGGCACCCTGTGGTCTCACCGAAGACAAATGGACTGCTGAAGCTCGGTGGCATCACAAAAAAATAGATCCAGTTACGGTGATATATGGAATAGCTCAATCTTACTCTGTCTGGAGTTTTAACTTCCAAATTGAGTTTTAATTGTTGTTAAATTGTTGTTGCCTAATACCAAGTATGCAAGAAATTTCAACAAAGAAGAAATCAGGCAATAAAAAAAGAAGTGGAAAAAAGTTAATGTGTGCTTCGGCAGAGCAAGAATGGTCCTTTTTTTTATGAGGTGAGACGAAGAAGGAGGGATAAGGGTGGGAGTGTGGTGTTTATTGGTTTCTGCCAAGCCAGTCAGAGAAGCAAACACAAGCAGAGTGAAACCTGATCGACTGGCACCGTGCCTAGACCAGCGGCGGCGCAGTGTAGCGTCAGGGGAAAAACACTGACAAACATATACAAGCACAGGGCCCAGGTCTCCAAATAATCACAAGATGAGCAGGCCAGACTTTTAAAAAAACCCAAACAGATCACTGAATTTAGGGCAAAACCCAAAAATGTCTCAGCATGTTTTATGGAACGGACACAGAACAGGAACGAGGTGAACGTTTGTGAGCGTCTAATCGAGGATGACTTTCAAGCGTCTCTTCGAATGCGGGGAAGTTTTCCGATTGAAGTTTACTAATTCCATCCCTTGATCCCATCCCACTCCACTCTTCCACCACCCCCACAGACACATACACACACACACTCTCTGGCCCAGCAGGAAAATCCCTCTGTGGCCAGGCATTTCTTTTTAACTTGATATGCTTGTGAATCACCCCTAGTGCTGCTCCACTAATGAACACAGGGCCCACAGACGGAGCTGTCCATGCCCTGCTACGCTCCCCGATCGCACTGGAAAACAGGATCCAGCTGCCCAGCACCCTGTCATTATAGAAAAAAACTCCCAGAACACCCTCTGCTTGCCCCTAGACCCGTCTCATCCTCTGACCACATCTCATACTCACCCATCATACCTCCTGCTGCTGCCCTTGGTCTGGACTTAACCCCGGTAACCTGCCTTCATCTTCAACCTTGCCCCAGCTGTAGCAATAACCTGCATCTCACATTATATATTTCTTGTTTTGATTATTTGTCCCACTTTCTTCTGCATAAAATCATACTCGTACTGTGTCTAAGATGCATGCTCTGCAGTTGTTTGAGTAATCTTGGCAGTTGGATGAGGTCATTGCCTAACATGCATTTTGTTCACATGCAGCATGAGCATATGGCCTCTGTTCAAAGACTATCTCCCTTTTCACACATACTGCCCACAGCTACTGATTGTTGTCTTTATTTTTGTTTATGCGATATGACTACATACTATAGTGAAAGCGATAAATCTCCAGCGACACTCTCGGATCTGTATCTGTGCCAGACACCAATATAAATATGAACGTGATGTTGACAGTGTGTGGGGGTGAAAAGGGGGAGGAGAGGGGATTCAGGGGATTGGCATGAAATTCCCATCTGATAAACTCATCAAAGTGGTGTGCTTGTGGCGTGTGAGTCTTGGCAGTGGGGTGGCATGGGAAACGGCACATGGACACACACTCTGACACTTGCGCATGTGCACACACAGACGCAGACAAAGGCAAAATACATACACCTACACACACACACACACACACACACACACACACACACGCACATGCCCAGCTGATACCAGCATCAGGGTAAAGTGAAGGCATATCTAATATGCTGAGTGAAAAGTAAACACAGAGCTGTGGCATCAGGGCTTCCCGCTTACTGACAAACCGTCTGACTCAAAACAAGCTCGGGGCCAGGAGACTTCCAGGAGTCCAGGGTGGGGCTGGGAGGATGAGGCTGGCTGGCCATAAAACACACATGTGCACACACTCATAAACACACAACAGGAACAAGAGTCAACTAGATATAATTGCTCTGTTGTTGTTGTGTCAATAGCAATTATGGCAGAGGTACGCGAAATGATTTACAAGGGGAAACTGGAGATTTGTGCGTCCAAAATTCCTCCAGCAGGAAAGGCTGTGAGTTGGTGCTTGCTGCTATGCCATTTATCCGCCACTGAGGCAGGGTTAAAAACTGTTAATAACTGTAATGTGTTATAGAGCTGCATGCAGTCTTACTGTGTCAAGCATTTCTCAAGCACTGATGTAGAACAGTGTGTTCCCTAACTTTGTGATGTTTGACCTTTTAAATTTAAGAAATGTCGACTCATAAATGCTTGTCAACGGTTGCATACGTCTGTGAATTGTTGGCAGTTCAAACCTTATTAATTCATTCTCTTGAATAGTTTTAAGAGGCCTGAAAGGATAAGACTATCTCACAATAAAAAAGCAAGCAGAAATCTGAGAAAATTCTAAAATTTTGTACCACAAAACTATTCCAACTCAAGGTCCACTTACTAGCTTTTTCCAGAGCTTTCAACCACAACACATAGTCTTCATAAGCTGTTTGCTAGGTTGTAATGGAGACATGTGAGCTCAGTTGCTGTTGTGATTTCACCCATAGCACTTTTAGGACTTCTCATGAAAACCATGGGATACGGTTGACAACTCTGGAAAAAGCTAGTAAGTGGACCTTGATTTGAGATTGTTGTGTCAAGGTCATGTCTGTTTTCAAGGTCAAGAATTAACTTTCATGCATAAGTTGTGCAGAGGAAATCTGATTATATTGTTCCTATTTTTTATTTTGTCAATCAGTTTGTGACCTCTTAGATTCATTTCCCGACCCCTTTAGGGTTTGCAATCCCCAGGTTGGGAACCACTGATGAAGAACATAACACTGGGCCACTTTGTAAAGACTGCAACAAAAGGTGGCATTAAATTAATTATAGTTAGAAAATTGATTTCAAGCATTTTTATTCCTGAGTATCTTACTAACACATGTATTTAATTTAATTCTGTCTTATTTGTAACTCTTTAATTGACCCATCAGAGATCTGTCCAGTGTTGTGTCAAGTCAAATAAATCTTTATTTATATAGCCCAGTATCAGGGAGCTTTACAATCTGCACAACATCCTCTATCCTAGGATCCTTGTGAGTACTGGTCTGTGTTTGTGCAGTGATATCCTCTCCATTCTGTTTGTTGATGTGTCAAGAGCAAACACCTCACTGCTCTGCGTTATTTTGACAATGAGCCTGTGTGTGTGGCTGACTGGCGTTTAACAGACTCCCCTGCTGGCTGTGTTGTAGACACAATAAAGGAACCATCAAACGTGGCAGAGGGGGATCTGACTTCTTCTCCACCCACACACAGTGCATCTCTCCACTGCAGTCTGTCTTGCGGTCTCAAAAGTTTCACAAATCATGTTAACAAATATCCCACGCTGAGTATCCTGTGGTTTTTCACTCCCAAGTACAAGGAGTCATGTGCTTTTGTTGTGGCCACGGAGATTCAAGATGATCTCGGAGGATTCCAGGAGCATGTGAAAAATATTTGTAGCCATAAAGAAAGGCCAATTGGTATTAATGGTGTGGCATGCACTAGAGGCCACGGGAAGTGTATGTGTGTGTGTGTGATTGGTCTGGGTCAGTCAGACAGTAGGATGGATCTGATGGGGGCCACAGGGCAAGAAGCAGACAGATTCATCAGAGTCGTCAGCTCAGGGTGTCCGGTATCCCAGAGTGCAGTGCTGCAGCTGCCAGGCCTGCAGTGGCAGCCATGATAGGCTCCAGGTGGACCTACAGGCATCTTCACAGATACAGGAGCTTTAGTTTGTGTGCTCTGCTCTGAAACGCTGAAACACCAATGGAATTAAAAGTTTATCTATTGGCCTAGCACAAGTGGATAATTTTCAGTAAGTATTCAGACCTCTTCACTTTTTTTACATTTTGTTATGTTGCAGCCTTATGCTAAAATCATTTAATTATTCATTTTTTCCCCATCAATCTACACTCAGTACTCCATAACGACAAAGCAAAGAAATTTATTAAAAAGGAAAAACTGAAATATTACACCGACATAAGTATTCAGACCCCTTTACTCGGTACTTAGTTGAAGCACCTTTGGTGGCGATTACAGCCTTGAGTCTTCTTGGGTATGACGCGACAAGCTGTGCACAACTGGATTTGGGGATTTTCTGCCATTCTTCTCTGCAGATCCTCTCAAGCTCTGTCAAGTTGGATGGGGACTGTCGGCGGACAGCCAGTGTCAGGCCTTTTCAGAGATGTTTGATTGAGTTCAAGTCAGGGCTCTGGCTGGACCACTCAAGGACATTCACAGAGTTATCCCTAAGCCACTCCCGCATTGTCTTCGCTGTGTGCTTGAAGTCGTCCTGTTGGAAGGTGAACCTTCGAACCTGGTATTGGGCAGTTGATGAGCAGTGCCTAGTTTCCTCCAGACATGATGCTTAGAATTGAGGCCAAACAAGCAGGCTTTCCTGTGTCTTTCACTGAGGAGAGGCTTTTGCCTGGCCAGAAGCCTCTCCTTGGGAACCTTCAATGCGGCAGAATTTTTTTTGTAGCCTTCCCCAGATCTGTGCCTCGACACAAACCTGTCTCTGAACTCTGCAGGCAGATCCTTCAACCTCATGGCTTGATTTTTGCTCTGAAACCTATACAGACAGGTGTGCGCCTTTCCAAATCATGTCCAGTCGATTGAATTTACCATAGGAGGTTTAGAAACATCTCAAAGGTAATCAAGAGAAATGGAAAGCACCTGAGCTAAATTTCAAGTGTTATAGCAAAGAGTCTGAATACTTATGTCAATGTGATATTTCAGTTTTTCCTTTTTAATAAATTTGCAAAAATTTGTCATTATTGGGTATTCAGAGTAAATTGATGAGGGAAAAAATTAATTTAAACGATTTTAGCACAAGGCTACAACATACCAAAATAAAAAAAGTGAATGGGTCTGAGTACTTTCTGAAAGCAATGTATATGCTGTATATTGTTGTTTATATACAAAATATTAAAATAATAACAAAGTAATGACATTTGACCTTTACATCTAACAAACAGTAGTATGTGCTGTTTTTGGCAAACTTAAATAGATCTAACTGCAAGCACTTAATATCCATTTAAACATAGCATAACAATAGTGCATTTCAAAGAGGTAGTGTTCTCATGCATTACATCATGACACATGAAGCACTGAACAGTTTTCCCTTTAGTTTTCTGTCAAGTATTAGTAGCTTTGGAGTTGTTAAAACCACATTATTCCAAACTGACATTAGTCAGTTTTATATACAATATTAACCTTAATGCCATACCAGAAATCTTGGTGTCATTTCCAATCCAGCTTTAAAATTTGACAAAGAAATGAACTCTGTTGTGAAAGGTTGTTTTTTTCCAGCTAAGAAATATCATCAAACTAAAACCGTTCCTCTCATTGAATGACTTGAAGACTGTGCCTTAATTTTTTCTCGGCTGGATTACTACAGTGCTCTTTTTTTGGGTACCAGCCAGTCATCCTTGTCTCACTTAGAGCTAGTGCAGAATGCTGCTGCTAGGGCACTAACTGGTACCAGGAAAAGAGACAGGATCACACCTGTACTGGTGTCCCTGCATTGGCTACTGGTCAAGTATAGGACTGAGTTTAAGGTTCTTTTATTTGTTTTTAAAGGTTTACACGGTCTGACACCCCAGTACATCTCTGAGCTCCTTTGCCCCTTTTTCAACCCCAGATCTCTCAGATCCTCAGAACCAACTACTCCTGGCTGTCCTTCACTTGAGGCTGAGGGGTAAGGGTGAATGTGCATTTGCCATAGCTGCCCCAAAACTTTGAAACAGTTTACCTTTCGCAATTAAGTGTTCCCCTTCTGTAGACACTTTTAAGGCTAACCTTAAGACACACGTGTTTTCTCAGGCCTTTGGGTGTCCTTAAAGCTTTATGTTTTACTATTACTTATTTATTTGTGTATGCGTATTGGATAGTATTGTTATGTCGTCCCTATTCCTTTTTTGCTGTTACCTTGTTATGTTGCTTGAATTTACTTTTGTTATTTTATTGTACAGCACGTTTGTCAACTCTGGTTGCTTTTAAATGCGCTTCATAAATAAACTTGATTTGATTTTATCTGAATATTCATTTATACTCATTTTTCCAAAATTCAGCCTGTCATGATGGTATTTTTGGAAACTTTTAGATATCCACTAAAACTTAAAATAAAGTTATGTGGATTTGAGCAATGTCTAGTTGCACATGATGAGTTTGTAATGACTTGACCTACTAGTGGATTGCTAGGGGTTAATACATTAAATACAAATAGTAGTGGTAAGTTTTAATTCATTTAATCAGAGATTGAGATACTTATTTACCTCTACAGTATATATCAGGATTATGGATGCATTACAGAGAAAAAAAGGAAGAATCTACTGTACAAATTATAAATCACTCTACATTCCTCAGGCATTACATCATTGGTTTATTCTAAAATATGAAGTTCAGTATGTACTTAATCATAAAGATTATTAGTAGTGAAAATAAAGGCTGGGAGCTGATGTTTTGAACAGAGTGGACCCAAAAACCCCAGATGGATTGTAAATCCACTGGAGGAGCCTTGTCTTGACCCCTGTGAACCTGTGACAGAAAACATATCATTTCTAAACAATCGTATCGACCATACTCCCTGCTGGTTTTCTAACAAGCAATATGTACAGGACATAGCAGCAAAATGTCTGCCTTGGTAGAATAATTAGATGAACATCAAAATGTTTGAAGTATATCTAACAATTAACCTAAACTCTGTTTAAATGCCTTTTATAACACTATGTAATGTTTTGAAAGTCCTCTGCATTCATATTTTATCCTCACAGTGTTTCTCTGTCAGCTGAGGTATATGGTATCCATAAATACACAAGCTACTTGTTAGTTTGTCTGCAATGCTAGAATTTTTCTTAGATCCTTATCACAGATTTGAAAAATAACCTTTAGCAGAGCTTTCTCATAATAGATTTTTGTCTCTCTTCTCCCTCAGTCCAGGATGCCTTGTTAAATCCGGAAATTTGTGACAAGTTTGATTTAGGGGTGTTTGGACTGAAACAGCAGAAGCTCCTCTTAGCAATCAATCAAATAAAACTGAAAGCAGTTATTTTTCTAACCTGACATGCATCGCAAAGGTATGAAGGCAAACCTATAAATATACCGCTTCATTCACCTCAGAGACAACTATACACTTACTCATGGAACAAGACGCAAACAGGACTGTTTTTCTCTCTCTGTTTCTCAGTGGTAATGTACAGTGCAGTAATCCAGACCACAAACTGCCATACATGAAGATAATGAAGTAATTCATTTGGATATTTATAATCAGTAAATAATGATCCTGGTGACAAGAGATAAGTGTGATCTAGTAGATTTTGTTCTCTAAGGAGTCAAACAATCTGTACAGTCAAACCCCAGAGGCAGTGGGTCTGGGGTCGTGATACTGGAAATTATCTTTGAAAATAAATGTTTTGCACGTGGCTTGCAGTCAAGAGTATGCACAAAAATCCTATAATGTAGGCTCTTTCTTCTACTTCACACTTGCACTCAATCACAAAAGTGTAGATGAGTTTGCTGTGATGTAATTACAGATGTAGATACTGTATAGTTCAAAGTCATATGCTCATTACTATTCTGTAAATATGCTGCAGATTTAGAATGTACCAGAGATCAGACAAAGTCATTGTTTTTGAAGTCATAAGTAAGTTTCGAGTCTTAGTTTAACATTAGATATTGCTGATTGTTTACTGATTTACTGACAACATTTAGGCAACTAAATCTCAAATACAAAGATGTCACCAGACTGACTTTGGGCCTGACTTGTGGGCTTACTGATTTTATGTTTCCAGAGTTAACTTCTAAAAGCTAGTTCGTAGCTAATATTAGCTTAAGCAATAGCTGGTCAAATAAAAAATGTAATCCTGCACTTACTGTTCTCTTTAGAAACTAAATGTCAAACAAAACTGGAACTGCTTGTTTTGCTTTTTGCCATTCATACCTAATTTGCTGCGCACATTTTAACATAATTTTTCATCTTTAGGCTTGAGGAGGTTATTGTGCCATTCCAAATCAAGAGGCTGAAGTCCAAGTCAAGAGGTGTTAAAGTTAAATTTGAGTCCAATTCAAAAATCTTGTAGGCAATGTTTTTTGCTGTAGTTGAAATGTGGTAAGACTGTGAATTTACCCAGTAACATTATGGGAAAATAATGTCTCATCATTTGTACCTCTTCTTTTGAATTTGATTTAACATTTATTTGAATATGCAAGTAAAACACTACACTTAGGCTTTGAGTTCCTTTTAGCTTCTACCTCCTGAGGTGTTTATTAGTGGCACCCATTATATATAATTTCTTATCTTGCAAACTGAAAAGAGGAAGAGAACCAACAGAAGGTTTTACTGCCAGAGATATTTGCAAACTTTCAACTGACATCAAACAAATACTTAAGATGAGGACAGCAGTGGTAGTGTTTGCAGCAAAATCAACAGCACGGCAATTAACAGCTCCATCACTTTAACACATAGAGGGAGAACAGATCCTGGCTTAAACCAACAATTGTGATATTTGCTGTGTGGATTTCTCAAGGATATCCTGAAGAGTGACTTACCTGGTTTAGGGATGTGGCATTTTTTTGTGGCATCACGGTGTAGTTTTTATCACCTTGAAGAATACGATATAGCAGTAGGGTATGAAAACAGTGCTGGCATGGCATGACACATGGCCAAGACCAGGGTGAGTGTAATGCTCTGTATGGGATGCTCAGCTTCCTGCCCCTTCCTAAGCAGGTGCTGAGAGATGTCTTGTAGGTGTAAATGTGATCATTGTACTCTAAGCTTGTCTGTACTAATGATAGGCTTTGGAGAATGACAGCAACTGACATGTAGTAAGGCATTCATCCATATGTTATGTTTGCCACACACAGGATGATGCAGAATATCCAATCTGATGGCATTGTTGTTTTAATCTGGCTTAGTTTGGCTCGGCTGTATGCGCTATTCCATTTGAACAGGAAAGTATAAAACAATGCAGAGAACAAGCTGTCAGTGCAGTATGGACATAGCAAACCAATAAACAAAAAACAACTGCAGGCAATTGAAGTCTGTCTAGTCTAATCTACGTGTATTCCCTCTCTTTTAAAACATCAGACTTAGCCCCATTGCTTCCTCACTATAATCGGATCCACATCCAGAAACCACTTCGATCCAGATGGGACAGATGTGCGTCGGCAGGCGGATAGTAAAATTTCTGATGACTGACGCTGAGATGAGAACAAGGCTTCTTCAAACAAATGATTGAAACCTCAAGATCTCAAATCCTTTAAAAGCATTTTTGGTGTCAGAGAAATCCAAATATTTGTCATGAAATTATCCTATTTTCATTCAAATACACTTTTGCCTTTAGGGTTGCATTGAATTAATCAGTGAATAGTTTTCATACTGCCATTATCATTTTCTCTGAACACATGAATGGAACTAGTTATTTCATCAGACTAAGAGTCTACAGCCATGCTAGCAGCTAAATGCTAACACCAGCATGAAAACATTGTTTCAATGAAAATGCTGATGTTTAGCAGGCATTATGTTTAATAAATGTTTTTTTATGTTCACCATCTTAGTTTAGCATGTTCGCATATTTACATTTGTTAATTAGCACTAATCACACAGCTGAGGCTGATGGGAATTATTAGTTTTGCCGGTATTTGATAATAATCCAAAGTACTGGACAAATTGAAATGTTCATTTCATTCTAGCCGAAAGGTTAAAGATGGAGTGCAGCTTTTGTGTCCCCCTTCTGGTGGTGAGAGTAATTACAAAACACTGTTGACACATGCTTACATCATAGGCTCCGCTATAGCCAACTCCATTGCTACCGTTGCAGCTGTAAAATGGTGGCTAAATTGTTTTGATTGTCACACAACCTCCTCTTTTCACTATCAGAATTTTATCCATTCAGTCCAATAACATTTAGAAAGTCTAGAAGAGCCGCTTGATTAAATTATTTTATCACCATTCAAGTTAGCAGGGGGCTAACCAGAATTAGCCAGCTCAGGTGTCAGAAGTCTCTGGTACGCATGCTCTGCCCATAGAGTAGGCACAGTATGGATTCATCCAGCCAGCGCAAGAATGTCGCCACCAACACCAGATTTAAACTAACTCCTACTATACTGTGAAGAGAGAAATACAGAGGCTTAATCAGCATCATGTGAATTGGTTAGCAAGGGCTTGAATGTAACAGACATTCATTTATATGTAAAAGTACTGCACTGCAGGTTTAAGGGATCACCAAAGTCATTACAGTTAATCCTGAGGGGAACATGAATGTCCTGTACTTTCATGGTAATCCATCCAATTGTTATGATATCTCAGTCTGGACCAAAGTGGTGGATGGACTGACCAACTGACATTGCCATCTCTAAAATTTAAGCATAGCTTTAAGCATAGCTTAAAATTTATAGCAGAGCTTAAAATTTAGAGGCACTTTTATTTCTTTGTAAGTGGAGGGGAGGACACAGACACACTCTCCTAGTTCCCATTGGCACCAAAATGGACTGGTTCTTCCCCAGAGTGCTGGTCATGCTGGTGACAATGTGTGAATAAATATCCCCAGATGCAAAAAAACTGGCTGTCAGACGTTGTTTCCTATTAAGACACTTGCTATCCAAGGAAAGGACAGTTTCAACAGCACAGAAAGTATCCACTGAGTCACTCCAGTCCTTAAGTTCCAGAAGAATTATGACAAACCGCAAGGCAATAAATATGTTATATAGTTACAGTAAAGCACACTGCTGACATTTTTCACGAAAAGTTCAAATTACTGTTTAACACCTTCACCTCATCAGCTTTGGAGAGATGATACAAAAATGTAATCAATAGAGAAAAGTAATTTAGTAATACACTTACATCATGTATTGTAGCATTTGTCGCAATGACATTTAAATATTTTCTGATCTGTGCTCAGCTCCTCGGCAGCTGGGGTGCACTGAGGGCAACAGTCTTACTCAGCAAAGGAAAACATGCGCTGACATGTCATCATGATATAAACACAACTGCAGTGTTAATTCAATAGCAGCTTGTATTTCTTCTCTTAACAGGCTGGATTTGTAGATCAGCTTTTCTGACCTAGGGTAGTGTGTGGGAGCAAAGCCGAAAAGGGGGAAAAGCACATGCATATGCATATGTGTGTATGTGTGTGTGTGTGTGTGTGTGTGTGTGTGTGTGTGTGTGTGTGTGTGTGTGTGCGTGTGTGCGTGCGTGTGCGTGTTTGTGGGTGTGTGTGCGTGAGAGAGAGAGAGAGTGGGAGTGGGAGAAAAAGAGAGAGAGTTAACGTGGGATCCTGATCTCTCTGGGACTTACTCAATCCCAACTGTAATGTAAAACCTATGGGACAATAAGGGCCTACACAGTGCTGAGCCTAAGCTGGGCCAGAAAGTCCACCCAACATGTTGTCAAACCATGAGGAATTTATTACTAATGTTGGTCAGCTGTAGCGACAGGGGGCGCAGGCTTTTTTCCAGAGAGGAAAAAGAGAAATCATTAATTATCTCTACCGCCACCCTTGATCATTCCCCAAATTTCAGCTGAGTTTATCTCCGAAGCGTGCATTTCCATCCTGACTGAGTCTCTTCAGCTAGCGTGTCCATTTATAAAGCTTGTGGCTTAACGGCGGGGTCATCCAATGACCTAGCCATTGACAGCCAATGGTGTGAAGGATTGGAGGTAGAAAGGGCAGAACAAAGCAGACATGGCAGCAGCATATGTGCTGTCACCCAAACCTTGGCCTTCACGTTGGCCTTCGGCCTCTTTTTTGATGGGAAAAATGGTCTGGAGCCCCAACACAACCAACGTGTGAAGAATGTAAAAGTACCAGAGCTACTAGAGTATTTGCTGTCTGAAAACTGAAGTAACTTCTACTCACATAAAAGTAAATTGGCTCCTTTAAAAGTGGTCAACCTTATTTTCCACAAAGTTGTTTATTCCCTGGATCCAATGCATATATTCACATACAGTATATCCTCATGTTTATAGTATGTTTACATATACACATATATGCAGTAGGTGCATATAGAAAAGAGAATAAAACATATCAACATTTAATGGTCTTTGAAATAGCTCTTATTGTGTCTGAGCTGCTTTATGACTGAACTTTTAACTAAATATTGAATCATGTTTTCCTCGATAGTTCTAGCATCAGTGCTCTGTTTACTGAGCCACCTGATGCAGAGAGAGTGGACAGTAGTGTTTCCTAAGGCGGCATTCAAGTGTGGAGGCATGCCACCTTGGCTTAAATGAGGAGCACCTCCTCTGACATCAAAAGAAATTATTATATTTTTATTAAATATAATATTAACGTTCAGGAAAAACATGTGCATTCGTGCATATTAAAGGCAATGTATTTAAAGAGGGGGCAATTGTTCTATCATCTAATAACTACATTGTTAATAAGATGAAATGCATCAACTGATTCAGCTCAAAAGGTGACATGATTAAGGCACCATGGGGCTGTTTTAACATTGCACTCCGATATTGTCTGACTCACAATGGACAAAAGTATCACAACCGATACAGCAGAATCTTTTTTTTTTTATTCCAAGTATTCTTCTTCCTTGTCATAACCAGGTACCTACATTACCCACAATGCATCCTGACCACCAACAGTTTGGCCGAAGATTCCAGTGTTATGCTAGTAGTAGCTAATGTAGAATCGAGCTGCTGTCACCACACTTCTATCTAAATCCACACCTCCAGATTCTTTTCATTTTCAAACTTGTAGTCTTCAGCTCCAACCAACACTGACTCAAGTGACATTACTTGAGGTAGTTTATCAGATTTCACACGCTCCTTTTGGAGCCACAGATGGCTTTATACAACTTTTTTCTCATATGAAGTAGTACCTAGGACTGCAGGATAGGCCTAGCCTAATCCTTTATATTATAATTGTGATTATAATCTTGATTTAATAGAACTGCCATTTGGCTAAATACATGTTTTGTGTAGGCCTATTCTTTTATTGGTTGTGGACATTAAGCATTTTAATAATGCTTATTTTTCAAAACACACTGTAGTTTTAATGGTATAAACTTTACTTTGAATTATATAACTGTAGCAGCTGAGCACAGCGCGGTCAGTGCAGGTTAATTTCCTCAGTCACATTACCTGCTCCACTCCCAGGTTACACCAAACATCTATAGTAAAAACTATATCTGTAGTCATGTCACCCCTAAAATATTTTGTTACAGAGGTGGCCTGGACTGGGGGTGTATTTTCAGCAGCACAGATGCTACTGAATATCATAGAGATATTGGAATACTACAGGCAGCATTGTGTCTCTGTCATCCTCTCACTCTTCCGTGACTACACATTGCTACCTGTCACTTTGACAATGAAGTGACACTACTCTATAAACTATATAGGCTACAATATAGTATAGAATTGAGTATTTATAGCATATAGTTTAGAGAATAGTATAGATCCAAGACAAAATTGACAGAAGGGAGGGACTGAGAGAAAAAGGCGTAATTACAAATCTGTCTTCAACACCACAGACAGCGCCACGGATTTATCAATACACAGCACAGTTAGGCTACTGATATTTCGGAGCCATGGTCAGGGCCATAGATTCTAACTTGCACAAAACTCAATCAAATAAAGGATCAATGAGTCAGGTGCACTAGATTAATATATTTGACTAAACAATCTGCCCCTGCACTCTCTCTCTACTAGTAGAGGATGGAGAGGGGGTATGGCAGGTTAACAACACATTTTGGTCATTTTGCTAACAAGGGGTATAGCATCCCCCCATCATGCCACCTCAAATTGCCTACTGCCCCCACCATTATAAATGTTATTTGATTAAGCACACATAACTTCCACAAGGCTCAACATAATTTGATTTATTGCTTAATTTCTGTGACACCCTCCAGACACAATTTCTGGAATATGTTAATGTATCATAGAAAGCAATATGATATGGCTGACATCCAACTCAGCAGTTCTGACACTGAACAGTATCAGCAAGCCATTATATCAAGACAGTATCAAAAAATAAATAAACTCCCAACCATGCTACAAACAGTGTGTCAGTCAGCATGCAGCAACAACCTCAAGCTTCTAAACTCATATATACAAGCTATACATGAGCCCGACAAGCACCTTACTTTAATCACACAATTCCTGTGTCAAAATTTCTTTCTGGATTCTTTCATGGTAAGAACAAATTTCTCTCTCTCATATTTTCTCAGAATTTGTATTTTACATGTTTTCAGCGATTCCTGAGAACAATCCTCTTGGTGAAGAAATTAAATGTGCTCTGATAATCAAAAGGTAATCACACTTATTTTACTTTAATTCATATGCCATAGCAACCAGACTGGTATTTGAAAATTTATTTTTTTACATCAGACATTGTCTTCTACATCATCGTCATCTTTGTTTGTGTAACAGCTTCAGATTTTACACTTTACAGGTTTTTAAATCTGGTGGAGAATAGCTCAGATGTTTAGCTCAGTGTTTAGATAGCTGGAATCAAATTGTGTGGTATTACCCTTTAACTTCTGTGTTATACTGTCAGTAACTTTGGCTCAGGTTTTGATGGGTTGCTGCTTAACCTGGTCAGCCATGTTTCACTACATCTAAAGTTAATTCATGCTCATTTTTGAGCATTTGTTGATGACCCCGATGTGAGTTTCCAGGTTATTGGAGGGCAGTGACATTTAGTGGAAAAAGGGACAGGAAGTGAAAACAGCTGGGTTGAGACATTATTCAATTCATTATTTGTATGAGCCTCAAACATCTGTAAGAAAATTAAACCATGCTGCGTCATGGAGGCTTCAACAATTGAAATCCTCCCTTTAAAAAGTCTACAATTAAAAAACAGGTGCACTCCTTATAATCCTGTGAGATAATACCACGTGTATTGGTTGCAAAAACAAAAACTACTAGCCAATTAAAGTAACCTGCATACTGGTACATTCACCAGAGGGATTAGATTTGATTAGCTGGAGGATGTATATTATTTTCAGACAGCTACATGGATATGACATAGCAGCCTCATCACTGATCTACAATAATACAAAAGTTGGAAGGCTACTCTCTACAGCTTTTACTGGTTTCAATTTCTTTTGCTTGGGGAAGATTTTTCCAAATTAGATAATTATTCACTTCAAATATGAATTAAATCATTTTGCCAAGAAATATGTCCAGGAGTGTAGAGCCCTGACATTGACAAAGGATAGCATGGAAGACCTGTTGCATGTAGAAAATATAGTCATCGAAATGCCACTGAAATAAAGTGTATAAACTAAAAAACCTTTTCAATGAGGTTTGGTTCAGTTTTAATAGACAGCTAAAAGTTTTCACCTCTCAAATCACCAAAACCACAAAGACAGGGCTGTGCTATTATAAGCTGCTCCAACAATAAACTTCAACTTTGTCATTTATTGAAGAAGTTTGAATATGTTTATTTTTAGAAAATACAAGCAAAATCCACAAGGCTCTGCTCCATGAAATCTGTTTCACTTTAAATCACCACTTAAGTTGAATGGTATGCCTAAAAAGGGCCGATAATGAGCCATAAAAAGTAGAAACGTCCAGAAAGTCTGCCTGCAGTGTGCCACTGCTGGTTCTGCAGGTCTCTTTTTAGCTGGGTATTCTTTGCCTATATTTTCTGTCAAAATTCCACTTTTACAATTTCATGTTCATTTTATTAAATTAGCTATTTTATCTGATCACAATGCAAGAAATCATGTATTGCAGGTTTGTTGATTTATAATCGCAAGCTAGGAAGCACTGCGAGTTTGATTACTGCACAGTATTTTACATCCAGCCTGTGGAGTTTGGACAAAAGTGGAATGTAATATTATTATTTCCCAAACTTATGTCATTACAAAATCCAAACTGTCATATCTGGACTGAAAAACTTTCACATTGATTGCCGACAGTAATTAACTCATAAAACGATGCCTTCACGTCCAGTGAAAATGTGTTCAGTTCAACTGTGCCATTACAGTAGTGGCAGCGTTAGTAAACACAACACATAAATCAGCCAGTAGATTTGTCTGGAATTTTAGAGACAGCTGGGCAAACAAGTATCCTCAGTAGTGATAGTTATCTGAAGTAACACTTCACAGTGCAATGGAGGAAAAGAATTAGGAAATAGGTAAATTGCCTCTGTGACAGCCTAAAGGATTCTTTAACTGGGTAAATGCATGAGTCCTTGTTGTGTGTTTGAAGTCTCTTTGACCATTAGATCAACCAGCCACAGAAATACTGCTAAGTGGCCTCTTATGTACACACAACATGCATATCTTGGGTGTGTCTCTTTAAATTCATTTACGAAGGTGTCGAGAAGGATTCGGCCATTATCAGTCAAGCAGGCATACAGGCAAGCAGGTAAGGTGCTGGCTGCTGTCCAAAAGCCATGAGTCACAGATCACAGACAGCAGATGGTGTGATAACTCAGCTCCTTGTTAACTTTGGCAGAGAACTTCAGAGCGCCTCACTGGAACCCATCCCACCCATCCATCCATGTCCCTCCTCAGCACCCAACACCACCAACTGCATCATAAAAACAGTCCTAAATCATAGGAAAACTAAATAAAGTTTAACAGGAAACAAAATGTTAAGCAGTGTGAGAAGAAAAGTTATTTTTGGACTCTGGGTAACGGACAAAGAAGAGGGACATCACAGGCAGGGAAGATATTATTTTCTTAGTGAGTATACATGGCTTGTGTGTTTGTATCTTAATTTGTTATTGTTGCATATTGTAATATAATCTTTGTACAATCAAAAAGACTATGACAAATGAGTCTGGAGCACACTGCCAAGCTCACTGCACAATTGCATAACTCTCACTGTTTAGATTCATTAATAGCCGCGTAATGGAAAAGCAAAGAGCAGCAGCAGCATTAAACTGTACTGACAGAGAAATTTACAGCTTTTTCCTCACTTGACATTTTTCAAAACTCTCTCAGACGAGACAAATACTCTGCATAAATAACCGTTGTGCTTCAGGCCGACACATTCCAGATCAGACGACAAATAGCCATTACCACCCTTGTTATCAATCACACAGGTACAGTGCACTGTCACTGGCTCTTTTCATGCATTCCAAGTGACAGACATAACTTTGACCTGACAAACCCAGTCAGCTTGAGCAACTTCCCCAATCTATCACAGCTGTCAGGCGCATAACACGGCTTTGTTCTGATTAATTACACCCTTGCTGGTAGGAGCTGTCAGTCATCCAAACAGGTGATATACTGTATACACACTATCAAGATGTTGTGAATGAGCATGAATGAGTGCGATGTCATGAGTCAGCCGCCAAATATTCAAATGAACATTAAGACAGAGAGGGAGAGAGAGAGAGAGACAGAAACAAAACAAGGAAACCATTTGGCTGCCCTCAGGCAAAACTATCCAGTCTTCACTGTCCAGGAAAGCAGAAGAAGTGCTACCAGTGTCAGAGGATCAGAGCTGCTGCATTAGAGTGACGAGTGAATGCAGTTTCCCCTGAGACAGATGGTATCATAATGATGTCAGTGTCTTTCTGTACACATAATATGTTTGAATAAACCTGCAGGAGACCTCAAGGGAACTCCAGCATGCAGCAGAGTTACAGTAATGTGTTTAAACTGGCATAACACACATCTAACCATGAGTTTCCTTGAGAAACATTTCAAAGCTCATAAACTAAACATTCCTCCACATACATTTCTCCACCGTGCCTGTCATGCAGATCATGTTTTATTGTTCCAAATTGGACACATTAGCACAATAAACACCCATTCTGTGTGTGCATGCATGCATGTGTGTTAGCAGATAGCAGTAGTGGCAATGCACTGTCTATACAGTGTGCAGTAGTGTGCATGTGCACACAGTGCTGAGTGCTGGTGTGTGTGTGCATATGTTAGATTTGTGTGTGTGAGTGTGCATGTGTGGGTGTTAGTATTGGAGTCAGTGCTTGAGGCCTCTCACAACATGTGCTTGGCTGTGCAGCAGTGTGTATGCTGTGTAGGAATCTAACCTCTGTTTTGTGCCTCTCTCATAATCATTTTTACATTTTAGAATTTTGCACTGAAGATTCAATTGCTATCTCGGATAATGTTTTATGACTTAAACTGTGATTGTGGGGGTGGTAAACAACCTAGACAACAAAAATGGTTACCATATTCAATTGATTGTCTGGTTGGGTGAAGGAATGGACATACACCTTCTGAAACTGATAGAAATTCTACTTGATTTGAGTCTTTGTGGATACTGGATTAATAGTCCATCTATGCTAGCAGGTATAATATATGTAATGTTCACCATCTTAGTTTAACATGCTAACATTTGCTAATTAGCACTAAACACCAAGTGTAACTGAGGCTAATGAGAATGTCATTAGTTTTGCAAATATTTGACCATATACTAAGTCATTGGATTAATTTAAATTTTGACCTAATGATGGCACAAGATGGAAAGTTCAGGGATCACCAAAGTTATTACAATTAATCCTGAGGGAAATGTGAATGTTAACCTTATGGAAATACTAGATGAAAAGTCAGGGATCACAAAAGACATTATCTGGGTACCATGAATGCCTGTACCTAATTTTTTGCCAATTCATCAAGTAAATGTAGAGATAATTCACTGGATAAATGAAGGTTTCTGACCAGCTAATGGTCAGGGGATCGCCCAAGTCAGTAGGGACTTTCATCTGGAGGAAGAATTAATGTTACCAATGTACCAAATTTCATGGCAGTCCATCCAATAGTTGTTGAAATACTTCAGTCTGGACCAAAGTGGTGAACCAACCAACTAACAGAGCAATAGACTGAATCACCGTAATGCTGCGGAACAGTCACTTCCAGGTAGACAACTGGCAGTTGATTTGAATTGTGGAGATATGTGAAATCAGCAAACTTTTTTTATTTCTGTTGTCATTTTCAGCCATAACTGTAATGTTTAAAGATAGTTAAACACAGTGGTCCAACCTATCTGATGTTTCTGCTGTGCTTATTTTATGTACTTTCTTGCTGTGCTACCGTCTTTAATAAACCAAATCTACCCAACAGCGACATCTCACTGCCAGTCTAATGGGTGGCTGCCTTTGTCACAGTGGGGAGCCACCATACCACTGCTTTACTGATTTATGCTTACTTATGCTTACTTTTAATTACTTTTACTGCTAATACTTACTTATGCTTACTTACATCCGTTTCTGTGTATACTTCTTTACTTGCTTAAACTGACAGTTACTTTTGTTCTGCGCCATTAAATTGTATGTAAGGGTAATAGGGGTTTTCTACCCAGAAGTTAATGTAATTGCCAATTTGTTGGCAGCAACACTGGGTTGACCTGTTTCATTTCAATATTTTTATCAATGACAGTTTCTTATCTTTGTGATTTGAATATAATCATTGATGTGGAAGTCCCAAACATTACAACAACATAAAAGTAACAAACTGGGAATTAAAGGGTAAAGGACACTACACATGACAATCAGTTTACTTGTTACACAGATTACTTATTCAGCCTGTGTAAACATTTGCATAATATCTTCAGCTCTAAGGGGGCCTCTTTAAAGTCTGAAAAAATAACACTGATGAAGTCATCAGGGTTATCTTGGTTTAGGCTTGAAGACTATAGTTTTATAAAAGACGTCCTGCATTACTGCCCTAAACAGGGGCATTGAGTTTGAAAGACATGGAATGTCAGTCAGCCATGTTTGTCTGCTGCTATTTGAGTGTGAGCTCCCATTAAGTGGGTGTCTGATTGACTACTTTCTGCAGTGTAACATGATTAGTCAAAAGCTCTGTGTGAATCCATAACACACCTTTATCATGAATCCAAAAGCACTCACAATGGGTATTTACACCTGTTAGGTGTGAGTGTGTGCATGTGCCTGAAGTGTGCACGTCTCAACACATGCAGTGTGCAAAACTAAATGTGTGTGGGTGTTTTTGTATTTACAGCAGGTCACGCTCACCCTAATCCCCTTGTCAGTTATCCACAACATCCAGTACTACTCAAACCAGAACTTCCACTGAAACACACAGCAGCACAGTTGAGTGGCTGCTTGCACCAATTGCAGCTGCACACGTGCTCAGTGTTTTACTCTCCACTGCACTTTCCACAACACCAGCATTCCTACAATAACCATATTCTCATGCCAACACACTTTCCCTCCGTTAATGTTTCATGGCTTGCAAATCTAGTCGAAGGGTTTCAATGAGGCAGCTGCTTAGGGAATGGGACATGAGCACTTCTGTCCAAGGACAATGTGTCTCAGTTGACCATTGCACATAAGCACACCAGCCTCCGGAGGCTAAATGTAGACCACCACGTTGCAGCCCCAGAGAGTTTCCAGTGTTAAAACATGTCTGGGAGCAAACTGAGACACTTCTGTCTGTGTGCTCAGGTTGACTCGAGGGTCAGCAGGCCGTCTACATGCTAACGCTACAAAGCTCACACTACAATCATGCCTCCTGATCCTTATCTGAGCAACAGTGATGCAGACCTGCTCTAAGAAGCTTTACTGTGCTCCGCTCCACAAGCAAAAGCTTTTTAAAGATTGAGCTCTTTGTGGAGGGGAAAAGCTCCGAAGCTCAAAGAAGCAGCACTGGCTGGTGTTTTATTACATTGTGTTTCTTCAATGGCCTAGTGCTTGAAAACAACTTTCCAGCTGAGCAATCCTAGCATTAACAAGTCGTTCATCTTTGATGAGCTCCATATGCAAAAAAACAAGAGGGAGGAAAAAAAGAGCCTCTGATCAGAGAAATAAAATCATATGTATATTCTGTCACGCCTCACATCCTGTGGAGCGGTGCAAAATGTGGTGTGCTTGAAGGAAAACAAATAGCATGTCCCAGTACAAGGCTGTGTTTGTTTCTGCTGCTTTCATTGGAATCGCATGAGCAAATGTGAGCCTTGAAAATGAATGTACTGCTAAAAAAGTGAACAGTTTTTTCAATGATTTATTTCTTTTATGGCGGATTGCAGGAATACTTTGTCTTATCTTCAGGAAGTCTTCTAGCCTGCTGTAGGGACATGTCAGGAACCAAGATCACTCTTGCTCACAAGCCAGCCGTGTTGTTCCCTGCAGCTATATTCTCAACCTTGGGTGGTCACTTTACATTTTCTTATGCCTTCTCTCCACTCCCACTATTTCAAACATTACAACACGGTGACTGTGAGCGGTGGTTTTTATCTCAGTATGATGGAGCCTGTTTTGTCTTTCTTTGTCTCAACTAAGAACCCCCGTTTTCCCACACAGACACACACACACACACACACACACACACACACACACACACACACACACACTGTCTGCGTGGAAGACAAACACATTCATGTCATACTGTATCTACAATACAAAAAGCCTCCCATCGACCAACCCCACCCAGATTTTCACAGTTGACAGTCAAGTTCTGGGTCAGTCGAGCTGGCAGGAGCGCACATCCATCTTGCCTTTTGACACACGTCACAGATGAAAAACGAGACAAACGAGATTTCCACATAAAGGGTTGGAGGGCTCATCTTCAATTTCTGAAGCGGTTTGCAGCCCTGGGTTCACCAGAGTACACATGCACAGAGACACACATGTGCACACATTTGGCTCACACAATAAAAAGCCTTTTTTAACAATTTAATTTGCTGTATTTTCCACGGTTCTCACCAGCACCTATTCTGTGTCAGATCACATTATTCCTTTCCACCACCATTCAACCAGCTACACTGCATATACTGTGTACTGCGGTATGTATGTGCCAAGCCAGTGTAGCAGAGCCCAGGTCACGACAGTTCTGCTCAGTTTAGCTCAGCGATGTTAAAAGAACATCAGCACCCTGCGGTGAAGTTTATGCTTTGGTGGTGTATATTATGCGCCAGTGAAAGGGGAACCAGGGATAGAGTCATCAGGATTGTGGGATGACCCTGAGTTCATAGCGTGCCCCCCTGCTGTTCACCCCTTTCATCAAGCAGCCCAGTTGTTGGTTTAGCTCAGGCCCTTCTCAGCAGGCCTTGGCACAGGGGAGAACCCGTGGCCAAAGAGGATTTGGTCAGAGGAGGAGGGAAGTCTGCTCACACTCAGCAGCAGCTTTTCCAGCATCAAGCACCACCTACTTCCAATCATGCGTTACCCCCAAATCTTCCCTGTGCCTGCAAAACCGGCCGGGCCAGACCTGGGAAGAGGTCTAGGCTAAATATATCCTGACATCAGCACAGAGAAACAAAGAAACAAACTCAAACTCTCAATAGTACACCATCATACCTTTCAAAACACATGAGTGTATATCCAACAAAGTTAGTGACATCAATCACCTTTCCTTAGAGACGTCTTAGATGTTATTACAGCATTTATCTTTTAGTGGTGCAGTGGCACATCACAAGCGAGGAGATAATGACACGCTTTATTGAAATGGAGACGAATGCACCCCCTCCTCGCCATGGGTGGTCGAGTCAGGAGCGTTGCATGGAGAAGAGCCCCACAGGCAATTAACATGCAAGCCAGACTGAACATCTCTGGTTTATGCATTACACACAGCTGGGCTCAAGATATCACTCAAGTACACAGTACTAGAGAGTGTGTGTATGTTTTTAAGCAAAGAGTAAGAGCGTTTGTTTGTGGTGCTGTATGTGTGCAAGTGTAAGAGTAATTTGTGGAGAACATCCACTTAAATGTTAATCAAAAATCAATCTGTTTACAGCCGCGAGTCTCAACCAGCAGAGTCAGGGAGCCCTGTGGGTTTGCCCGACAGCACTAAACACAGGTAGACAGAAACTAATTAGGACTGCCCACATGAAGGTGCGCACATGTTGCGTTAAATGTCTTTTTTTCTTGTCAGTTTGAACTTTTGTACCAACAGACTGCAACAAGACCAGGAGTCTACCATGCGAACAGCTCTGTAAGGCTAACATGCTTGCAAAAACAGTACTAACATGCTAATTTTTAGTGGGTGTGGTGTTTACCATGTTCACCATCTTAGTTTAGCATTTTTCCAATTGAGCATGCTAGCATTTGCTAATTACCACTAAACACGAAGTACAGATGATGGGAATGTCATTTCACTCAAAACCACTAATATGTGGCACTAGGGCAAAAGTTAGAGGCTCAAAGTCATGAGGATTCATCCTCTGGGATCATGAATGTGCACAAAACTTCAAGACAATCGATCCAGTATTTGGACCTAAGTGATGAACCGACTGACCGACATTGCCATATAGTTAAAACAGTAGAAAACCCAATCTGAGAGTACTCAAGTGATGTCACTTAACTTGACAAAGCTCCTCCAGAGTCACAGAAGACATTGTGGAACTGTTTTCACAGCCTGAGTAGTACACCCTGTCACCAGTATATTGACTTTGACATGTAACATCTGTTGAGTGCCCCTTTATGCATGAGTTGTGATGCTTAACAGAAAGACTGTTCCCCTTTTCATTTTGATTTTTGACAAGGTATCAAGGCAAGATCTGTGAATTCTGCAGTCTTCCAGTGTTTCTGAAGGGCGCTATCACCAACTGCTACCCTGATCCTACTGTAATGATCTTGATTTCTTTCACATGTATAGACTTTTGTCTGCTCTAGAGAGAAGCCTAGGATTGAACATGTGTTTTTTTGGACTAAATAAGACTACACAGTATTGGAAATTTCTCTTAGTGATCAAATGCAAGTTTTACCAGCTGCGCAGTCTCCAAGATAAAGCTAAAACAAATATAATCCACAAAGGGAACTCCCTGTAACACTAAACGACACTTGAGACAGATTCAGATACAGACAGAAAAAAAAATGTAGCCATACAGCAGTACAATATGAAAGGAAAACGAGCCATACAACTGCTTGTGACTATAAATCCCAGGTAGTTGTGTGTGTGGCCATCCTGCTGGGAGATACCACATCATTCATCATCTTATTAAAGAGGCTTATAGGAAGGAAGAAAAATGGATGGTTGGATATACTTTCTAGGGAGTCATCATTGGATGAGACTGCCAAGTGGGTGGGACATTCAGGGCACATGCTCATTTTCATTGGTAGACAGCTGCGGCTGCTGGTGACGGCAGCTGGGCTTGGGGATTGTGCACGGTCAGGTGCAGCAGTCAGTCAAAGCTCTGGCTCCCACTCAGCAAGTTGGCAAGCCGCCCCGAAACGCTCACCCAAAGCCACAAGAGATACCTGCAATTTGTCACCCCTATAAAATAACATTCTCCATATAAATTGTAATTTAGAAGCAGAGGAGTTTGTGTTCCTATGGGGAATGACATTTAGCACAGTATCTGTGTTTCTTAAAAAATGTTTTATTGGCAGAGACAGACGAAGGTTTTAAAGAAGACATGTAATCTTTCCTGGCTGCAAAGCTTTCATACTAGTCTGTGTAAAGACGGGCAGGAAAAGCCCAGAGGGCAGTGCATCAATTCTTTGTTTGACGACTGTCTTGGCAGATCGCCAGGGCCTGATTTCTCACACCATGCATGCCACAGCACACCTCAGGCTTAGGAGACAGAAAGACAGATGGAAAGATTGAGGAATGAATTAAGGTCTTGAAATTTCACACTTTTCCATTTACAAATCTTGTTGATCTTTTTGTCAAATGTTACTGCAGAGAAATAATGTAAATTGACTGATGAAATGGTATGTATTGAACACATGATTTGCTTTTTTGTTTATTTTGTTTGGAAAATCTGCAACATAATTAGTAGCTAAGACTGTCAAATAAATGTAGTGAAGTAAAAAATACAGTATTCCTCTGTGATAAGCAGTCAAGCAGAAGTATAAAGTAGCATAAAATGGAGTTAAGGTATGCATCAGAATTGTGTTTAAATGCAGTTCTTGAGTATATGTACTTAGTTACTTTCCACCACTGACCCTTCAGCATAAAACATACAATACTGGAACATACAGTACTGCTCATCTAACTCTGAGTGTTGCTAGTCAGGGAAAGG
This sequence comes from Thunnus maccoyii, assembly GCF_910596095.1. Classification (NCBI taxonomy): domain Eukaryota; kingdom Metazoa; phylum Chordata; class Actinopteri; order Scombriformes; family Scombridae; genus Thunnus; species Thunnus maccoyii. Next base: position 28,899,880 of record NC_056541.1, on the reverse strand, counting down.
CATAGAGGCATGGAGAATGTCAGTCTCATTATATATTGTATTTTGGATCATGGATTTTGCAGAAAGAGATTCAATGACCAGAGGACAACTAACTGCACAGCTGTAAGCTGGGGGAGGCTGAACGAAAATTAGATTTCCACCATGGGTAAGTTAAGAGAGACCTCCTCGCATAAAGGCTTTCCACTCGTTAACATGGATGAGATGACATTGTTGATCCCTGTGGAGAAATTCACTGCAGCAGAAAAAGTCAAAGTAAATTTGGCAAGAAAAGACTGATATAATAGCAACTTAAAATAGAATATAAAATAAGCACTGAAGTGCTTGAGTATGCCAAGTGCTCTTGGGGCAAAGATAATTAGACAAACAGATGGGTTGAAGTAAGTGCAGGATCTGCATTGCAATGAACAAAGCCACTTATCCTGAGAGAGAAAGAGCAGGGAGTCTGGGTCCATACTAATCAAACGAAGAAGTATAACAATTAAACAACTTACAAGTAAAATGTTCTGTGCTGAGTGTGTAGAGTAGAGATAGACTGTAGAGTAGTAAAGCAACGCACGATTAATCACATGTATGCTCAAGGAGGAATAGCCAGATAAATATTTACCCTTCATCTGCCTCATTGTTCAATCTTTTCAAAAATGTCCTAACATTTTCACAATGATATGATATTCAGCCAAAACCTATATGTACATTTTTTGGAAAAGTTCATTTTATTTGTGCAAAATCATCAATATATCCAGTAGCAATTGACACATACATTAATCAACAATCTATATCTTCATGATATATAAATAAGGATGAAATAGTGGATAAAATAGTGCTGTAACATCCTATCAAATGTGTGCTTGGAGCTTACAAGAAAGCAGCAGCTGCAAACTTTAACTACACTACATATACATGTTGCTTGAGATAACAAATTGTATATCATGACTAATAATATATTGTACAGTCATTTAGAGCTCCCTTAAAATAAAGCAAAGTGTTTGCCCGGGACCCTTCGTCACACATTGTGATGTCTACCAGCTACATGGCTGTAGCCATGGCTACAGCTACAGGGCTTTTTGAAAATGTAGTAACTTTTAGAGGCTTGAGGAGATAAAATACAGTAATTTACAATAAATAAAGCAAAGGTTTGAGGAAAGCTTGAAGAAAAAAAATTGTCTGTCAGAAATATGTTTTTTTCTGTTGTCCTATCCTGTCCTATCATCTCGCGACCCCTTGTGGGGGTCCTGACCCCTTAGGTTGGGAACCACTGATCTAGAGCTGCAACAATTAGTTTATCAACAGAAAATTATTACGATAACTATTTTGATAACCAAGTATTTTGATAATCAATTAATTGTTTTGAGTAATTTTTTAATTAAAAATGTTCACATCTTCTCAAATATGAATGTTTTATGGTTTCTGTAGTCTCCTACGACAGCAAACTAAATATCTTCAGGTTGTGGACTGTTGGGTTGGGACAAGAGAAGGCATTTGAAGATGTCATCTTGTGCTTTGAGAAACAAAGATTGACATTTTATAGACCAAAACAACTACTCGATTAATCAAGAAAATAATTTTCAGAATAATCGATAATGAAAGTAATCGTTACATGCAGCCCTACAGTCATCTCAACACATGTCTCAGAGGGCGTGTGCTCACCTGTTCCTCTGTACTGCAGCCACCTACAAAAAATCTATTAACCACCTTAAGATAGCTGGAGAGAGCTTGTTTAAGTTAAAAGAAATGTAGAAGTAAAGGTGACAGGTTTTAATTGTATCTTCCCCCTCCACAAGTCGAAAATTAAACTTTTAGCATTTTGATAAATACGGGCCCTTATCATTGAATTGTGAGTTTCAGCTGCCCAAACCTGAATACATGAGGGATGTTTTTTACCCCCATTGTGTCGACATTTGGAGCCATCAGCCTCCGCTGGTTTACATGGGGGATGAGTTACCATTCTGTCACTGTGAGTGAGGTTACACGTGCTGTCATTCATCTCCATGAGTGCTACCTCACACATCTGTCACATAACATGCAGAGGCAATGAGCAGTAAGACTATTCAGTGGTGTTAGGTTATATATGACATACATCAATCAATGGATACTTCCCTCAGGACATCTATTCCTCTCAGCTTATGTTTCATAAACTACTTTGCTTATGGTTTCAGATTTCCTCCACACATGTAATATAGATCATACTGTACACTTTTGTAAAAATCTGTGCTGGTGTATTCCCCATTGGTGGAGAAGTATTGTATCTTTATTATATCCTTGTGTGTGTTTGTATGTAAAGTATCTGAGAGGACTTGTGTGTGCTTACTCTCTCCTGCAGGATTTCCTCCTTGTTGTCAGCTGAAATGACTGCATAATCAAAATTTATATCATTAATTATCTCATTATTAGTCTACACTACTTCAAACATCACACATTCTATCACGAGGCCACCTTTTTACTTAAAACAGTCATATGTACAGCGTGACTACAATGGGCACCTTTTGATAAAAAGCAAACAACCATGTCATGCTCCAAACTGTCACACCAAAACACACATGAGGACTAGTCAGTGCAAATATACAGTAAGTATATAAGTAGACCGTGAGCAATGCTGACAATACAGGAATTGTTTGACCTGTGTAATGATGTGCCAAGTCTCTACTGTGCTCTTTGATGTGCTGGACAGACCATCTTTCTCAGATAGTCTGACATGGAGCAGTTTTATCCACTCAACCAAAAGGGATTATAGTAGGCTGATACATTTTTAGTTCTTACAGAGCTTGGTCAGAACAAATGTCTGCATTAATGCATTAACAGATATTACTTCACGTATGAGCTGTAAGATGCTCAGGTGTCCAGGATGTTCTGATCATTTCAATGCATCTCAGAGGAAACAAGGAGTAAAGAGAGAGGAAGTTTCCAGAGGAGCTTAAAGCGAAGAAACACAAGTTTATTGTATGCAGGGACTTTTTAATCAAATAGCAAATTTCCCTTCAGTCAAAATCTATTTAGTGATCAGTCAGTTTATCTGATGGGTTGGTAAAAAGAGCAGTCAGGCTGCCTTTAGAAACAGCATTACTATACTATTATATTTTTCCTACTCCAAGAAGGCACAGTTGGGGATATTATCAGTAAAATGATATATACATTGATATTATGAAACTCAATATGCCTGCAGCTTTTCATAAACCTATTACAGATTTTAGAGTATAAAGCTGATTTGATATACACAGGTATACACACAGGTCCATAATCAGTATTTGAGGAACAGAAGACATCCATACCAAACTCTGTATTGAAAAAAATAATCAATAGTGAGCGAAAATGTCTGGTTTGGTGAATATACCAGTAAGTCCTCCATCCTCCAATCTCTCCCCTGTATCACTCTCTCGCACATAAATCACATGAATTAATAATTACACAAACCACCATGACAAGGACTTTGTGACTTAGGTGAGCTAGCTCAGTACCTTGGTTTAGCCAACTCATCTGTTAGCTCCTTGGATAGCTACCTTTTCTTTGAATTCTTCAATGTTACTCACCCTAAGAAGTTCACCATAGGTCTTCTTCACAGCAGACATTTTGACTCTTCATAGCAGGAAACACATGTGTAATTAACATTAATAACATTCAGATGTGCTATGTGCATGCTAGCTCAATGACATGACTTTACTAAGATATGGAGCAAAGCAATCGTTAACAGTATCATTTCCACCTGTGTGTTCTGCTAACGACTCAAATGTCTGCTGTGAAAAAGAACCAACCAAGTAAAGAGATATATGTTCAAGAATATTGTAAGATCCCCATCTGTTTTCTGTAAATTATATTCACTGTTTGATAATAATAACTTTAAGTCACAGCCAGTCGCAAAGATGTGTAAAATGAATGTGATGTGAATTTGAAAAATACGTTTTTACAGTTATTGTCCTTTATTCAAACTTGGTGAATCAAAGGCAAGTAATGATAAGAACAGTTTTCATATGCACTTCAGGATTTTTACTGTAATTTAGTCAGCTTGTTGGCATTAACTCTTTAGTTCTCTACAATGTGGTCAAAATCTTTTTGTTCAGTTTCTCCTTTTCCATTTCTTGAATCAATTTCTCTTCCCTGCTTCTATTCCTATTCCATTCCCTGCTCCTACAATCATTGGTTGGTATACCATATAGTTTTTCTGTTTGTGTTGGCTGCAGGAGAATTGGAAATGCCAGATTTTTAAACAGAGCTCTCAAGCTTCTTGGTAAAATCAAGCCGTTATCACACATTGCCTTGATGCCATAGGAGAGACAGTAGCAGACATGAATTAGTGACACAAACAACACAAAGCCAGGAAGGGAATCCAAGACATTCTACTCTCTCGACAATACCATTATATGCTGCTTAGTGCATGTAAGATTATGAGACAGGACATTATCAAACAGGAGCATGTGTACTCACAAACCTCCCTTTGATGAAGAAAGGTTAAGAAAACATATACAAGTACACACATACATGGATACACACAGGTGTGCAGTACACAGCACAAGTGTGCACAGGTGCAAACACATTACTGCTGCAAGTTGATTCTGAATAATTAATGGACTGAAATGACTTACTGTATATCTTCAGATGTGGCTGACTGGCACATGACATTAATAGTCTTTACAAACCCATGACGAGACAGGATGGCTGTTTTTGTGTTGTGCGTTGGTTCGAGGCCTAGACAACAAAAAAATAACAAGAATTGGTCTGATTTTTAACTGTTTGGCTTGGATAAATATGGAATGCTCCTATGTTAGTGCAATCACATTTAAATAATTAAAACAATAAATATGAATAAATTTAAATGTACATCTCTATAGCCAAATAGTTATTCAAAGTACAAGAAACATTAAACCATCACTTTTATAAATGATTATCAGTGCAAAATATTAGCTCCTGACAGTTTTTCTGAAACTATTGGAAATGGTATTAGCCGTCAAACGTGTATTGGTTTAACCCCAGCAGGTAGCCTACATCATGACACATATGCAATGGAAAGACTCCTGCAGAACAACATGAGGAGAACCAGATGATGATTGGCAGGGCCCTCTGCACAGCAGACTGGCCGGCCGAGTGGCTGATGGGCTTGCTGGCCAACTGGTTAGGGGTTTTCCTCATCTGCAGCTGGAAAAGACGGAGACATAGGGGTGAGGAGAATGTAGTAGGGTAAGTGAGAGAAGAGAGAGTGAGATGGGAGAGAGGCACAGAGCCCAGTGCCAGCGATTTTCTCTGCTGTTGCCCGGGGATCATTAATAAACACTTCCATAAACTCGCTGTGTCCCCCGCTTTCTCCACTCTTCTTGCCAGGCTGACCGAGTCAGGACACACAGTGGAGGGTTAAGACAACCAAACTTTTTTTACCCAGCTTTCCAAGGCAATCAAAATCAACAGCTCTGGAAAGATCCTCTTCACAAGGACAGTCTAGCCAATGCAGTGTTCTTTGAAAACGCTCCAAAACACAGTTTTTACTTGATTTGTACTTTTTACCCCTTTAGCTTTTATTTTAAATGTTGAAATCAATTTAAGATAAAGGTTTCAACCACTGCAGCACAAATAAAATAAATATCTAACAAAATTGCATCTATCAATCAATTCACTTCAGAAAGGTTTTAGGCTTTTTCTATATTGCATTGGTATAGATTTTTATTTCAATTAATTAATTTCATTGTCATAAGTCTATACACAGCAGCTCATAATGATACAAACTGCTGAAGTGAAAAAAACAATCATTTTCACAATTAATAAGACACTGTACTCAGTACTTTGTATAAATTCCATAAGAGTGAAGACAAAGACTTTAAAGTTCCTGTTTAGGGAATGTTACAACTTTGCAGACACGCATCTGCTTGCATTCATTGGCTGGGAAGCAACATTTGATATGTCATGTGTAAGTAAATATGTCATTCACAGTTGGCTGTGAATGACATATTGACCAAATGACCAAATGTTGCATACAGTTAGAAAAAAAGGCTAGATTATGGATTTAGTGTGTATGTGCAAACATAAGATGTATTTCTGCCATTTCAACTTGTCTGAAGTCGCACACTGTCAGTAACACTGATGAAGGATTTCAGAGATGAATTAGCTTTTCTCCAACGGCAAAGAATGATTGCTAAAGATCAATGCAGAAGGACTCTAAAACTCTGTGCCACTGACTTCTTGCTCATCCTTGACCAAGTGCTTCCCTTTTTGCCTGAAGAAGGATCAGGTGGTTCAGAGGCTCTTCCATTTTACATTGATGGAGCTCACTTTCCTAGACCTACTGTATGGTCCAACACAGTTCCACTTCAGACATCCACAGAAAGTTCTTCAGACTTCATAAATCTTCCTAAATCACATTACATTAGTTGAACTCAGCATTGATAGACTTGAATCAAGTTCTAAAGTCTTCTTACTGATCAGTATGTATCTACAGTATACATCTGTCTATTTATCTATCCATCTATCTGTCTATCTTTGACTTGTCTATGGCCTTGACCTGGAAACAACCTGTCTGTAACCTGGTGAACTCTGTCAATCCACTCACTCCTCACCCTGCCGCCCACCCACACCCACACACAGACACTGCAGCTGTCCAAGCTCCCTCCTGGGTCAAAGGGAACATCCTAATGTTCATCCCACTTGAGACTGGCACCTGTTGGCCCTGTCTTAGTCTGGCCTTCATAAAGACAACAGAGAATTCAATAAAGCAGACTTAGAGCCACGAGGCCTGATGATGCCTCTGTTCACCCCACTGTCGCTGCTTTGATCCTCCTCCTAGTTTCCATGCAGACATGAATTTTAAACAAACATTTGATCTGTTATTTGAAAGACTGAAGAGATCCAGCTCTTCAGAGCAGCAGACATGCCATATTTTGCTTAAAAATATTTGATGAAAACACCATTGATAAATGAGTGAACCATAACTTATGCATTGATGGAACCACAGTGGGTTTGTCACAGAGGGCGAGGCTGAGCACTGAAGCAGGGACTGTCCATGCTGGGACTTGTTGAGCAGTGGATATTGGCGAGCAACTTTTTTTTCTGTAAAATAATCAGAATCTCTTTAGGGCTTGATTTTAAGATAATATCATGAGCAAATGCAATACTATCAAATTATACACCTGCTTGTCAATGTAACCAGGTAACCAAGCAGACATAGAAACAAGTTAGAGCATCACTGCATAGCTGACATTAAGCTAACTTATCTTAAGCTAACTATCCAAGGCCACTTCAGGTTGCCCTCCCTTTATTCTGTAGAAGGTCGAGGTATGATCACATTTTTCTGTTTAGAGAAAATGTTTGACATGCTCATTTGCTTTTTTGCCAGGAGTTAGATGAGAAGATCAAAACTACTCTCATGTTTGAACAGTAAATATGAATCCACTGCTATGAGTCAGCTAACTTAGCTTAGAACAAAGACTGGAAACAGCCAGCCTGGATCTGTCCAAAGGTAACTCCTCAAAGGTAAATTCACCTACCAGCACCTCTGTAACTCACTAATTACCTCCTTATATCTAATTTGTTGAATACTGAATTCCCAAAAATTCTCAAAAAAGAAAAGGAAGTCATCTGTTACATACCTCTAACTCAGTTCTCTAGTCTAAGTCTAATGTTGGTTCAGTAAAAGGAATAATCAGGTATCATGGAGCTAGAAGGTTGATACCCCTTACATATAGTACGTCTTTCTTTGCAGTTGTGTGCATAGTTGGTACCAGGGACTGAACCAGCCCTTCTTACAGTATAACCACCATACCAATCTGCCAGTTTTGTCCAGTGAACCTGTTTTTGTCACAGCTGACGGCTCACTTCCTCATATCATTGTCTTATTTTTAGATTAATGTGTGCACTCAGCTGCCCGAGAGCTTAATTACTAGAGGGCAGATAGATCCTATTGTCAAGCTGACACACTGAAGCTGGAGGAAAATTGGGCTGATTGGGACTTTGACAATGTGTGAGTCATTGCGCTCATCCTCTCTTTCATTAGAGCAAATCCCTATCACAAAGACCAATGAAGAATAGATTTACTGTAGTCTGGGAGGTCTGCCTAAAAAAGGCTAATGTTCCTCTGTGCATGCACACGTGTGTGTGTGTGTGTGTGTGTGTATTGTATCTGTGATGTAACTTGAAATGTTTCCAGGCTTTTTTCCCCCCTTTCCGCTGTGTTTCTATATCGCCTCTTCTCCCTGTCACTCATACTCAAACACCCCTCCGCTTTGACTCATAATTAACTGCAGTTGTTAATGGGCTCAAGAAGAATTTAGCTTGTAAGCTGATCCTACAATTAGGGCTTGTTGACTTTGCATAAATGTTGGGGGCTGCCCTCCCCAGGGGCGCGGGGCAAAAGAAGGGCGCCTTTGAGGGGCTGCCAGGCCTGGCCAGACCTCCTGAGATGTTAAGGGTGGGAGGGGAGGGGGAAGTGGGCTCTAAAACACACACAGAGGAACCCCTTCCAACAGTCTTCCCCTGAATCCTTTGGGGTCGCACAGGACATCAGGTTAACCTCCGGAAACTTAGATGAGACCCCATGGACCAGTGATTCTCAAATGTGGATCCTCCAGGGGCTTCCCATGCAGTAAAAAACAGAAATACATGGGATTTGCAAGAATTTAGAGGGAGAACAGTTGCATACAGGAAACTAAACTTTCTTTCACATCCACATTTTAATGATCAGTAGGTGTACCTTTATGAATTTACTGTTAGAAAAAAACATATTTTGGGTTTGCACAAATATATACAGTAAAATATACATCATATATTTGATGTTCAATATGATTGATTGACTGATTGACTTCAATTGGTGTGCAATGTAGATCCAACATTTAAAATATATAAACCACACATGCCAGACACCCACAATAAACACTTGAATAAACTTTTGATCCTGTGTGGATCTTCTTTATGTGCATTTCCCAATCTTGATAACTTTCAGTCACATGACAAGTCATATGACCCTAAAACCCATCAACATAGGTGACACAAAATGTGAAATGTTGTCACTTCTAAAAATGAATTTTGATGTAAATAAACCTTTCTGAACCAATTTTGTCATAGTAGATTTGATTTATTTGCTTTATTTTATACTATTAGTGTGAACTTTGCAGTCTTGAAGCTTCACTAAGCTTTTAAACCTGTGTTTGAGACTTGCATGTTAATATCTAGTCGAATTCTATTTAAATATTGTGTTTGTTGATGCAGGCATGGAAACCACTGAAGCTTCCTCACAAAGTATTTGTGGTCTTTCTCCAGAAAACAAGCTGTGTAATTGCCTTTTTCCTTTTACTGGATGCTGCGAGTTGCAACAAGTGCCGAGCTCTCTTTCTTTTTTCTCTCCTTCCTTGTTGCTTAACAGGGAGGTGAATCAGCAACACAAGGAGAAAATGCTGTAGAATAAGAATCTAAATCATCAACACATCTCCAGGCACATATCGACACACCTTCTAGCCAGAGTTAACTCACTGTGTCGAGGACTTGGTGCTACTTGAATACCTAAAGTACTAGTTAGGTTGAATGATTGTAACTTAAACTCTGAATACATTTTATTAGCTATCAGCAACCACCAATTACTAACACCAATATGGATCAATCCCCCCCCCCCCAAAAAAAAAAACAAGGTCTAGAGGGGATTATGTAAAACTCTAAATGATTAACTTTGACTATGTGGAACCCTGTTGAGGAAAATTCTATTTCTGTCTTTCACCCCTCCAGGGAGGTCATTGATCAGGGTCAGCTAGAGGCTGTTGTGCTTCTATGTCTTCACACACTGCATGTGGATGGATTACTGTGGTGTTGTTTCATGTCAGTAAAATTTCAATTCCTTTGACAGAATGTCCCAGTGTTAACAGTAATGTTTGCATTGTGACCCTTTCCTTCCTCTGTCCTTTTCTCACACTTTCACAAATCTACAAATCAGGTTCTAAAACCTACCCACTAACCATGTCTCACTAACTCTTGTCAGATAGTTGCAGGACCACTACTGTTGAGATTGATTTATGAGCTCAACATTGACTATAAAAGTACCTTGAGGATTCACAGAGTATTAAAAAACTATCTTTTTAAACACTGAAGACATTATCTTGCAGCCCCTCATAAATCACTCTGTGCACACAGACTCTGATGGCAAAAGTGTGCATACAAAAAGACAGACTCACTTCATTTCAAATGATCAGTAATTTATGGTGAGGTCTCGGTGCGCTGGCAGGTCAGAGTTCAGGCAGTGAATCAGTGCAAAAGCTGGACCTTCACTGCTCGGGCTATTAAACTCAAATCCCTCCATTCTCACACACTACCCCAGCAGACTGTAAATCAATAGACTCAGCCAACGCAAGACAGTACGAGAGGCAACTGTGGTGGTGGGAATAAATCAATACAAATAACTTGTCCAGACAGATTGAGAGTTTTTTGACCCCTCTTAGTATTGTTGCACTTGAAGTTGAGCTGGTATGCCGCAGCTCAAGCAGGTAAATTCTTCATCACTGTTAAATTCAGATGGCATTGGGTTTGTCAGGATGGTTATGTTCATTAATCTGGTTTGTGTTTGTTTTGGTAGTGTTGCACTACCAAATGATGATACACTGTCTTGTTGTGGTAGATGTGTGCCCTTCTTTTCTCTGGTACCTTGCTGTACAAATGCATTTTCCTTAAGCTGTATATAATACATAATTAAATATTAGATGTGTCAAATTAAACATATTAGGAAATAATCAAAAAGTGTGTGAAATATTGCATGTTGTCATAGAACTCCTCAGTAATTCTTTTATTTTAAGTTTTGGTTCAGATCAGAGAGTAAAATCACCTGCTGCACTGTTTTGGTGGAATGAAGCCCTGCAGGCTGCCAGCTCGCCGTAGCACATGACTGTTCATCCCTGCAGAGCAATTATTAGACCTGATGACTCCCAGGAGATGGATGCCATACCTTTACAGATCAACGCTATGTTTGAACAGTTGGTACTAGACAATACAAGTTGAAGACTTTTTTTGGCTTCTTCTAAATATGAACCTGTCTGGATGCAGTCAGAAGATGAAAGATGCATCAAACCCTATTATATTTTCCAGAGCTGCAGGCTTTGTGCTCCTGCCAGGTTACAAGCTGTTTTGACAAAAACAGTCAGACTGCACAGTTTATACTCAGATTGTGTTGGTTATCTCACAGGTTGGAAATAAGTGAACCGTTTAGCAAGGTTATCTAAACCACTTTATTTGGAGGTAAAACTGATCTTGAGCCCACTCAAAATGTCAGTAGTAATCCCTCACAGGGCAGGGAAACCACACACACAACTACGGAAAGTGCAGTAGGTTAAAGTTGAATCAGGAGGTCAGTCTATTAACTGTGATGGATGTTTACAACTGTTGGTTTGGGTAATAATTTCACTGTTCACCTTTTTGTCCCCCTGTAATTTCCCATTAAAGCTTAACTGAAATTAAAACTCATTTATAATAAATCATTGTATCCTAGCCATTGCTTATTCCCATCTGTGATTTGAGCACCCTACACCCCATAACTCCATATGTTACTCCAGTGTGTGATTGGAATCATCAGGGTAATGCACAAATTGCTGAGGTGACAGGATAACCCATTACTGAGTTTTGACAGTCTTCTATCACAAATGAACCCATGACATAGAGACTCAATGGTTTGTGTAATGCAGGGCACAGAATTGAGTGTAAACAAGCTGCTGATGACTCAGCAGGTGTTTAACATGAATGAAGTAACATGGGAATAGGTGCTAACATTAGCAAGCTAGGCTAACTAGGTTCTACTTTCTGGGTGTAATGGACTTAACAGCATGATGGGTTCTCCCAAATGCTGACTATTGTACAGGGACTGATGTCTTAAATTGCTAACAGTACATAACCGGTACAATGTGGGCTTGTTGAAAAGGATGGCAAAAAAATGGTCTTGTAACAGCATTCATAGTCTGATGTTCTCCAGTCAGTAGCGCACTACAGATGTCAATACAAATCCTGGCTCTCAGATGTCAGTCAGTCCAAGAGCAGTTTTATCCTCTTCTGAAAGATGGGGAAAAATGCACAATGATTGCACTGTCATTATAGTTTATATTTCCTTGCACAAAAAGTGAGAAAGAATTCTAATATCAGTTTGACATGTGGTATTCAGCATTTATCCTGTAGTATTCTTTGTTTCTCAAATGAGAAACCTCAGCTAGAGTTCCTGATCCAGTGTATGATTGTGACATCATAATGATGTCACAATTTTCCACACTGCACTCAGTGTGACTTATGCTTTGCTAAATTTTGGGCCTCTCTGGAGATTCACTAATTGCCTCATGTTTCTCTGAAAAAATACTATCAGGACTTTTCTAAAGCTAACACAAACTCATCAGTATCCAAATTAAAGTCCTTGTCATGGTGATTCCAGTATTTTGTCCACCCCGCTGTATTTCTTGGGGATGCTGTGGTCTACCATGTGTATGGAAGACAGATGAACAGTTAGTCCAGCCATTATATCATATCTCCCAGAGAGACACATGTTTACAGGACAGCAAATCAAGCTCTAATGAAGTCATCGCCAAGAGGAATGCCGGGATAGGCCCACAGCGAGCGTGTGTGTCCGATGCCAAGTGCCTCTATACAGTGATAAACGACTGCAGCAGAATTTTGCTAATGATCATTTTGGAAAAGCAAATAGATGTATCCAGCATCAATATTTCTTAATTACCGTCGTTTCCTGTGGAATGCTCTGTTGACGAAAACAGGGCGAAACAATCAATCAGGCAAGAAAAAGAAAGAGAGAGTCTGGGAAGCAGGAAAGTAAACCTCAAAGGATGGATTTCATCATTCACAATGGATTTTCACCTTTTTTAAAGTGTCTATGTGTGTGTGCACACATGTCTGAAAACAGTAGAGGGAGTGACACCCACATTAAAGAAAGAACGTGTGTGTGGGGGGCAACCAAGAGAAAAACACAGTGACTTTCTCTGCCTTCTAAATCCCTTGCAGACTACATGCCAGTGGCTACATGCTTCTGAGAGTGGTTTAATGCCCTGTCAGCTGTGCCAGTGGGAGAGAACACACACACACACAGTGAATCATGAACTGACATACACACTATCAACCCCACAGCACAAAGGGCTGCAGCTGCTGCCAAGAAGCACATATGAATCCTGTGAGGGAGTGTGTGTTTGAGGTTTGAGGGATGGTGGCACAGCATGTGTATATATGAGTGGTATGTGTGTAACTGGAAGCATTGGTGGTACTGGAACTGTGACTGTGCATAAAATAGTGTAAATGTACAGTGAGTTGTTGGGGGTTTGCAGCTGTCAAAGGATGAGCACCCATAAAGATATAGACACACACACACACACACACACACACACACACACACACACACACACACACACACACACGCATATATTTTTGGCATACTTTTGGCTTGGATGGACATAAGATATGAAATCATACATAAAGCACAAGACTGTATACATAAAAAGTTTCTCAATATGTTTATACTAACAAAGGATGACAGACTAGGTGTGATGTGACAGTTTTCACTCGTAGTGACAAACCCACAAAGAATCAACACCCAACACTACAGTTCCCCTCAGCTCTGCTGGGTTTTAGCATCTTTTAGCTCATTGTTTTGGTTTTTATGGCTGCAACTTTACTATTTTTATTCTTTCACCAATCTTATAAACATTAATTTCCAGCAGTAGGCTGCTGTTTTCAGTGAAAAAGCTCTGATAAACCAACTGTACGCTTCCTGTCCAGCACCAAACAGCAGGCAGACAAAGTTAGTGATTAGCTGGTGAACATAGTGGAGCATTTAGCAGCTAATGACCCATACGTTTCTCTCAGAAGCTGCAGGACAACAAAAAAAAGTTAAAAGGAGGGTGAATATTTGTCTTAAATCAAACACATTAGCCATATCAACTCAACAAGGTGATAAAATGTCAATGTTGTGTTTACAGCTTGTTGCGATGCCCCCAAATGGCCAAAAGAAAATTAGTTAATGCAGGTTTAAGGAAAGGAGCCAACTACAAGTCCCAAGGAGCATTTTGGATTTTTTTCAAAAAGACATACAGTATATTAAAAAAAATGTTTCTTCAATTTAGGAATAATTTTCACAACTATGAAAAAAAAGCATTCTGAATTTGCTACTGCTGTGATATGCACCTCTGATTGGCTTCTTCTTCACTATAGCGGTAACTGGCTCATGGATATTGTGGCATTTAAAGCCATCTGCCATAACAAACTGGTGAAATAAATATGATTTCTTAGAAACAAAGTTGAAATAATTAAAACTATGACCATAACATAAACCTATATTATAGTTAAATTATCAATTTCTATTATTATCCATTTCACTATTTCTGTGTTAAGGTATACTGAGAATATCATTAACAGAAAATGTTCAAATGGCAGTTTACAGTGAGGGGAAAATACTTCTGGGGCAAGCATCTCAATAAAATAAGGAAAAGGCCAGATTTTCAAAGACTAACAAAATATTAATTGACAGTAGTTGATACTACTTAAACTGCTAGCATGTTTTCAAACATATAGCGTCTAATGTTGCTTTATCTCTCTGCCACCCTGTTCCCCACCCACCCGTCATACTCTCTGTTAACTAGGCTCTCCAGAGTGAAAGGCCGGGATTAACCTTGGATTTGAAATGGGCTACAAGCCCATACACTCACCAATCCCGCTGTCAGACCCACCCTCATGAGCTCATCTCTCCCTAATGAATAGCCTCAATCGCAGGTGAACACACACACAGATAGACAGGGACACACACAACAAATAAGGGCAAACAAGCACTCATACATGCCCTTACACACATGCAGTCACATACAAACACACACACAGCGTCTCTCTGTTTGTGTGAGAGTTTCTTCAGTCAGATCCGATAGCATTGTTACTCTGTCAAAGGCAGCTCTAACAAGGAGGCAGAAATGCCAAACCAAAAGCAGCACTGACAGGGAGCATGTCTTAACCTCACACATACACACACACACACAGCCAGGCAGAATATGACAGTATTTTAGCAGCAGCTTCTTTATTAGGGCCATTCCTCTGAGTAATAACTGTGCCTGGCTCAGAGCACAGAAGCTTGATCTGTCAAAAGGCCTTTTGGGAGGAAAAGGCTTTGTAAGTCACCAGTGAAAAACTGTGTGTGTGTGTGTGTGTGTGTGTGTGTGTGTGTGTGTGTGTGTGTGTGTGTGTGTGTGTGTGTGTGTGTGTGTGTGTGTGTGTGTGTGTGTGTGTGTGTGTGTGTGTGTGTGTGTGTGTGTGTGTGTGTGTGTGCATATTTCAATGTAATTTCATTGGCCAGTTGCTGATTTCCAGGGATAAAGCTGAAGAGATAGACCCACAATCCCCTCCTGTCATGGGATTGCAGAGATCCATAACTTATACAGTCTTGCATCAAGTTTTCTTGCTTACTGTACTCTGTTAGGAACAGGTGGAACACTACAGATCTACTTGTGATTTTTGATCAATCACAATATCAGCTATAAGACCCAATCACATGATATCGCTCTAGATTCTTAAAATCAAGTTTATGAAATGCAAAGCATGATTGTTGCGTCTGTGGTGTTACGGATGGACGTAGAAGTTATAACATTGGATATCAACACATCAGCATCTCATTTATCAATCAAATATTTCCCTACTGTCAACAGAAATTGAGCCATATCTGTTCCATCTGACATGTGAAAGACTGAAATGCCTCCTGTGTTAGAAAGCATCATAGATTCAGCAGTAAATGTATACATTTACCATTTTGACAGATTTACTTCAACATACACCTTTCACACATCTCGATAGCAGAGTTAACATTTCCACCTATTTTTCTTTCAGTATTCACATATTTCCACTTAATATGTTCCTGACATATTTGAGTCATTACAAACTGTATGTCCAGACATTATCTATATTCACAATTATTTTTGTCATTTCTCTTTTGTGTATGCTATCAGTTTACTGTTCCAACACCCAGTTTCCCCACATAAATTATTACAATTTCATATGATCTCAAAATATAGACTCATACACTTGTTGTATCTGTGTGCACTTGTCTTTGATTCCCTTGATTCTGTCTTTCCCTCTCAGTCGCTCGCACACACACACACACATACACACACAGTGTTTTGCAGTGATCTGCTGAGGAGATGGTGCTTATTAGTGTCCTATAAATCTCCTCTACCTCCCAGTGGGGCTCTAAGTTGTAATTTACAGCAACATGTGCTGCTGTTGTTCAGGCTTCAGCCAGTGTGAAGGCTGATGGCTGCTGATAGCCGACTTGAACTTTCTGCCAAACATGTTAAGTATTCCGAACAGAATGTAGACCGTCATGAAACGCAATAATTATACAAGCATGTTAACGAATACTGATGCATTAATCCAGGTTTTCATGATTTCAGAGGTGAATAACATTAACTGGATAAGATAGGGATTTTAATTAAAAAGATCATATGGCCCCATAGATGAACTAACAGGCATATCCGTCATGCTGCTGTTTCCCAGGGGCAGAAATGCATAGTGCACTGTAACAGCAAAATTATTACAATCATCACGTACACCAACTCTGTGAGACAATGCAGGCAGAGTAAAAACGGAAAAATAAAGGAGGGGTAGGAGAGAGGGGAGTTACAAGAAGAGGAAATAGAAGGTGAAAAAAGGAGGAGAGGAGGGCGGAGAGGAGATAAATCATGACTCTTGTATTCACAGCAGACCTGTCAAGGTTGAAACATGACATTTATGTGGACTCGTATTGGCCATAACTCTAATAATGGCTCCAGAAAACACAGACTGTTTGTAGAATGAAGTCGGGAGGGAACCATTGTTGAGCGTGAGTGACAGTGGAGCAGCGCACAATGCCTGGGAATAAGCCTGTAATCTAGGGTATCGGATTCAACGCGCTGGTAAAACGGCATGCTGGGAGTGAATGGGGTCTTTGTCGAGGCTGCGGCTTACAGGCTCATTTGCATGCAGTGATAAACGTTGTTTACACTGGACATACAGCTCTGTGAAGTGGTAGGTAAACGCAGCAGGAATGATAGATTTACTGCCTCACATGGGAGCCAGACGGTTATATAGTGAGCACACACACACACACACACACACACATACACAGACCAATTCATGCAACAGGTATGCAAACATAAGCTACACAGAAACAGATATGCAAACACACACACTCAGACGGACCATTTCATGCAACAGAGATGTAACATACACACACAGGTATACACACACACACACACACACACACACACACACACACACACACACACACATGGTTTGTAGTGGGAAACAGTATCCATTCTCCTGGTGATAAATGCCCACTTCTTTCCACTATGGCTGACGTTCATATTTCCAGCCCATCTGTCAACATCACGCTCAAACAATGTTTATTTTCGCCATGTAGATTTGATAAACATATAGATATAAGCTAGAGGTCTTGTGGGTGGAGGGGGTGGAGGTGAGGTTAACGTATGTGGCGGACCAGGTCCGCTGCCTCATTCCAGGATGAGGAATCCCTTCTCTAAGCAGACAGGGCAGGCTATAGGGAGGGGACCAGGGGCCACGCGGGGCCTCAGCTCCATTTAAGTAGCGGCAGGTGATTTGTCATCCTCTGGAGGGGACGGAGAGGAGGCTGGCAGTGTGGCGAGGGAGAGAGGTGGAGCAGAGGAGGGGTGGAGGGTTGTGGACAGGGGCATCGATTTAAGGCAGTAAACGGGTTTCGGGTCATTGGCATCGCACAGTGGGCCAGTCACTCAGCTCCAAAACTGGACAGAGTAGAAGGAGCAGGATGGGGGTGGGGGTGATGGTCACCCTCCACATCCTTCACCCACCCACAATACCCCTCCAGAACCTCCAGGTCAGTAGAAATGGTAGCTCATTCCTCTTCAACATAAAGCCCCTTCAGTTCAAAGCCAGGCCAGGTATGTTTGTTTTACAGTGCCAGGTAATGTCATTTGCATCATGGTGGGTGGAGGGCAGGCTGTGTGCCACCTGGTGAGTGCACAGATGACACTGGAGGAGAGGCATGGGAGCTCTTTGATGCTTTGATGTGCCCAATATCTTTGGTATTGAGCCATGGTGTGAATTGAACACTTGCATCATCAGACAACTAACTAAACCCCCACCCCCTCACACATACAGACATACCACCCCGCCCCTTATGTTAAGCACATCCCTCTGTTGGTGGCAGGAATAATATTGAGTTTCCCTGCTTCCCACAGAGACTCAGCAGCAGGATGGTGCGGGGGTCAGACATTTTTCTCACATGCTGCCAGCCAACTACTGAAGTTAAAGATAAATCAGCTGAAGGGTAAACACACAGACTGTGAATGAGTGAAAAAGAACAACAAAAGACAGCATAGTTCAGAGAGTTGACTTCATGCATCGGATGGAAAGGTCAAAGTTCAAGTGATGATGCAGGTTATAATGTGGTACACTCAGCACATTGCATGCATTTATAATTTGAGATTGAGATGGTATACTTACGGGTTAGGTGTCGAGTTTAGCTATTTTAGATATGTTTCCAAGTTGGAAAAATACGCTGATTTACTAAGCTCTGGCGCTAACAAATCAAGACCATCCACTGAGGTGACGTTATTATAGAGCAACACAGTCCACAGAGGGAGGTCGGGGTGGATGGATGGGTCAACAAAACTTTGGACTTTAACACAAGGCACCACTGTTCGTCTCCCGTTTCCTACCGCGAGTCAGCGTTGGTTTCTTTTAACCATGACCACAATCGTTCCCTAATCTAACCACAAGGTTATTATTGTAAGCATGATGACGAACGTCCTCTGACCTTAACAAAGAAATAACTTTAACCCAAACACAGTGCTTCCCTAAACCTGACCAACTGCAACCAGATCCCACAGCAAACCTTCATCACTTACCCGTGTGTGCAAGCATGCAAATGGACATTCACATTCATTCCTTCTTTGTTTGACTGTTTACATTTTTTTTTACATTTAATTCATTGCTTTTATGATTATTTATGGAATTCAGAATCTAAAATGATGATGATGATGATTAAGATGATTATAAATGCAGACGGATGGGTCTGAGGATTAGTTGGCTGGCATACTCCGAGAGTCCTCTCTTACTTTCATAATCACTGAAATACATTTTTACACATGTGCAGATACACACACACATGCACAGATGCACACACAAGCGCACTTGACTTGATTTAGCCAGGTCTGACAGAGGCCTGATTGGTGTCTCTGTCTCTGGGTGGGCTGATTTAAAGTGTCCCTGAGGTCTCGTTCCAGGTAGGGAGACAGACAGGGGCCTGGAATCCCCCACCCACTTCCCTCCGCTTCCCTCACACCCACTTCTACTGCAGCTCCCACCACAACACCCTTCATACACACACACACACACACACACACACACACACACACTTGCTCAACTCTCCTCATCCACACAGCGTCCATGCTTTCTCACACTGGCCCGAGCTGTCCGGGTCTTGGGGTTGCATGGATTTCTCACCCCCCCCCCCCCCGCCCTCCGTCCTGTCTCGTCCCCAACGAGCCGCCACACATTCCAGCAGCACCCGAGCTTATTATTGGAGAAAATTTATAGGGCCATTCATTTAACTGGATCTGAATGACATCGGTTCTGGATGAGTGGAGCTAGGGCAAACTGCCGGGCCATGTGGTCCAGGGAAAACAGAACAGGGGATAAATCAACTGACTGAGGGAGAGAGAGAGAGAGAGAGAGAGAGAGAGAGAGAGAGAGGTGGTGGGTGGGAGACAGAGAGAGAGAGAGAGAGAAGGAAAGCTTGGCTGAGAACGGAAAGTGAAATAAAAAGATTAGATGATCAGCAGCAGGTTTGCACCACAAAGGCCTCTGAAACAGCACTTAGATCACAGACGAGGTTGGATTAACCTGTTAGGGGCCCAGGGCTTGCTGTAGCGCCCATACTGCTCTCTGTATACACACATTTATTTAGGAATATATACCATATGAGCATAATATAAGCTAAAATAATATGGTATTAAAACTACACTTTGACACGGGGCTTCTCTACAAATCGCAAAAAACCAAGTGACACACAGTGATCCTGCTTTTTTGGGCTCCTGGAGGTCTGGTGCCTTCATAAATGCTTGTGTGGAATCTGGCACTGTATATTAATTAGAAAATAAAGAAGTATAAAGAAGTTCAGAATACAATGGAAATGGGTACATGCATAAGTAGAGTCATGTCTTTCCAGATTGTTTATCTGTCTTTTAACCTGTACTGAAGAATCTGAGGACTGGCTCTCCACAACACACATCATACACATACACACAAAGCCCATGTCTCTCTTTCTGCAACATTGAGCATACAGGACTGAGAGGAAACACATTACATCTAGGTGAATTTCACAGGCTGTTAGCATGTACACCTATAGTATGTGTGCGTGCACGTGTGTATGTGCTTCACTTACCTGAATGTCCAGTTGTCTAGCTGATAATCACAGAGCTGACTGTTCAGACTGTTCAGACTTAGAAGACAGTATGGAAAAAAGGAAGCCTAAAACTAACTTTTGTGATGTGTGTGCAGGTTGTCTTAGAAATACTGTTAGTATAAATTGTATGACAAGATAAACCTGTGACACAAGAAACTGTTTTCTTCTCTAGCCCCTTTGTTACTGGTTCCATTACAAGCTACTAGCATCGCTACTTTAGCCCCTGATACTTTTAGCTAGCTAATATGATGCGATCTAAGCACATAACTCAGATATACAGATCAGTGACCTTTTGTAATTTCCTTTTCAAAACATCTATAGCATAGAAATACAACCTTAATTCAGCCACTGTGGACATTTTTAATGGCTGTTAAGGTATGTTCAGACTTAACACAAAACAAGGGCTGCAACTACCGATTTTTTTCCATTACTGATTAATCTGCTAATTATTTTTGCAATTAATTTATGAATCTTTTAGTCTATTAAATGCTGGAAAAAAAGTGAAAATATGGCATTCACAATTTCCCACAGGCCACAATGATGTCTTCAATTAACTTTTTTTGCCTAACAGTCCAAAACCTTAAAATATTCAATATACTGTCATATATATGACACATATATGATACATTTGATTTTAAAAGCGTGAACAAGAAAATGTTGGGTATTTCCGCCTGAAAAAAGTCTGAAATTATTGATTGTTTAGTAAATAGTTGATGATTTATTTTCTGTTGATTGACTTATCAATTAATCATTGTGGCTCTAAACACAACCACATAGAAAGTCAGTGGAAATATACTAAATGGAACAGACACAGAGCTGCTCTGTGCAGTGCAAACAGAGGTGAAGAGGCATCTGCTCGAGTTGAAAATGTTTCAGTTTGATTAGCACATATTCAAAAGCTTTATGACTGCAGTTAATTAATGTACAGGGACAGCGGAGGCAGACTGAGTTCCTGGTAAGTTATAAAATTATGTTACACACACACACAAGGTGTTTTTATGGCTAGGTACAATAAATATCTGTGCTGCTATGTTCTTTGGCTGTTTTTTGGTAATAAAACAGATGACATAAACATTGTAGTTCTCAAATTCAGGTGGATAAAGTGAAATGAAAATTTCCTTTCAGTGTGTTATATCACCTGGACTCCCACCACACCTGTGTGTTCTTCATCTCTGGCAATTATATTCTGGACATCGCAGCTCTGGCTGCTATTGCTTCTCAACTCTTTAAGTTTCTAAAGAAACCACAAACATAAAATGTGTAACTTCTTTTGAAAACATTTTTTTGCAAACATGGTTGACATACCTCCAATTAGAAGCTAACATTCCGTCACCTCTGACTCGCTCAACTATCACTTAATTTGTCAATATAGTTGAACACAAGATGTGTAAGACTAGCAGAGAATCAGCAGAGTAACTATCCATGATTGGCAAATTGTGATGCATCATTTTATTGTTGCCAACTGCCATTAAACTATATAAGAAGGAAGGACAGGATTGATTGATTTTCTGTGCTTTTAGCTTAGATAGCAAAATCTTGATCTTAATACGCAAATTTGAACAGAAGACATTTTTTGTATGTATGCATTTGTACCAGGCACGTGCACAGATAGAGCCCAGGTGGTGCTCAAGCACCTGCCCTTTTCACCTCTGACTAGATAAGTGCCCATTTTGCAACAACAACTGCATTTGAGTTCATTTGAGACAACACAAGCCCCTGCCCCTCCCTCTTTGACTGCCCTCACTGTTTACATGCTCATACTGATTAGCAAAAGCTTTAAGATATAGCCTAGTAAATTGTCGATTCTTATTCCTGTAACACAAAATTTAGGTAATTGTTGGCAAGCCAACTGATTGTCATTTCAATACAATAGTCCAGGGCCTTAACAAGCTCAGATTTGAAAGTTTAACTGTTCATCTAATTTTATTGAAATCTTATTATAGGCCCACAATTTATAAAGTGCTTTGGCAATTCTAAATCAGACATGAAGCTACTTTACCTGAATATTAGTATTTTGTCAGTATTATAGTTGAGCTAACCTTATATAAGTTAGGTCTACATTACAACACTTGCAGTAATCTATATCATGTATTTACCTTATGTATTACTAAAACATTGCCAAATGACAAGTAGCCCTTTAAATATTTGTCCGCATAAAAAGTTGCTATGTGGTAGGGTACTTGAAGTTGAGCCACTGACAGTTACAGTCTGGTGAGTGTTGTAATGCATCAACTCTGTCACCAAGCAGTCTTACCCAAATAAACATATCATACTGTTGGTCTATTTTGGGGAGATTAACCCTTTATTATCATGCAAATTTTTGCTCATTTACCAGTTGCAGCATAATGCCAACAAAGGATAGGCTTAGACAACAGAAAGAAAGGGAGCTACAGCAGGCAGTCCAGGGTAGCAGCTTTCTTCTATCCTGGATCAGGCTGTCTAGCAGCAAGGAGGATAAGGGAGATGTATTGCCACTTGATACAGAAGAACCCATCACAGATGAAGAAGAAAGGTTAGAGTCCAGAGCCAAGTCATGTTCAGGGTAACTTATGGAAACAATACTCTCTGACATGTTAGATCAGCTGAAGAATATGCATGGCCAAGGCATGTATAAAGGTCTTTAAGCCAGAATATGTGCACACAATGAGAAGCCCCTCTATGTGCACTGCAAAGCGCACTATCTGAATCTGGTCCTGGTGGAAGCCTCAAAGTCTAACAAGCATTTTGTGAAATTCTTCAACCTTGTGGAGAAGCTGTATGCTTTTTGCACTGGCTCCCCAAAGCGCCATCCTGCCTTGGTGAAATGGCAGCAGGCTCTGTATCCTGGACAGCGTGTTGTGGAGCCCAAGAAGCTGTTGGATATCTGATGGGCTTGCAGAGGGAGATCACTGAAGGCCCTTCAGAGTATTCTGAAAGCTGTTATGAAGCTCCTTGATGACATCAATGAAAGCGATTCACCTAACCTGGCCCAGGAGGATGCTAAGATGTACAGAAATGCGATCAACTTCATATTTATTCTCTGCCTGGAAATCACCACCCCAGAGTTCCAAGTCACTGCTCTAGCACCAGATTCTCTGCAGGAAGAAAGCTTGGACTACTCCACTGCCCACACAGTAATTGATGGCGTGCTTCACACATTGCAAACAATGAGGTCTGAAAGTTTGTGGAGATATTTGGAGGTGCATCAGAGAAGGCAGAGAGCCTCAACATTCCAATACCTACAGTAGTGCCTGTTCAGGCGAGAAAAGTGTCAGTGTGTTTCCAACAGCCCAACAGTGTCTCAAGTGAGTCATCAGTTTGAATCTGTGGAGCCATACTTCAGGACTAGTGTGTACTACACATTTCTAGATACTATGACTGAGGAGCTTAACAGGAGATTCAAGGGGGGCAACACTGGAAGTCCCACTGACAGAATCATTCAGTCCTTCTACTCCTTAACAGTACGTGCCAACTGGGTAAGCACCTCAAAGTTTTGGGAGAGGAAGCTGTCCACACTACTGTGACTTCTATGAAGAAGATGAGGACCAGCTGAAGACAGAGCTTAAGGTCTTCCTCTCCAGCTTTCCTTCAAACGACCTGCAAGAAATCCTTGCCATAGTGAAGGAAAACATGGGCCAGCTCAGTTTTCCAACCTTAGTAAAGATGATAAGAATCTATGCAACACTGCCAGTGTCAACAGCTTCTGCAGAGAGATCAATTTCAAAACTGAAAATTATCAAGACCAAACTGAGAAGTCTGCGGCTCTCTGACGTTCTCCTGCTTGCCATAGAGCAAGACGTCCAGATGAACAACAATGAGGTCATCACCAAGAAAGATGCTCCTGTAAAGCAGGAGAATGATCATGAATTGTTGCAACTGAACATCAGCCTACTTTGTAGTTTGGAGGGTAGATTGGTTGGTTTATTAATTTATTTATTCAGTGAACAGCCTTTTTCAACTTTGTGTAAGGATTTGTTGATTTTGAATGGTTATTTATTTTATAGACCACTAAAGCATGCACAATGTGGCATTGTTTTCTTTGTTGTTGTCTGTTCTTGTGATAAATGCAGAAACAGTGAATGCAGTGAATGCATCCTCTCTGTGTGAAGTGATAATTTTGTATAAATCTGTTGAGTATTAAATAATTGCATGAGTGTATAGGTATATATAAATAAATATGTAAGTAAGTAAAAGATGCTGCTACTGTATGTAACTTTATTTTCTATAAATAATTATGAGAGGAGTGCCCTTTTTTTTCGCTTGAGCACCTGCCCCCAAAAATGTTTGTGCACAGCCCTGATTTGTAAGATTTGATGTGGGTAAAAGGGGGCAAATACATACTGATGTTCTCAAATGTGAGTGATGATTATTAAGTGCATATTAAACACATTAACTGGCCCACACAGCATACTGAGTTTGATCACTTGCCAACATGTGATCTGACTCCTCATTGCACTTAAAAAAAAACAAAATGATCTGGTGCTACCAAGTAATGTACTCCCCTGTCACCCATGTGATATTTTTCCACATTTAAATTGGAATGAATGACATGGAAAAGCCTTCAGAGGTAATCTGAACCCTGTTTATTCACCCTAATGCAAACAATCCCACACACACACACACACACATACACACACACACCGCACTAAGTGACTGACACTCACGGCTGTCACAAGCTGCTGGGGGTGGAAAGTAGTAGGTGGGGAGGGTGGATAATCGCTGTCCACAGTAATGACCTGCCTTCAAAGCAAACTCTCCTCCACCCGCACACACACACTCTGATACAAATGCCTCGTCCTGGACCCCGACAGGAACAATGCCCTGTACCAGCTCACAATCCAGCACAATATTATGGAGCAGTACAGGAATCAAGCCCAGCTCCATACCCTTCATCAGTACAAAATTCCCCATTTCTGAAAAAAAAGGCAAAAAAGGTGAAAAGGGCAGCACCAATTCCAAAATAAATGAGTGTTTAGCACCTGTGTCAGGCATCAACTTACTTGGCACACACTCCTCACTACCAACCGATGGCGAACAACACGAAGGCAACAGTGAATGACACTTATTTCTCATTTTCAACAGCAGACACTTGTCCCTCCGTTGACCCTCCCCATGGCGGGTAATTACACACTCTGGCACCCTCAGGCCACCCCGTAAACGCAAGCTTACACGGGGAACCAGGCGAAAATTTTGCACCACCAAGGGAGTTACCACAGTTATCTTCACCTCTCCAATCACCCCAAGAGTGCATCTCTGAAAAACTACCTTTATGCATCAACACAAAATCATCAGCTAATTCAGCTGCTTTCAATGCAGTGGAGGGCTTCTGCTCATTCACATAAGTAGAAATGCATTGAGGGATATCTTTTTTAAACTCCTCTAACACAATCAGCTCACAAAGACTGTCAAAAGTATCAACTTTCACAGCTGAGCACCAGCGGTGAAAATGGGAAGCCAAATCATGGACGAACTCCACATTTG
Source organism: Thunnus maccoyii (assembly GCF_910596095.1). Lineage (NCBI taxonomy): Eukaryota > Metazoa > Chordata > Actinopteri > Scombriformes > Scombridae > Thunnus > Thunnus maccoyii. Next base: position 28,874,013 of record NC_056541.1, on the reverse strand, counting down.
TTTGCTTATCACTATTTACCCAATTTCTAAATTTCTAGGGATATGCTTGTATGCTCTTAATACAGCCAATTTCACTGTATCATAATCCAAATCATCCTCAGCAAATATAGCTGAATAAGCCTCCTGAGCTCTCCCAGTGAGGACATACTGAAGCATAAGTACTCGGTCCGAATCGGGCCAATTGTTTTGCATCTGCAACACGTTCTATTTAACCGAACTTCTCTTGCTCAACCTGCAAGGCTAACAGCTCCTTCTGCTGCTCAAAAGTCAAACTAGCTGTCTGCACAACTGCTGGCGCAGACACCGGCATGGGCGCCGGCATGGGCGCCGGCTCTGCCACGGCCAGACAAAACTCACTCTTCTGCAACACACCATGTTCAAGCAAAGACAACAAAATCACTTTTCTAATCTTATCTTTATGACTTTTCTCTGCAACAACATCATAATGTTCAGCTGCACTAGCTGCTCCTTTTTACAGCCATTTACTAATTCCACTGTAGGCGCATCAAAAACCCCCGACAAGGAAGCCATAATTGGCATGCACTTAGGACAACTAACAACCCCCCCCCCCACAGAGAATTTCCCTCTAACTGCCTAACTAAAGCTTCCTAAAAATTCACCCCTAGTCTTCATGCGGTTCGCGGCAGGTATTTACGCACTAAAAACCAACGGACATGTAAAACAACTTGTAAGCAGGCAACCCCACAAAATCCTGCAGATGTGCCACCGAGACAGCTGTCCAGAAACTGACAATAATCACGTCACCACAACACTATAAAAGAAACAAACAGATGCAACCCAAAGCGGAAACACCACTACAGCCTAACGGGGAAATCTCTGTGCAAAAGCGTATCAAAACAGTAACACTCACCCTCTGAACGGCACATGACAATCCAACACCAGGGGTCTGTACCACGAAGCAAGTTCAACATACATAGGATATCTTTTCATTAGCTGGCTTCACTGGGTTTAACATTGGCCATCCAGAGGCCTGTACTACGAGGCAAGATTTGGGGTTAGCGAGGTAACTTCAGGTTTAACTCTGGGTTTTCAGGGTTATGTTCAGCATAAGTTGTCATGGCAATGTACCCAGGTAAGAAGTGAACCACCGTCATAATCCTGAAAACCCAGAGTTAAACCTGAAGTTACCTCACAAACCCCAAATCCTGCTTTGTAGTACAGGCTCCAGGTCAGAAACCAACACTTCCTGCACATGGAAAAAAAACACATGATGTATCTCACAAAAACCAAAGCAAAACCAAAAACCCAAAACAGCCCTGGCAACAAACATGCAGCACAATGCCAGTATGCAGCTGGACCAAATCACCTCATCAGATGCACAATCACACCATGCGCCCAATTGCTACCTGAGGCACGAAACAAACTTTTTAACAAACTAATGAACGCCCCCATTTGTTATGACCTGGCTCAAGTGGCCACAACAAAAGGGAGACACACCAGTGTTTTAACAAAAGGTAAGTTTATTTAACTAAATTAAACTAGATTAAAGGGTTAACAAAATATTTAAAGGGTGTGGAAATCAGTATTATATGGTGTGCATGGGTGTAAGATGTGTATATGAGTGTTGTAAGGTGCAAGAAAGTAGAACAAAGAACTAAATCAACATAACCAAATCAAAAGGGGTGCCTGTAGGAGAGAGCAGGACTGTAGCAGTACAGCAGTGGAGTGTCAGAAAGTCAGTGGGAGAGTGAGCTGTGCTGCAGTCAGGAGTGTTGAGAGGTATTCCAGGTTACACTAATGACCACCTGCAGAACAAGGAGAGATACAGGTTAATACCAAATCAAACCCTAAGATGACACCAGGGGTCTTCACAGGAACTGTCGATTACACTAAAATCTGAAAATCAGACCATCACTCACCATATCTCACATGCAGGTGATTAGACTTGGACAAAACTTGGGGAATAACTGCTCAATTTTAACTTTTTCAATGCTACACCAGCTGGCCTAAAGAGGGTGCTACGATATTGGTGAAAGTAACACACAGTAATATGTATGCCATTGACTACGTATGGACAAAATGTAATGGAATGATGCTCGGGAAGACTTGATACAAGATTTGATTTCTCTTTTTGAGTTTGCTGACATTTCAACAGATCATCAGTAGATTTGTCTACACAAAATAGCTGCACAAATACACACACACATACACACACACACACACACACACACACACACACACACACACTTGTAACACTCAGAAATTAATGCAACACAAAACATGCACTAATATAGATTTTTTTCATAATTTCTTGTACAAAATATGTTTTTATGCACACAAGCAAATACACATACACAAACTATACACCAACCACAATACATAGCTGCCACCATCATTCACACACATTACAGCCGTACATGGCATGGCAATGTGTTTGGGTCAGTAAGTGGGAAAAGGTGGAGTGTGGTGTTCTCACCATTGAAGGCAGCAGCAGCAGGGATCCCAGAGGACCAACTCCTGTTTACGCTTCGTATTTGGTCACGGAGACGGCTCTCCGTCCCAGTATCAAGTAGATTCCTTTTTCCTGCTTTTGCCCAGAATACCTAACAATATTTCACAATGTTAAACTGCTGTTGGGTAATTGATGATGTAATAACTCAAAACGTTTTTGTTTTTGTCTCAAACCGAGGATGTGCAACCAACATTAACTCTACCTAACATTAACAGGAGTAATTTTTGTGTAAAAAAAAAAAAAAAAGAAATTTGTTGCTAAAACAAAAAATCCCAACTAAAGTATAAAATCTTTGACAGGCCTTCAATGTGGAAATGCTGCTTTCCCCATTGACAGTAGTTTGGTATAATACTTCTAAATTAAAGGTATTTTTCACCCTTAATGAGATTATATTAATTTTATGATAAATTTGAGGCATAAAACATTTTTTTAATTAACACGTCTAATTCAACAAATATGTGAATATACTTAAAATTTGAAACTTTTCCTGATTGGGCCTCTACATTACATTAGGTTACTGTAAGGCTATTATTATTATTATATTATTGTATATATATTATATATAATATATATGTTATATATAACCATATATTAGCATACTCATAATGTTCTTATATTGTCAGTTAAAATAATTTGAATAATAATTATAATAAAGGATTTATGTTGGTAAACATGGCACTGTTTATTCCTTAACTATATCTGAAAAATTCAAATCACCAAATTTGGAGATACGTGGTTTTCACTGGATTGCAAGTGTATGCAGCAAAAATATATTAAAGAACAATTATACATTTTAGGACCAGGAGGCCAATCTGCTCCAGTCAGTGTGGTTTCAGCCCCTCTGAAGTCCACTCAGTCCAGCCTCCAGAGGTCCTACCCAGGCACTCTCTACCAGGTAAGTCCAGCTGAAAGCATTCCTTCACGGTGGGGGGATGTACAGAGGTGGAGAGGGGAATAGATGAAGGAGGATGAGTTGGGGTGCGGTGTTGGAAGGAGGACCCACCACCCACGAAGTCTGCCACGCTCTTTGCTCCTCTGAAGGTTGCCTACCTGCTAATTTGCATCTGTAAACAAGCAGCCGACAACTTCAAAGTGTTGACACCAATGAGGCCTGACACGGGAATGGACTTGTGTTTAACTGTGTGTGTCTGCATTCATCTACCAGTATGCGTGTGTGTGTTAGGTTTTATATCACGGCAAATACCTCTCTCAGAATTTGAGCACCGGTTGTCATTGGAAACTCACTCATTTAAATGAATAGTGGGCATGTTATATCAGAGGTTTTGTAACCTTCACAATGATAATTTTTTAGATGCTAATAGTTTTTCCTTTTTGGTATGAAAATGGTCAAATTAAAAGACACTGAATATTAGCTAGAAGAATTTGCTATTCACTCCAAACAGAATCCATATTGACTTTCAAAACACACCCTGGTCAAACTCCAGTGTGTATATCTGCATGCTAGAAATCCATCAATGTGAATGTGTGTATACATGTTTCTTTAGATGGGCTGCCACCCACGGAGACATGTCAGGTAAATATTTGGAGGGTGAGGGGCGGTGAAGTGTCCAGTGTCCAGAGGGGGCACATGCCATCTGAAGATATCCAGCCACTCTGCGCAGGCATCTGATATGGACAGAGACACCTGATCCTGCATTAGGCTGCCTCTGAAGCTAAGCAACATCACGGCTCACCCAAAACATTAACTCGAACCAAAGAGCCTCTAGCCAAATGTCTTGTGTGTTTATGTGAAGTATCTTAACTTGCATGTGTATATTCTGGATTGTACGTGTACGTCATGTTAGCTAAAAATCACAGAAACACGAAAGTTGAGTAACATTGAGTAATTGTTTTCAGCTCCAGTCGTTCCTGTGTGAAAGTGTGTGCATACAGGCATGGGAGTGTGTGTATTGGGGGGTTGTTGTCATATGTCACATGGAGTGATGGGTGATGACAGAGGCTTTTCTTGGTGTGTTTTCAACAACAAGAATGCAGTTTGAGGGTTAAACATGCAGGGAAAATGCATGTTGTAACACTTGCATGCAAACTCATTGCAGCTAGATTCTAAAGATTACCAGCGATGCTTCACATCCATTTCAGTGGTAGCTTTTATCCGGGTACATTACCGTACAATGAGTGTATTTACTACCTGCGGTGCCTCTGGAGTCAAAGTCCTACCTCTTGCTGTGTCGGTGGAGCTGCCCAGGTAATGTCCTGGTACCCAAATGCCCACCTCTCCCCCTGCCATGCCAGGTGCTCTTACACCAGCAAACCACACAGGGGAGCTACTGCTTTACACACACAGATACACACACACTCACTCCTACTGTCTTTCCAGCCCAGCATTCACTTTAGTCAACCTGCTGCACAGGGTTCAGCATGGATCAGCAGTCAAGCTGAAAGCCAGAAAGGCAGTGATTTTCTCTTTGCGGCCTCTTACATTTTTTGATTTATAGTGTACATGCATTACATATGTTGTCTGATTTTTTTATTGCTGTCCCCTGATTCTAATAATTTGACCTGTGTCAAAATCGATCAAAACAGTAAATCTGATCACTGATTAATCTGTTGTTTCTGAAATAATATCGTGCCTGTCTACATTATACCCTGTTTTGTTTTAATTCTGTAAAGTAGACTCATTACAGGGTGAATTTTGATTTGTCCTCACCATTAATGTCATTTTACAGGCAGGTCAGCAAAAGGGATTTTAAGTTTCGACAGGACTAAAAGGTAACATTAAAAAAAACTTCAGAAAGGAAAAAAAAAACACAACTGAATAAAACTGATGTCCAACCCTCTTCCTCTTAGTCATATGTAAACACAACTCTGTATCTAGGACAATGATGTCAGATACGGTAAGAGACATACAGCAAGCGAAGACATGTTCTAATAAATATCATTACATTCAAGCAGCCTGAAAATATGCCAGCCTGTGAGACGCACTGTATGACTACAGTCAAGATTAATGAGCTGAGAAATCAGACCCAAACACATGGGATATTTTTTTCCACATCCAGCTACACTCTCATGTTTGGGCCGAGCCACATGGGAGGTTGCCGCGACACGCATGACAAGAAAGATTTCTGCTCGTCTGTGTTGCTTGGTTCATCTGTCAGAAGGTCCACCCATATTTTACGGTGTGGTAGAGGACGATAGGGGCCTGTGGAATACCTATATGAAAGAAAGAGTGAGGTAGAGTAACATCAGTGTAAACAAGGGTGTTAAAAACAGTGGGAGACACAGTGAAGGAGCTTCGGACCAGCAGCAAACATGAGCCGGTAAATAAAACTCAGGGGAATCAGGAAAAAAGTGTGTCTACTGACACCATAACCAACTCGGTGTTTTACAGTGAAACTAGAAGTCTCTCTGGTGCATAAAATATTAGGAATGACTGAAAATAATGGCATCAAGAATTTGGATTATAAAGAATTTTTTTGTTTCCTTGGATAATGAGCTTTTTCTCAATGTAATTTCTATGGTGATTTTTTTTCATTGCTAACCCTTAAAAAATAAAAATGTACATTATGTCCTGTTTGTTGTTCATATAGTTCTTTACATCCAACTGCATGAATGTTTTTATGCATTTAGTTTCAAGTAATTAAAAATGTATTATTTAGTGATTTAGTTAGATGTCAGGTGGCTGTATATCAGGTTGTGTTTGTTTTAAGTGAAGGCCTACTTTATATGTTTTACACAAGTAATTCCTCGCACCAGTTTTATGTGCTTTTAATGTGTTGCTTATTAAAACAAATCACTGGTATTCACTATGGAAGATGTGAATTAGTTTGATTTATTTGATAGCAAATTAATTGATTTGAATTGTGAGGATTCAGCTTGTTGCAATAAATGCAATCTGTGAAAATATATGTTTGTATGAGGATAAATTGTTAAAAAAAAATTTAAAAAGCTCTAAAAGCATTATCACATTTTTGATCATTTGAAAAGAGAAACAAATTAAATACAATTGTCTGGCCTTGAAACTAAAATATTAATGCCTGCACTAAATAACTAAAAATCAGTTTTATAAAACAAGATTTTTATGTATAAAACTTGAAAAAGTAATGTCAGTAAAAATTATTAGAGCTGTAAACAGTGTACCTAAACTGTAGTCAAAAATATTTGTAACAGCGTGATTAAAATGATCTTTTCCAATTGCATTTGTAATTATACCAATAAAAATAGAAAACAAATACTATTTTTCAAATATGAAAATTATGAAAACAGAAACTTATCAGTATGCCCAAAATGAATGGATTCCTTGAGTAAATTCTTTGACTGCCTGAGTACAATAGGCGAGGGAACTTTTTCATTATGCAAAGGCCATGTAATCTCTGGACCCTTTGTTTTCCTTCGGCTCTCAAATGTTCCTCGCCACCTCGAGAGCTGGCTAATGGATGCAAATGGAGGAAGTGTTTGACATTATGGACACAGCAATGCTTGTTTTAGAGGAGGTGGTCATGTGGTCTGCCTTAGCAGGCCACACAGTACCCCCTTAATGTGACCCAGACCCCCCAGCCAACTCCAGGGGGTTTCAGGAACTGTCCGCTCTGGGGGGAACTTAGTGTCAGTTTAGCCCCCCAGTGAACACAAGTCAACATGCCTTAATCCCCCCATCACCTAAAGTTACACTTTTGGGTCTACAATTAGCCAGTCGGCCAACAGGCCCCCACGCCCTCCTGAGCTCGCTCTTTCTGAGCCCCAACATGGAGCTCCAGGCTGAGGCCTGGGCTAGGGCTGGCGCATAGAGCTCCATGCTGGGACCCAGAACTGTTGCTTGTGCTGCCGGTCTCTATGGCACAGTGCCGGTCCAGCCACATGTTCCCTCATCTTTCACTGTCACCATGCTGGAGAGGAAGAGATCAAAACAAACATGTGGTGGCAGGGAGTGCCTGACATGATGGATCGCTGTAATCAGCATCAGACAGCCCAGCGTTTGCTCTGATTGGTGGAGGCTGCTTTTGACAGATTCTCCAAGCGACTGAGTGACAAGACGCACAGAGCACGATCTGTGACCTGAAGCACAGCCTAGACCTGAGATATGTCATATCCAAGCAAAACCACCACTGAGCAAAGTCTGCAGGTCATTCTACACTGAGCCACACTGAAGGTAAACATTTTCTAAGATGGGGAAATATTTGCAACATGGAAGCCGGGTGTTCAGTGGGCGCCGTGTCCATTATCGACTGGCCCGGAGCCATGCCAACAGGGATGATGGGGGTGTAAATTCCAAGCCTTGGTATCGGCTCCATTCTGCACATTGTTTACCTCCTGTGTGACTTCCTGCTTCTTCATCTTGGAAGAGGAGCACAGGAAGGCCCGATATTCCCCCCCTCAACCCAAATCTCCTGTACGCCCAAACAAAAAGCCACATTGTAGCTCATTTTCCTGTCTCCTCTGCTGCGCATTTCCAGCCAGGGGTGTGGTATTGGCATTCCTCAAGGTCAAATCTCAGCACGTCTCTGATCCCCTAATTTCACTGTCTGGGGTTGGTGTGGGGGCCTCTCTAATGGACATGTTATCCACTTCCTGCTGCCGGTAAGAGACGATCCTGATCCTGCTGTCACAAAACTAATTGCCATGTTATAACCCCACTAAACACCTTCAGCGTTTCAAATTGGAGACGTATTAGAAGACTCATCATCTGAGGTTGAGGCCTTTCTTCAGATTGGCCAAAGGGAAGCTAGTGGGTAAACAAAATCTGAGAAGGATGAACAGGATCAGCTCCTGAAAGGTACATTTACAGACCAGAGTGGTTTTAAAGGAAATATTCACTCAGCTGAGTTTTTGGAAGAAAAGGAGCAGACTCTGGCCACGCCTCTAGCTTAGACATTAACTCCGCTAACACAGTTATTAATTTCAGCTAGGAAGGGAAAGTAGTTAATGGGATACGCATACATGCCCTCAAACACACTCACACTCATACACATGCACAGTGGGCCTGTCTGTAATGGCCTTTGACTAAAGGTCTGTGGTTCAAGTTCACGAAAGCAGAGGCTGGTGAGGAGTGAACAAGCCAGGATGGCTGAGGAAGGACAGATGGAGTGAGCGATGCAGGGATGGAGGGATGGAAGAAACAGGGGGGTTGAGGGGCATGAGGTGGTGGTGGAGAAGGGGGGGGGAGGGGGATCTCAGCCTTGAGCCCCCTCTGCCAGAAACAACAAGCAGGCCTTCTCATATTCAAATAAATACCAAACCAGTGGGGAGCTAGGAGGGGCGGCAGATAAGGAGGAGGTAAGGGGTTGAGAGCCAGACTGGAGGATGGCTTCTCTGCTACACTGAAGCCTATTTAGGATCACGGGCCAGACCGAGAAGAGCAAAGCAGGCAGTGACAGATTTATAATGAGCGTAGACTCTGCCCTTGCATTTAATACCGGGCTTAAGACGTATTAGAGAGACAAAGGCCACAGATCCTGCTCAGGGAGAAGAAAGGCCTTAATTAATTTGGGGAGATCACGGAGGCCCCGGGCCCACATCATCGGTTCTTTGTGGCAGGAATGCCAGCTATTTACCGGCGCTCCAATAGGACTGCGGGGAGAGGCAAGGTGATGACGACCGGGGCCGCTGTGCAACAGATAGGAAAAGGATACTTTTCAAAAGCTAAAAGCTTCCCAGTTTTAAAACAAAGACGGGAGGGAAAGAGAAGAAGTGATTTTGAAAAGGGATCTGACTCCAGCCACCCCCTCCCACCCCACCACCACCCTTCCTATGTCCTATACAGACATTCCAAACTGTTTTTGCTCTCTCTCAGTCTCTCCATGAGAAATTCAACTTGATTAATACTGACAACAACTCTGAAAGGAATATTCAGAATATTTAGTAGCACCACATGTACTGTACATACACTGTATACGCACATGAACTCATGCATACGTTGCCATTTCCCCGTCCTGATGAAAAGAAATACACTTTCACCATTATAAGCCTCATTTAATTAAAATAGGTCTTTTCCTACGCTACTGGTGTTTGGATGATAATCGCCTGAACACCTCTCATCCCATTCCCATGTTGCTTCAGGTGTGGTGGGAGTGAAGGGAACTGAAGTGTGGAGACCAGCCCTGCCAGCCTGGTCGAAAGCTGTTGAAGGGCACAGTTGGCAGCTGTCAGGCCTATATTAGTTAACTGCATGAAGACATGTGGAGAGAGGACTGAGAGTAAGATTTTTTATTTGTTATGATGTAGTTTAAAACATATTTCATTATGGTGCAATGTTATTTCTAAACCGTGAACCTACTTCTTCTAAGCTTTTTCTATGAATAATATTGAGACGTGAAGTTTATGGCCTGTTTGTCCATGTTTCATGGATTTGTGTGGGAATATATGTTGGAATTTGACTGAGACAGACACTAGGGAATAATGATTTTCACCTTTGGTCAGCCATTGTGTTCATTTCCATTGTGTTTTTATGCACATGTCCTTTTATGATGACCCCCAAAAATACAAAGAGAACAGGGCTGAACAGGAAAGCCACATTTATAAGCCAACAAGGAAATGTGTTTGAGGTTTTTTTCGTTTCTTTTCTGTTTTCTGTTCCCCAGAAAATGAGGAATTCCCTACAAGATGTTAACATGCTGTTAGTCAAATCCCAGATATGAAACATAATCGACACCAAAGCTTTTCTAAAGGTCTGACCACTTCTTGTAATATCAAATACAAATTATATGGATTTAAACTTTATAATGAGCTCATAATGACATGTTCAATTTCATTTGATGGTATTTTAGTCTCTTATTGCACTATTTATTCTTAAGGGAAGTTTTAGCCTTTCTGTGATGTTTGTGTTATTATCTATTTAAATTGACTATAGGATTACTGTACTGTAGTCGCCTTTACGCATGGCTGAGTGGCTATTGTAGGACAATGTAGATCTGCAAACACCTGTAACACAACGTGAGAGCAAACTCCCATCACCCTCTGCGCACATGGATAAACTACATGTAAACTGTAGTAATCCCTTTGCTGAATCAGCGCGCATATTTGCACATAATAACAAGATTATACACTATTGGCCCGACGGTTTTGATTTTATTCAAAGTGGCAAACAACCAACACCACGGAAAAAGTCTAAAATACCCAACTAACCACTCAATGACAGATAAGGAAATAAGGAAAAATAAATAATGATAGACATCGAACAAATATTCATCACTGTGGTAAAATGTTTGGACGTGTTTAGTGATAAATTGCAATTAGTATTTGCGCTGATGTGGACGTTTCATTTTAGGAAAGGAGGCGGATTTTTTTTTAACTGGAGGAGTGAATGAAAGCATTCACAAATGTAACCGAACGACAAAATTAGGCCACTACGGGTGTAATAAGACAGTAGACTGTTCGCACCTGTACAAAATAATAATAATAATAATCATAATAATCCTACAGTCACCTTCTAAACACCGATGCACAATTTAAAGGTTTGCATGTCGATCCTCGACTTTTCATCCGAAAAAAAAGTTACAATGATAAATTAAAATGAATTAGAAAGAATTGGAGCCTAATAAAGTGAGCAGCAAAACTGCAAGTTCATATGTTAATTATAGCGATACTGGAAGAGAAAAAGTAGTATTAAAAAGACCTCGAAGGTCTGTGTTCACTGAGAACAGCAGTTTCCTGCAAGAATATTATAGAAATATTAGGTTATAGGGATTTTTTCGTTGGTTGCGTCGATACATAAATACAATGTTAAAAAAAATTAAATAATACTGATTTAAAGGAACATTTTCTCTGTAACTTTCCTCAGTTGCTTATTTTGTTTATTCATTAATGTTCTTCATGAGGTGCAAATTCAACCTTAAGTGAAAACATATTTTAGGACATTTGAAGGATTTAACTCCTCTTATAAATAAAGAACAGATTTTTTATATGAATATTTTGCCTCATACTGATCACCGACCGGAGGTCTTATTGATAGTTGAGGCAGCTTTTTTTTAAGTATTTCCTCTTGCATACCTGGGTCTATCCGCGCAGTTCCTAAAGCCCGGCGGAGAGAGGGGACAACCCGGGCCCTCTGCTGTCAGCGGTCAACTGCTCACTTCCTCTCCTTCTTATTCAGGGATTTAGACTAATATTTAGATAGGATTGGGTTTTATACGTGGAGCGCGCCGCCTCGGTCTCTACAGTTTCAGTCACGCAACATGAATGTGAAAATCATTGTTTTAATGATCAGCGGATTAACCTGTGATTTATTATCTGTTAAATGATGTGAGCGTGTAATGCATAATTTTATCAGCCTGATAGTGTCAGAGACAAGCTCATTAAATGAAAGACAGGAGAAATAAATATCTCCACAACTTAACGCAGGCATAAAAACATCAAAGAACATTTTATGCTGTTTTTATTGTGTGAGAGAGAAAATGAGAGGGGGAGCAGAGAGAGAGAAGAAGAGAGCGCGCGCCCACGGGTCCTTCCAGATATACCGATGACCTAATCACATCTCTGTTTAATAGTAACACAAAAATAGCAGCCGCAGAGCCTTGACGTTTATGAGATCTGTGCCATTTAATGAGGCATGGGCGGGAGGTGTTTTTGGTTTGGTGATTTGTCATGTTACCACAACAGGACACACAGGACCACACAGGCCTTTCTTTCCTACATGAGAAACAGAAGCCTCCAGTAAAAGACAACAGGAAGAAAACCAACAACATGCATCTGTGCTTTGTGTGGCTGAATGTCTGTCAAAATGCGTCATGTGACCATGTGTTAAGACATATATTTTAATTACAAACAGATCGATGTATGTTTGGAAATATTCTTATCAAACTAAAATATATTTATGCGCTCATTCAAGTGCGTAAAAGCGCACGCCAAATGGCACGGAGGATCTGCAGGTTTGTCTTCTGTTGGTCCTGTCATCCTTGCGCAGTCGCCTGTCAGTTAACCTAATATAGAGTCTGACTGTGCGTCCGAAGACAAGAACACTGGTTAAGGGATGTCAGGTAATCAGCGCTATGATTATGTATATTTTTTCTTCGAAATTAAAGAAATGTAGAAATATCCAATAATATTAAAATAATAAAAATATCTTACTTCTAAAAAATAATTAACATCTGTGAAATTCAGAATGTATTTTCAGTTACATCGTTTCCAAATGAATAAATGAAGGACAAAAACGTGCAGCACAGTGCGTAAGCAAAAGTCGCATTTGATATTACCCCACATCAGCAGGGCTACCAGTCAGAGTTCAATATAGGCGCTTTAAATGGCGACATACGAGTGATACCCAATGCTAAGTTTAATCAAATTTCAAAAGACGTTGGTTCAGCAGGAACTCATGACAAACTAGTCCCTGATCACTAAATCAAAGGCTGTTTCACAACACCTACAGTCTTCAAATTATTTAAATACTTTGTGATTAACAAATTCTCATACTGGCCACAACTTAAATAATTTCAACATCATAATAATTCTATTAAAAAAAAAAACACAATGATGTGATTTTGTATTGGCAGTAGAGCAACAGCTGGTAGAGAAATGTATGTGTGTCCACGTTTTTCTGTCTCCATGAATCAGTGAGACGGTGCAGCCGGGTGTTCGGGCCTGTATCCTCTAATCAGTAAGAGCTGTTCACATACTTTAGCCACTTTGTCTAGATGTTGTCAGGTTTGGGTGTGTTACAGTCTGTAGTGTACAGTCAGCAGAACATGGAGTCCTACAGGGCAAAGATATATTTTAAATATAACCAAAGATTAGTTTTTTCTACTGTTTTAGCTGCTTGAACGATAACAAAAAATCACTAAGATATAATACCATTGTAGTATGTGTATTAAAATGTGTCTGTTGCACCTAATAGTGAGTTTACATCTATTCTACTTAGAATATAAATACATGTTATATCATATCACTGCAGAGATTCAGTTTCCTTAATGTGATTCATCACTTGCTCACTTCCATGTAACGAAAGTCAGAAGATTCTTATTCATAAGAAGACTTAAAGTTAGTATTTTACTCAGTTAATTTATATACTATTCTTTAATCAGCTATTTATATGCTTTCATTTTTCATTCTGCCCTGGTTCATCTACATGAACGGCACCATTCTTAAATTAGTTAGAATTGTTATTTTCCGTAAAGGAAATTAAATGTGATGGGTTTTTTTCCCTCTAAATGTCTCCTATAAGTTCGTCTTTATGTTCTCAAGTGCACTGTTGAATGCCTCCGCTGTGCTTTGGCCGCTGCTGAGGCCTGCGAGCGAATTCCAACACAGTCTCTTCCCATTTCGATCCGCTCCTGTATTTTGTCTGTTATCACCTGAGTATTTACAAAGGAGGCTTCCGACTTGGCAATGATGAAGTGAGTCGGTATTGATGGCATCATATCTGATAAAAAAGGCCGGCACACACTGGGAGGAATATATCATGTGGGCGATGGTTTACACCGGTTTTGACTGCGCCATGCGTGATTTCCTTTATGCAGTAATCAATGCGCACAGGCTCACTTCATGAATAAACAGAAGCGAGTGTGAACTGTAATCTTACATGATGTTCTATCTATCTATCTATCTCTCTAAATATTTGCCTTTAACAACATATTGCAGTAGTTTATTTATGATCACTGGCTCCTGTGGAGAAACATCCAAAACAAATAGAGATAATCCTCTAACTGCTTTATCCCATCAGAATCCCGCTGCTGCCTTCACACTTAATTCAATGACTCCGGTGTAAATTAGACTCTATCCGGGCGATGTCACAGTCGACCCAACAAAACACATCTTTGGTTGCTGCACATTAAAGATGAACCTCGATAAGCTGAGAGCCAACAAGGCGATACTGGATTCGCAAGGCGGAGAGGTCAAGTCCAGCTCCGGCCTCAAGTGCCACGTGTGTTTATGTTCTCTGTTTACTGACTGCACTGGTGGCGTTTTGCTCGGTAAAAAATGTCTCTGAGGCTTTGTACGTAACGATGTATATCAGAGGTAATGGACTGTGTAAATCTGAGATAAATTCCCGTGAAATTACGCGATTTGGCATTATATTGTTTTTGGAGAAGAGCGCTCAGTAGAAAAATAAATGAGTGCAAGGATGGATGGCTGGTGTGAATGAGTGAAACTACTGTTTTAATGGATATGATCACCTATATCTGAAACTAGTGAATCACTCCTTGAATAAAGTGAAATATCTGACACTTCTCACTTGTTTCCATTTCTGCATTTCTTGGATCTCTGTTGTCTTTTTGGTTGGATTGAAAGAAATATTCTTATCTCTGTGTGTTACTTGACTGAAGAAACACCCCTAACATGAGAAACCGAGTAAACAATCTGAATTCACCTCTATCTGTCCATGTTTTTCCAAGCTTGTTTAAAGTAAAATACATTTTCAGACTGAACTCTCGCGTAAAAGACTCTTCAGACTGTGTGTTTTTGCAGCGCAGCCCCTGATGTTCCATGCAAACTCGGGGACTGGGCAGCGCTTTTGGGGCTTGGACAGCTAAAATATGCACTCGCATATATGGGCGCATAATTTACTGGAAAAGTGGCGCACTTTGAAGCCGGACATTGCAGTGACGTTGGAGTTGAATTCAAATGACTGACAAGCTCTTATTGAAATAAAACATCCATTGCAGAGCGCAGACACTTTTTTCCTTGTGGTGCAGGGGAGGCGTGGATCTCGCTCACTTTTGACATTCTCGTAGCAGTAGTAGCTTCTCCTCAAGGCAGTACTCAGATGACACCACCCCGCCACCGACCGGAGGAGAAACAAGGCAAGCTCTCTCTCTCTCTTCTCTGCGGATGAACTATGTTTTGACACCAGGAGGTGTTTAAGGGTTAATCAGATGAGTCTGAGCACCGGGGAGCTTTTCGCGTCTTCACAGTAGCCGTGGGAATACTTTAAGAACTGTCTACCCCAGACTCTCGCACCCACGGATCGCCGGTGGCGGAATGTGAAAACCCCATTTTGGCGCATGTTCCTCTCCATTGTACGCAGCCTTCTCCTGCTTTCTGAGCGGTTGGAAAGCGGAGGAGGAGGAGGAGGAGGGACGGCTTTTCCCGACTCGATCCCTTGCCTATGGACGACGGCGGTCCCCTCTCTCCAAAGGCAAATGCTTTCAGTATTGCCTCTTTGATTTCGGCTGCAGAGCAAGCAGGAAACGCAGCGTTTGACAAACAGAGCGCCGGCCTGGACAAGCCAGACCTGCACAACCACTGTTCCTTTAAAATGCACTACAGCACTGTCACCCGGGAAATGGAAGGTAAATTTGTTTGTTGATGCCCATAGAGCTGCTGTAGCATGTGTACCATCTCACCCGAAATGACATAACAACATTGCATCTGCTCGGTTAATCGATATTTTCAAAACGCACAGTTGGTTTCAAACATGAATGCGTTGTTTTGGTTGCATGAATAAAAATGATTATAAAAATAGATTCTGACACAGTTGACCTACTATATGAAAAATAATGCAAATTCAGTCCTGGCAATGATCACCAGGGAGGAGAAGTCTGTCCACACAAAAGCAGCCAGAGTGGAGAAAAAAAAAAAAGTTTCCCATTGCAAAACCCCAACGCGTTGAGTCAACTTTAATTCGTGGACAGAATCACATAGGCCTACATTGAAAATGAAGCCAGGAGGAGGAGGAGGAGGGTTTACACGGGCACCCAGTGCGTAATGGTAAAAACAGACCATAATAAGCATATCCAGCTCGGAGGGGGGTGTATATCAATTCCATAGATCTATTTGTCCAATAAGCAACAGTCACCTGCTGACTGTTTGTTTGTTCATGCAAATCAATGTGTGTTTACCTTGTAACCCGTTTACACTCCACTCTGCGGGCCAGATCCTCTATTGTTTGTTAACGGGGGTGATGTGGGCGATATCCTTATCCAAAAGTTAAATGGGTGCCGGAAAGCCCATTAAAAAGGGGCGCACTTCTCTGTCAATCAGTCTCGTCCCAAGGCGAGGAAAAGGCACATTACCTGCAGTTCCTTATCTAAATAGAAATAAGAACCGGTTTTATCGCAAAGGGGAGGCCCTCTGCGTCAGATAAGAGAGGAGACTGGGTTGCAGTTTAACACACAGCAGCAGCGCACAACAGAGGCCGTTCAGAGCGCAATCGATCCAAAGAGAAAACTAATTCACACGCACTCGAAGCTCGTTTCTGCAAATAGTTCAGAGATTCGACGAGAGCGGCGCAGCTTTTGGAAACATTTCGTCACTATTCGGACGTTTGGTATTTTAGATCAGGCAGACTGTAGTATGCTGGCAGTGGATGCAACCTCAGGGATTAATGAGCAACCGAGACGGAAACTTTTAAACCGAAAGGGGTGCACTTCTGCCTGACATCTTCATTTGGAGATCACTGAATCCTGCTTCTGTTTTTACTGTCTGTGTTGTAACCGACTCAAAGTGCAAGGCATATTTAGTAAATCAAGTCTTTTGGGATGATTTCAGCCATATCCAGTCCGTGGCTGACGCAGCTGTCCCATTTTTGCGATGTTGCAGCCTTCACGACGAGCAGCCTGAGCAGCCTCAACACGCCGGGGGGCTACCACCTCTCTCCGTCCCCCGGGGACCCCTACAGTCAACATGAGTCCCACTTTGAGCCCTGTCCGGCCGCCCAGCACAACTACAACTACCCGGGGTCCAACCCGGGCCAGGCCCCGCCGAGCGACAACGGGACTCCCAACTGCTCCTCGTCTTCCTCCAACTCCACACCGAACAGCAAAACCATCGTGAAGAAGAACCCTAAAGTGGCCAACATTAACGTCCAGCTGGAGATGAAAGCTTTATGGGACGAATTTAATCAGCTGGGCACGGAGATGATCGTTACCAAGGCTGGCAGGTGAGCGCGAATAACACACAGGGCAAAGGAGTTACTTTTCCACACATAAGCCCAGAGCAAATGTGGGCAGAACAGATAATACCGAACACAGACCAGGCTGTATTTAATCATTAGATTTGACTTTTTTGTCCCGCCTTAAGAACAATGATCGTGTCAAAAGACTCAAGTTTTTATATTTAAAAATGAAAGTATTTTTGAGAATTTACGTTGATGACGCAAATCAATTATGTAGCATATACTTGCTAATATTTCCATTAAGTTTCACTGTTTGTTTTTTTAATTTAATTATATGCACGCGCATACAATTACAAAGAGTACCAAACAAAAGGAAAGGAGAATTTCATTAAAAATATTGTTTATTCTCTTCTTGTGAAGTTCATAATTTTTCACTATTAATTATTCAGCAGTGTAATTCATTTCTGACGTCAGATAGACAAATATATAGTGGTAAAACTGCCTCGCATTATTGAACAACAAACTGAAATCATCACCTTGTTTCTCGCACATTAACGCTTAAATAATCCTTTTGTCGGATTTATAAAATATTGTAGGCTATTCAAAGCTGCAGTTTGCTGAGCAGTGCGGGCCTGCTATTAGAAACGTTTAAACACGTAAGACATTAGGAGGTCAAACGCATGGTGTGTGTGTGTGTGTGTGTGTGTGTGTGTGCGTGTGTGTGTGTGTGTGTGTGTGTGTGTGTGTGTGTGTGTGTGTGTGTGTGTCTCAGCTGTAAACACCATGTTGATCTGATCCTGCTGGGTTTTATAGATCCATTAACTGTGACTCTCGGCTGGTTTTCTTCTTCACCGTCAGTCTCAGTTTTATGCGCCGCTGTTAAACGGACCATTATGGCGTTTAATCCGTGTTTCCTATATACGAGCTGATAACAGCGTTGCCGTCTTGTTTTTATCTGGACCTCGGCACGTGCTTGATTTTTCCTTATTTCAAATAATTTCAGACGGATGAGAGAGGTTGTTTTTCTGCTGCAGAATATACACTTTATTCCGGTTTAATTGTTGCGCAGGACGCAAAACCTACAAGTTCTGACCTCTGACCTTTGTGGAGAGTCAATACAATGTAACTCTAATATTCAGCAGCAATTATTTTCTTCCAATTAACACTAGATATGGCACGGATGAGTCTAGTTAACGACGTCCTGAGTTCTTCTTGTATAACAATAATAATAATATAAAGAGGCTTCAGATAATTGATTTAATCCTGAAAGTGAGGGTTGAGTTTCTCCGCTCTGCGCTGTCTGACAGGAGAAAGGAGATCTGCTGCAGAGCACTTTAAAAGCTCCTTCAGCCTCACCTAGCCACAACACTGACGTTAATTGAGCGTTGATTTTAGGATCCCTTTCACTGACTTGGCGGATTACTCAACTTACAGCTGATGTTCTTGTAGGATATAAATCTGCCCTACAGAGTAATATCGATGAGATGAAAGGAAAAAAAAACATACATTTGTGCCGCTGAATTTATCAGATAAAAAAAATTGCAGCAAAACAAAAGATGTTGAATCAAAATTTCTGGCGATGAATGTGATTGTAGATAAATGAATAGAGGTCACCGGTATGTCACCTCACTTTTTTTTCATTAAAATACATTTATGGACATATTTTTAGATCCTGAATTTAAAAAAACTGCAAATTCGCGTCGCCTATACTCAAAATAACACCTCTGGGCGCGCGTGTATTTCCTCTACATGTCTGCAGGCTTTCGTGTGTCTGGAATTCATCATATGAGCAGAAGAAAGAGCTTTGCCAGAAGTTACAAAAGCGAAGTTAAAAGGCAACAAACTCGAAGCTCCAGTCCCATCAAGCAGAATTTTATCTGGTTACGCACTGACTGGATCACGTCATTTTCAATAGCTTGAAGCCTCTGACTTGTTGTAGCCTCCATCTCAGGCCAAATTAAGCTCTGACGGCCTGGAGCTGCACGTCTCTCTACAAACATGCTGGCTTTCTGAAAAATACTTTGGCAAAATCGTTTGCTGGCTTCTCTCTCAAATTCTAAATAATTCAAACTGTGTCTGTGAAACACCACCGTCTCTCTCTCACTCACACACACACAGATGATCTAGTTTTTAAAAGTGGGGCAGAAAAATAAAATATGCACCCATGCAAGGAGCAATAGCAACCATTTAAAGCCTCGATTTAACACTCATTGCGTGATTTTGTCTTCGCCAGGAGAATGTTTCCAACTTTCCAAGTGAAAATATTCGGGATGGATCCCATGGCAGACTACATGCTCCTGATGGACTTCCTGCCTGTGGACGACAAACGTTACAGGTAACTTTTTGGGTGTTTTTAAACGACTGAAACACACTTTCAAGACCGTAAAAACTTTGTACTGCTTTTTATTGAGCTGCAAGACCCACACTTTACAGTATTAAATTCCACAACGTCAAAAAACTACAGTAGGCTTTAAAAGAGTTATAGGCCTGTGTAACAAAAACTAAGGGAATGTATAAATGAATACATAAATACACAGGCCTACGTGTTATTAAAATATAATATTATAACATTTAGACCAGGCTACTATTGATAAATAATAACCAACCAATTTATGAAATATGTTGGTGACCAATGTATGCTGACATTATACTGAAATTCAATGTCAAAAGCTAATTTATTATTTTTCTACATACGTTTCCACGCACGGTGCACCTTCTGTGTGCGTGTATGCGACTTTTATTTGTCTTCGGGGGCATATAAAAATTTTATTCGAAGTGCGTAATTGAGGAGAGGTCCAAAAAAGGAAATGTTTAAGTACAATGCTACCAGGAAACTCGTGTCTGAGTCACTTCTTTCGATCCTGCAGGTATGCTTTCCACAGCTCATCGTGGCTGGTGGCCGGTAAAGCTGATCCCGCCACACCGGGAAGGGTCCACTACCACCCGGACTCTCCGGCCAAAGGCGCACAGTGGATGAAACAGATTGTCTCTTTTGATAAACTCAAACTCACCAACAACCTCCTGGATGACAACGGCCACGTAAGTGCACAGTTGGAAGAGGAAATTAATGCATGCAAAAAAGACTCACAGACTCCAACATGATCATAAGAATATATCGGCGCATAGATCACTAATTATTTTCGAAAGAGAGCAATACTTGCCATATGCAAATCAGAATCAAAAGCTATTGAATTGACTATAATTATAATACAGAAGACGCAGTAGAATTTAGCACCATATAAGATTCTATACAAATTTTACTGACGCATAGTGATAGTCTATAAAAGTGCTATAGGGCCAAATATAAACTCTTAATTCACACAGAATATGTCCTAGAAATATTATTACCGTTAAGGAGATGCTGAATGTTTGGATACTTAATATGTGACAAACTTTGATATTGTGACTAATCCGCAAATGTTGCCAAAAGCCTATTTTCAGTCCACTAAAATAGCGCTGCACATCAGGCTTTACTCCAGAAATGACGAAAGGGAAGTGGAATATTTCACCACTGCAAATTATAACAGCTTTCCAGTCTGCCTCAGTGTGTCATTGTAATAGTTGTGAAATTAGAAAGCAAATTGGGGGTTTTCCAATTTTGTATTTTAGCAAATACTGAAAAGAATCAAGCATCGTTCATTCATCATCATGTCTCTGTGGTTATGCTTTTAAACTCGTCCAACTGAGAATTATGTTGTTAATTATCCTCATGTAGTATTAGTTAAATGTTATTGCTGCATTTAAACCAGCTTATGCCCACACTGTTGGAGATGGTTGACAATGTATTCATATTTGTTAAATCATCATCATTTTTGATAAGTCAGCCAACTCCATCCTTTGTTTATTTTATTGCCTTTATATTCTATTTATGAATTTAATTTTCACTTCATTCTATTGAAACTAAAAGATCAACAGCGTACAAGCAGAAGTGCAATGTGAATTATAGTTGGGTGTTGATGCATAGTTTCTCTTACAGATCATTCTGAACTCCATGCATCGCTACCAGCCCAGGTTTCATGTGGTCTATGTGGATCCCCGCAAGGACAGCGAGAAATACGCAGAGGAGAATTATAAAACCTTTGTTTTTGAAGAAACCCGCTTCACAGCGGTCACAGCCTACCAGAACCA
Organism: Thunnus maccoyii; assembly: GCF_910596095.1. Taxonomy (NCBI): domain Eukaryota; kingdom Metazoa; phylum Chordata; class Actinopteri; order Scombriformes; family Scombridae; genus Thunnus; species Thunnus maccoyii. The sequence continues at coordinate 28,852,690 of NC_056541.1, read as the reverse complement.
CCGGGTAAGAAACCTTATTTACGACTCTGTGTGTGCACAAGCGCACTTTATCATCCGATTGCCAGAAATATATAATATCTCTGTTATTTGGACATTATGGCAATATTACAGTAATGTCGTCAGAAAAAATATTAGCACGATGAAAGCCTAAGAAAAGGTCACTCTCAGCTCACTACTGTCAGGGATATTTGTAAAACTGCTGTTTGTTATTTCTACGTTACATTTTATGCTTCTGATCAAACAAACCAGTGGTTGTAGTTGTGTTGAGCACTATCTGATCTGTGCGCACACTGTGTTTGTCTTCATGCGTCGACTCTGCTCTGTTTAACATCAGCGTCGCGTCTTCAGCGCTTCTACGGAGTCAAACATTAACCTGATGGCTGCAGTTACTGTGTCTAATGTCCCGCCTTCATAAACGATTATCTTCATGTAATGGGGAGAAAATGATACAAAGTAACTGAATTGGATTTGAAATGGAATATGATCAAATTATGATGGTGAGAAATGTGCTCAAGTTACAATTATAAATACATCATGAATGTGCCTCTGTGAGAACTTACAAATGAAAAAAACATGCAGCTGTAAAAGTTACAGTGCAGTGCAGGGTGCAGAAAAACAATAACATGAACACCACATTCATTTACCCCTTTAATCTCTTTTAATACACATGGACAACAGACAAATAACTGTTTAGCTGCATATTTTATATTTAAAAAAAGTGGTTGAAATGGTTTTGAAAAATACATTTTATAAAGTGGCTTTCACAGCCTATCACTGCTACGTGAATAGAAATGGAAATGACATTGTGTATATGTGCACTATATACAACACTGAGGTTTATTTGATTTTCTCCTGATTTCAGATCACGCAGCTGAAGATAGCCAGCAATCCCTTTGCAAAGGGCTTCAGGGACTGTGACCCAGAGGACTGGTGAGCTTCTATGCTTATATAACACAGTCTGTTTGGCATGTTTCCACATGATGTAAAAATGTACAACAGACCCCGGGCCAGAGAGCATTTGCAAAATACTTTTGTTGTTTGTTTTATCACACAAAGGTGCCAGATGGGTGGAGTTTGCCACATAAAAGCACACAATGAGTACTATGAAGTTTAGAAATCACTGATTATTGTTTCAAAGTTAATCGACTGTGCTTTTCTGTCATTGACAAATTACCAGACACTCTCGTAATTGTCACAGTGTGGTAAACCCCACCCACATGGTACTGTAGGCAAATGAAACAAACGCTTCTTCCACATGCTGTTCATCCACCTCTGCAAATTACTGGTTTTTCCTTTAAAGCATTCACTGAATTGATTACTAAGTTTCAGGGGATTTTTGATTATATTATAGAATAGGCCAATCTGAGTCATGGAGGTTGCTTCATATTAACATTTCATTCACTGTAAATTGAGGGCCTGTTGATGTGTAAATGCTCATTACATGCGTGAGTGTAAAATTAAAATGTGTATTCATCATTTTAATATATAATAAAGAAATTGTGCCCTTGGCATTCATTAAATGAGTGTGTAACTGAATCCAATCTCCCTGCTCCAGGCCCAGGAATCACAGGCCAGGCTCTCTGCCAATAATGAGTGCCTTTGCCAGAACAAGAAACCCAATGTCATCTCCCCCTCAGCAGAACGGCACAGAGAAAGGTCTGCTGCTAACTCTTTGTTTCATTTCAAAACTCATGCCTGCTATCAAATATGAAATAAAGTCATGTTATGTTATTCAGCCGACGTAGAAATGGTTTTCTTTCAACTGGTGGCATGTTTCATCTCATTTTCTTTGACTTCCTTATCCTTAACTTATGCAGTCAGGATCAGGCCAACACTGGCTTTTAATTAAACATCAAATATCAGCCAGTCAATGTCAGTCACTGGCAGAGTAATAGAGGCGTTTATGTTATTTTGTAAGTGACCACAGCTCCAGAAAACTTTTTGATTTTCTTAACACAGTTTCCTTGATTAGTTTTTAATAATTTTATCAATTAAATCTTTATTTGAAGACAATATTTGACTTTTGGCTTTAAATAGCTTTTAATCTATTTCAAGCAATTTTATAATTACAGTTTAAACTGGAAAGCTCTGCAATGACCTGTAATGCAACATTCTGAGTAAAATGCATTATTTTCTATGCTTAAATGTTTTTGATGATTATTTTTTAATGATTAATTATTCTGTGTTTCAATGTAGACTTTTACTATCAAGTGATCTGAATACTGATTCTATCCTGCTTGCAATATCATATATACTAATACTTTTTGGGGAATTTATTCAATATTAGTGCATGATATAAACTGTCATAGGCTTCAAACCAAATACACAACAGTATCAGTCTGAGCTTTTAAATATCTGTCAGACACTATTTAGAAAAACAGAACTGAACACACTTGTTTTAAAGCAAATACACAGAACCCACTGGTATGCACAACATGTCGGCCGTCTCTGACTGTGCTGTCTTTTTCTTTTTCTTTGTGTTTTTCCTGCACAGAGGACAGTCGGCGGGAATACGAGCGAGACCCCAGCGGCACGCCCATACACGCTGACCCAGCTCACCAGCTAATGTCCCGGGTCCTCAGCCCCGCCCTGCCCGTCCCGGGAGGCCTCCACGCTGTCCCGCTCACCAGTGGCCGGCCCAGTCCTCCGCACGACCTTCGGCCAGACCCCCACAGTCTACCCCCGGACACCCTGCACCACCACCCCTACAAGTACCCCACCACCTATGAACACTACCTGGGAGCCAAGACCAGGCCGTCACCCTACCCTTTACCCAGCATCAGAGGACACACGTACCACCACCACATGAACCCCGCCACAGCTAACATGTACTCAGCCACCAGTGGCCCCTCTAACTATGACTACGGGCCCAGATAATGACTGCTGTCCAGCGGGGCTAACGACAAACAGCACTGTGGGAATGGAAACAGGCAGGAAAGGCAACACAGTCCTGTCTATTGATGGCTTACACAACCTGCGGGGTGCGTTCACGGAATGAAACTCCTTTCTGCTGGATAAACCCTGCCGTATTTATTTAAAGGAAATGCATCTTAGCGGGAAGCATGGGCACCTGCTCTGAGCCCTTGAAGAGGTCTGCTTTGACCTTTGAACCCAAATGGCAATAGCTCCACATCAGCACCTCTTACCTGAGTGTTGCAGACATTGAGCCAGCAAACGGAGGAGGCAGGAGGGACCTCTCCTTAACACGGACAATACATTTGATCACAGACTGGAATTGAATTTTTTTTTTTTTTTTTTTTTTTGTGTTGGATGCACTTTTTGATTTGCCTTGTTTTTATTGCTTTCAAAAAAGCCATATGTTATATAGTCCTTCAACCTTCTAGGTAGACGAGATGTTTGCATGTTGAGCTCATCAGAGAGGGTGTCGAAACACATCGAAATGTTTTTGTTTGAGGTAAAAAAAAAAAAGAAGAAAAAAAAAAAAAGAGCAAGATTTGATTTTGAAAGTGAAACTTCTGAACATCTTGAGCCGTTCTGAGAAGCTTGTATCATGGCACTGACTTGCAGCAATTCAAAGTAAATAAATGAAGCAGAATGACTGTTCTGTATCTGTAAAATAAACATTAAATTCTTGTAATTCATTAAAAAAAAAAATGGTCTTTGTGCCGATCTTCCATTCAAAAGCCCCGTCTGCTGAAGGGGGAGGGTGAAAAAAAAGCTTACCTCACTGATAGCATTGTTCAGGTTTCTCCAACCGGATTTTCCCTGTTGAAATGGGTTGAGATGTCCGCTGCTCCTGCAGTCACTGGGACTTGGAAGCTGTCTAAACATTAGACTGTGCTGTTATTCACTGAAGTTCAAATGTTGAGATCTGCACCTGGTTTTATGAGAAAAAAAAAAACACATGCACACATATAAACACACTCATCTACCACACTACACACACTTTCCTGTTAGATATAATGATCACATGTTCAACTAACCCAGGGACTGTAGTCACATTAAAGAGTGTAGTTTTTTGATAAAGTCTTCCATTGATTGGCTACTGATGAAAATCTGTCACACGAGGGAGTTCAAAACTGTATTAGTGCAGCGTTAGACTTAAAGCTTCTCCATTTTAATAGAAATAAAAATGACTTTAAAGTTAAATTATTAAAGCATTCATAATCATTCATACTACTATGTAAATTATTTGGTAAAACCTTTATTAAATTAATCTAAATACTGAACTTCTTGTTTTCGACAACTAACTTCCCCCTAAAAAGAAGAATACCATGCCATGTCACACACACTGGAAAACAGAAAACAGCAATCACATTTCCTTTGTCCCTAAAAGGATATCATTGCTCATTTTTAATGGGACAGTCAGGTGATATTTTAAGAATGTCACTCCCTCCTATCTGTGCAGTCATTTCCATCCCCTATTTGAAGTCCTAGGAATGCTTTGTTGTCAAGGTTAATCTCGTTGGAAAAAAAAAAACCTCTGCTTCGGGATTTGTGCCTGTCACGATACAAAGGGAAACGTAACCTAATGATTCATTTCAATAATGTATTTTTTCTCCTTGAACACAGCTGCCATTGAGCGGGGAGCAGGGGAAGAGGATGCCTGAGGGCGCCTGACCTCTGACTGTTTAATGGCTTGTAAAGGTGTCAAAGGTTAAATAATGTTTCCACTCATTTAAACGCTGACTAATTGGTTGTATAATTTTTTGGTTTGTTTGGGCAGTGAGACTCTTGCAAGCAGCTCAAGCTTTGTCGTTATTTTCTTTAAAATATTCTTTATTAGGAGATCATTGTGGACAGTAAACATGATAACATTTAATTTAAAAGTAATTGTCCTAAAATGTTTAATTTGCAAGAAGTGAAGAATGTACTGACAATGCTACTAGCCTAATGAAACAAAAAAGTTAATGTAAGTCGATAACAAGACGCAGACTTTAACATTAGGCAAGGTAGGCGACTGCCAGGGACCAAAGGGCACCAAACAGCTATAGATGTATTATGATGTTTATATATGAAAAATATTGAATTATATTACTATTCTAACCCGAAATCAATTACAAAAGGATCACTTTTTAAAAAATGTAACTGTATACTTCAGAGGAAAACATTGCACCACTACATTTACCTGACAGATAAATGTTACTGGTTATGTTGCGGATTCAGATTTTATTCAAAAAATATAACAAATATGATGCATTATTATTGATTAAATTATCCAGCATTATATAAGAATTAAAAGCTTCACCTTGAACACAAGTTAAGTAAATGTAAGTACATTGTGCTGATAATAACGTCTCTTTCACTCCTCACTTTTAAGTGAAAATTTGAATGCAGGACTTTCACTATTAGGCTACAGTATTTTTACTGTGCAGTATTAATAGTTTTACTTGAGAAAAACGTTTTGAGTATTTCTTCTACCACTGCCAGTACCAACATTTAAATAGGGTTAAAAAAAAGTAAAGCAGACAGAGTTTGCCTTGGGCCCACAAATGACTAATTACGCCCCTGCTGATAACAGTTTCACAATAAAGTGTTACTTCAGTGTGACTTTAAACACTATAAGCTTCTTTTTTGCGTCTTAAAATGTATTTAAAATTCAGAGGTATTTATAATGTGACTTTCTAATCATAGAGATTCTACAGGGTGGCCTATTATTTTGTCGTTTGCTATTTCCTTTATCTAATAAGCTAGGCTATGCTGTAGCCTGTTATCGTTTTATCACGTCGACTTATTAAGCATAGCATAGAGGCTAAACAAATGATTTTTTAAAAATATTTTCAAAACTTTAGTGCTCGTCCACTCAAAACTCCAGACAACCTGTTCAGTGTAGTATTTAGTGTTCCTGTGAAGTCTGGTCAGGAAGCGGCCGTCTAGAGATGAGAAGCCGCCCGTGGTGACCCGACGGCGGCCTGCAGGTGCCGAAGAGAGCGAGAGGAACCACGGGACGGTACCCGCGCCGCCGGGCCTCGTGGGGGGTTGGGCGAGGGTAACAAGAGGGGGAAGAAGGGTCAGACCTCTGGGCTAATTATGGGTTTCACAACATAAAAGGAGAAGACTGCGCACGCACAGTCCATTTAGTATTTAGTTATAACCAAGGTAAGGACCTATGTCAGTGCATACCATTGAAAAGTGTCATATTTTCAGAAAATAGTAATTTAAATAAGACAGTTTTTCCTTACCAATAGGCTAGTTATCATAGGCACCACAGTTTCCACCAAGACGCCCACTCAGGTAAAGAAATGTATCTGATAAAAAGTTAAACTAAGTTTAAATGCTTAAGGCTGTTCTTCCAGGGTCCAAGAACCTCTGAGAATTCACTGTAAGTGGTCTACTAGCAAAGCACAGAAACCTGAATTATTGTACAAGTTATTTTAAGCTAGGACCGTTTGAGTTAGACAAAAAAGAGAAATAAAAAGCCTACATGTTTGTTTTCTCCACCTGCATTATTACTATTTCTGCACCACACAATATCCATCAATTAAATATATTCTTCATATGTTGTATTCTCAGAAAAAAAAAATCTAAATAAATGGGGATGCAGTGCTTGTCTTGACATTGAAGCCATAGCCTGCTCTAATTTTGTAATCCTGCCCTAAAACCTGAGGGGACCTGAAAGAAAGTCTCTAAGAGTATACATTTCTGTATTATTAGTCTTAAGCAGCATATATCCTCTGCATTAAGCCATAAAAATAGAGTTTAATTGGCCAAGATGACAAGCATTTTTTAAATCCATGCAAATGTAATAAAATAAACAGTGAATTCTTTTTCTGTAGCGGCAAATCAAGGAAATTGCGCCTACTGGAGGAAGTATAATGAATTACACCTCAATATAAAGCAATATAGTCAGTATGGTGCCTGTATTACAAAATATCTTCCACATTTCATTTGTACACACGCACCTAAATAGGCTTTCAACATTTCATGAACATAATTTATGGACATATTAATTTCTCACAGAGGAAAAGAGCAACCTGCTTAAGCCAAGTTGCACTGCAGAACAGTTCATGTGCCCAGATGTCTCAAGCTCCAGGAGACGGGGTGCCAAGGACTTGCCAGTGAAGTATGAGGAGATATACGATGGATGATAATGCGACTTGAGGCATCATTTGACACTCAGCTGCATCTGGAACATCTGTTGTGACAGGCCCATCAGGGTTTCGATGGGTTTGCTTCACGTCTGTGTACATTTCTGCTGCCGAGCCGCGCCTGCCTGATGTATCTGGGGACAGTTATTAAAAACAAGCCAGGTAAACCAGCCAGAGTCCTCCACCTAAACATCTGAACACGTGTTTCACATTTTACCCCCCCCCCCCCCCCCAGACCCCTCAAGTAATAGAAAAGGTGCTACAGTTTATGATGTGCGTGAGGTTGCTGATGGACATTTGATGCGGAACATAAAAAACACATCACCACCACGGAGCAAGAGCCTTGATACAATCATATTAATTCACATTTTGAAAAAATAAATAAAACCGATTTAACCATGAGGCCTTGGCTTTTAGAGAAAGGGATTATTTTCTTATGATCATTATTCTTTTTCACCATTTATGTTTTCTAAATAATCAGGCTCAGTGTGATGTCTTAACTAGTAATATAATCCATGAATGAAGGCTCAGACACACTTGCACACTAACACAACCCAACGGATTATGTCCTATCCCAAAGCCAGGCTGACCTCCGACCTTCAAAGCCGAAGAAGACACACGTTAGGTGATAAGTGAAGCACAGGGCCTATTGTGCAGCCAGCTCCCTGTCCATTTATTGACTTCCTAAATGATCCATTATGAAGTGATTTACGAGCTCTACCAGCCACTGCTAAGACCAGTGAGTTGCTGTCTGCTCCATTCAGCAGACATCTGCACCAATGGACCTGGCATTTGATTTATCAGAGAATGGACGGAAGCTGGCCCACGCCACCTCTGGTGTTTGTTCAAAGCCAACAGGAGTTAGGAAGCTATTATGAATGCAAGATGTCACCAGAGGGGTCAGGGACAAAAGGTATAGATAGAGCTCTGCGGGGAACGAGGAAAACATATCATTAAAAGCAGGCACCTGGAAAAAAAAAAGTGAGCAAAAAAATTGTCTTATTTAATGTATTTTAATTTTAAAATGACATCAGTTTTCAACAGGTTTCAACACAACTCACTGAACGCAAAACTTTGGATTCAAGCAAAAAAAATTTGCAGTTGGACACTTTTTTTTCCATGACAGTAGCATCATGGTAAGGCAGCTTGTCTAGCAAATGACCTTGTCTTTCCTCTGTTCACTAATGATTCGTGGCCATTATGCGAGTCTGGCTCTTTGATTTCTCAGGCCTTTCCTGTACAGCATGATGAGCTTCTCAACTTGGGGTCATCCCAGGAGACAAAGCCTTTATGAAGCAGAACGTCTAGCGTTTGAAGCCCTGGCCCCCGGCCTCTCGGCATGGTGTTGTAACACATGAGCTCCCATGCTGCTCATTGACTCACAGAGATATTATTAGAGACAGTGGACAGAAAAACAACACCTCTCTATTTTCTCTGGGACTCTCACAACAAGACCCTTGGCCTTCTTCGTGACAAATGTCATTTCCATAAAAAGACATCTGTATTTCGTATTATATTTGATGTTAATGTAGAAGTTGGAAATGATTTTCTTTCAATATGGAAATATTGACTATTTCTCTTACTGAAGACATTAAAATATATCTATTTTAGCTCAGGTCAGGTTGGAGGGCCTGTGTTAAGCTAAGACGTGCTAGAACAACAACATGGGATTACATAGCTGCTCAGGTGCGTCGTATTCCTCAAATTCAAGTCCACTGGAGCAAATCTCCCATCAGATAAGTCAACACAGTCACATAGCTGGATCTGGCTTCAGCAAACTGTGGTCCTAACAATAAGTTATACTGCGTCTGTCTGTCTGTTCCACTAGGCCAGACACACAAAAATTTACAAAAAAGTTCCAAATCCAGAGTTCACAGGGCTTTGCAGTTATTATCTAGTAAATTATGACTTTTATATCTCAGATATTAACTGTAGACGTCCTTTAAGAAACAACATTTGGATTTGTTAAATAAGTTGTAGTGGAATAAATCAGGAAATGTTGGTTACTTATGAAGTTACTATTGTAACATTTGTTCATATCTAAACAGATTTAAATAGAGCAAATTTAGGGTTTCACACACCGATCCTTGTCAAGAGCAATTATGTTGAGTTGCACATTTCACCAGCTTCTTTTTCTATGTCCATATGAATCCTGTAGCAAGTTAGGGTTTTTAGGTGGACATGTCATGATTTAGGGTTTTTTATTACCTAATAAGTGTAGGAAGATTGTTCACCTGGTTGCTAGATCTTGAAGTTGCATGAGATGTCGAGCTGAGGTTAAATGCTACCATTTTTATGAATGTAAAAGATGAACCAGGGCCAGTGTAATTGTCACATAAATGTTTTTCCTATATTTCACTACTGTATGTCTCTAGGTCTTAACAGCAAAGATGAGACAGGTGGTCAGAGGAAACCAGGCCCATGTAATAACTGATTCACAATTTATTAATGGACACATAATCTTTTTGTAAATCTGAAACAGAATCAATGTTATACATTTTTTTAACTGCTGCTATTCCAAAAAAAATGTTAAGATGTGTCTTTGTCAATATTTAGTTGCTTCAGCAAATTAATTTATTTGTCAGAATACATGGTCTGGTTTTTACCTGTTAAAACCAACAACAGTATGACTGATGACTGTATAAAAAGTACTGCTAGGGAAATGTGACTAATTCTGAACTTTTTTCAACAGATATGGAAAATCTCCAAAATAAAAAAGCACAAAAACTGCTACTCTTCTGGAAAACATTTTTGAAACACATTGGATGTGTTGAGTCAAATTAGTCAAATTTATTTATTTATTTATTGGTTTTATCTTTTAGACTGCTGTGTAAAAAATATCTGTCACTCCCCTACTCTGGTTTATAAATTAAGTTATTTAAAAAAGACATTGCTTCTGTCACCCTTCAACATGGCATTTTATCACTGCAAGAGTTTAATATCGAGAAACAAATATAGCTAAATATAATATATGCATTCTATATGTCCAGAGATCAAACCATTTCTACTAACATCAGTTAGTCAACCCAACATCAGTACAGATGAGAGTTAAAAAAGTAAAGTATCATTTAAAAGTCCATAGATTCTCCCAGAGGTCACAGGCTCAGCCCGTGTCAGCACCCTCATTGTATATTGACCACAGGCTGATCCGCTGGTCCTTGGATCCAGCAGCCAGCAGTCTTTGTCTGGGGTCCTTGTGGTCAGAGAAGGCCACGCTTAGCACCATGTCAGTGTGGTACTGCAGAACTGCCAGCGGTCGCAGCTTCTTCCAGCCGAATACTCGTACCCGGTGGTCCCAGCCTGCTGATGCCAACAGCTTACCATCACCCCTGATGCAAAGCTGGGAAACCCCGGGGTTGACAAGCGTCACACAGTCCTGGAGCTGTAAAACCACAGAGAGGAAGAGGATCTTAGCAGGTTAAAATCATTTAGGAAACATGCAACCTGAGACACCTGCAAACGCACTTCCAAATGTAATCGTGCAAGGGCCAAGGTAGTAGAGCAGCAGATTCTTTGTGGTAATTGTCAAAAAGCTATCTTACTAAAATCAAATGAGCCTATTGTCCGTGCAAATAAGAGACAGAACTAATTGGGTCAATAAATCAATTAATCACTGCCGTCTAGGAAACTGCAGCCAACACAAACAGCGACAGGGAGTGATTATCAGCTGATCTGATGACAGAGGTCCAAGTGTGAGGGTGGATGCATGTTGAACCTGGCCGTAGACTCCTGAGACTCAATCATCGGCCCTAAAACATTACTGCACGAGGGCCGTGAGCAAATCTCTCTGCATCCCACTATTTGGTTTGGAGTTAGAGAGGCCTGTTCTGGAAGCACGACGGGGCTTGAGTTACCTTTGTCACAGTTTGCAAGTAAGAGACAGACCATCTCACTGAAATGCTTGTTTGCAGAGGCGTTGTTGCTTTAAGCACCTCTGATGAATTACATTTGCACTGAAAGGTCTGGTCAGCAGGAGAAGAGACCCGATAAATACGCTGTTGTAACGTCTGCCTGCTAAAGATTAGCCACAGCTCGCTCTCCCTGTGATCTACAGTGTCCCAAGGCCTGTATTAATCTCTTTAAAGGGGCAACATTCTGACATATTATAATGAATGGCAGCTAAGATCACTATCTGAAAGGCCTGCTGTGGTGGGCATTCCTGGGGAGCGAACGTGCTCTTCCTGCTAGCTAGGGATCTCAGCTGGATCGCTAGATGGGACACAAACATCTGGATATGGGAGCTGAAATCAAACTGGACAGCGTAAAATTGACTTCATAAGTTGTGTCTGGGGAGACTAATGGTCCTGGATAGGAGGAGACGTTGGAGAATTTATCTGCGTGCTCCTGTTCCGGGCTGGAACCATCCACAAGCTGCATGTGGAAGATATAAGCCAGGTACTCACAGCCCAAGTGGATAAAGTGGAATGCAAGGGAGAGAGAGAGCAGAGAGGAATGTCATTGATCAAAACAGAGCAAAGAAGAGAAGTTCAGAACAGGCAGTGATGTGATTTTTTTTTTTTTTTTTTCTTAATCAAGCTATCGTCATTGGTACTAACAGTATGAAACAATGTGTGGCTGCTTCGACCAAACAAGCCAGATACAAAGAAACCTGGGGGGTGAAAGATTGTTTGGCGCTTTGTTATTACCTCAAGAAGTTGGTATGCCCCTACCTCTCTCCATCTGGTTTGCATTAGAGGCCTGATAATGATGGGTTTAAGTGTCTGTTTTTGTTTGTTTTGCTTCCCATAGTTTGTGTCAGGAAAAGGCATTTGTTTCATTAAAGGGTCAATTGTAAGCAGTAACTGGTTAATGATGTAGTAGTGGTCATTCAGCAGGACTGGCTGGTTAATTGTTTTTACTTTCTACAGTCTGAGAAAGCAGAGAGAATGAAAAGTTGGCTACAGGGTTGTTCTGCACTACACTGATAGGTGGATAGACAGAAAATTAATTGCCAACAATTTTAATAATTGATTAAAGTCATTTATCAAGCAAAAAAGCAAAACATTTGATGGTGGCAGCTTTGTAAATTGGAAGATTTTCTTGTTTTCACTGTGAATTAAATATCTTTTGAAGACGTCACCTTTGACTCTAGGAAATTGCGATCTACATACAGTTTCCTGAAATTATAAAGGGCCACTCTAGCGATTTAGCATTGCACTTTCATTAAAACATGGGACTCAGAAGCCACACGCACGTTGCAGCAGAGGCCAAAATATCCTGACCTTTAGTCCCTGGAATAGGTCAAGCTCCATAAACACAAGATCTTACAGTTCCCATAATGCAACTCAGTAGTGTCTTTCAGTAGAACCTCTGTGTCTGGGTAACACCCATGTCTTTCAAACTTGCATGCTTTCTGTTTAAAGTTTGAAGTCTCAATGACATCATCAGGGTTTTTTTGTCAGACTTCAGAACCACAAAGATTAAGTAGTAGTCCTCATGACAGATAAAGTAATCTCCATGTGTAAATTTAAAGACTAAATGATTAATCAATTGATCAACTAATTTCATCAGTCAAGAAAAGAAATGTTTCAGCCTGATGGCAATATTATTTTAGTCATATACAGTATCTGCTCATGCGTTGGTCAACTCTGCAGCACAAAAAAGTCCAGTTGTTTGCATAAAGTATAATGATAAAAACATGATGTCTCCATGTTGGGGTAGCTCTCTTCCAAACAAGGAAAAAAATCTAAATTACTTTCATTTTAATTCTATGTTTTCCAGCAGCAGTGATGTTGTTTTTGCTGCAGCGCCACACCACTGTTGAATGAATACCAAGTAAATGTTGCAGACTTCAAGCACTGCCATTAACCAGGTCCCAATCTGTAATGAAATCCATTAGCTCTAACCGGGGAGTCTTGGCTCATTTTATTTGACGCCCCATTTTTCTTCCTTTTGCTTCCTTACTATCTCAAAATAGACAGAATCTGTCTTTGGGCTTCATCATTCTTTTCTTTTTGTTTGAACACTCCTTCCTGGCCTGTGTTACAGCATGCAGACACACAGACAGCAGGCTAGCTGTTTGAAGGCCAGCTTTCTCAGCTGTCAGGAGGCTACCAGCTCTGCTCAGCAGCTGGGCCCACAAGACTTTCTGTGGGCTACGACAGATACAACACAAACTCACACTTCAGGATCCTCTTTTGTAGCACCTCACCGACGGAGGAGACGTTCAAAAGGAGCGTCCACTTGGCAGATCTCACTCAAGCCTTGCTCCACTTTTCTCCCCGTCTTTCCCTCAGACTTGGCACCAATCTTGGCGTTCACGCCGTTCTACTGAAACGTCCCATCATCGCTCACTCACTCGAGCCTAGCGGCTGGGAGGCTTTTAGCAGGTATTTCTGACACACCCTGTCCCTGAATCACACTCGGCAGCGGGGAGATTACAGCCTTTTGTCACCTTGCCTGCCAGAGCTTGGCTCTGGCTGACAGGAGATGGATGTGTCAAACAGGTGAGCAGACCCATTCAGAAAAAATAGGAGGAGGGTGGGTGCTCAGTAGAAAGAGCTATATTTTTTATGACAGCCAGCTCATACATACAGTACTAACAGCAGACTGAGGTTGGGCCTTATGTGACCTAGCTTCTTGTTCATGTCAGATAAGGATTGGCTGACGAGTGCAAGAATTCCAGTTTCACAGAAGACACCTTGTAGGTGACTACTGCGGAGGCAGTGGGAATATTTTTACATTCAAATGAAAATGAGGATCAGGAGTTCCACCTGTAGAGAACTGTCATCAGTCTCAGGAATAGCTCGCTGTCAGCCATGCTTGATTTACGCTGCTAATCTTCCTCTGTCTGTACCTGCTTTCTCTTTCTCCGGTGCGCGACCTCTGTCTTTTTCTTTCTCCTGGAGGAACCCATCACTGCACTTGTCAATACATTTGAGTGGCCGCCTGAATATGTGTCCATCTAGCTTAACACCTTGTAAAGCCCAACGCCCACGCCCTCATAGCCTCACCCCGACACATTCCCAAAAACGCACGCTAGAAGGAAAGGAGAAAAAAAGCTGAAGATGATGCCTCATTACTATGAAAAGATATCAGGCCGACCAGGTCAAACAGCAGATAAAGGCCTCTGGGAGCCATGTGTAATACATTAAGTTCCATTCCTGGGGCTATCTGTCTTTATCTGCTGGCCTTGATAAGCTCACTTCACAACCCTTCAGCTTCACTAAATCATAACTGCACTGTGTTGTGTCACATTCAGTTTCCCCTCCTTTTTGCAAAAAGCAACATCTATCTGCCTTCCAAGCGAGTTCCAGTACACTGTCCGGTGTTGGAGGAGTAATTTGTGGGAAGTGGGATGCTGTGGCACTTATAGCCTCCTCAGCCTTTATTGCAGCCTCCCACTGTGAACTACTGTTCCCTTTACTGCAGATGTGTTTTTTGTTTGGTTAAGGGGCCTCCGAGGTTTTGATATTTTTATTACCTCTCACGGGTCGTCCGTCAGGACCCAGGGCCCAGGTCCGCCACCCGGCAGGTCCCCCCCTCCCTGCCGGCCCCCTTACTGCTGCCACACAAAAATACTTTTGTGGGAAGAACTGAGGATAGCTGTCTGGACGTCACACTGAGCTGCACTTCAGGATAATTTAAAAGCCCCTGTTGGATCCTTTCCCTCTCCTTGTGCTTTTTTCCTGTCATCTTCATCCTGGATTACATGCTGAATCAATATTTTGTTGCTTGAGCAAAATAAACCAAATAACCACTCTCCTTCTGCTTTTGGTATATTGAATCAAATCCTTTGTAGTGTTTTTATAGCCGCATTTTAAGGGTGAAAAAAAAAATCGATGGTTTGCAAATATTTCTAATTCAAGCATTCATTTATAAAAAGCCCTGGAAAGAATAATACCCATTCACTGTGCAGGAGTGTACTATATCAGCCTCAGGTTCCCCTCGGCTCTTATTCATGGGGGTTGGCTGAAAAATGGAGGCATTCCCTTTTGCTCATGAAATCAAGAGAAAATATAGCTTCTAATGAGGCGTTAAGTCTCTGAAGCGTTGGCTGTTATGTAAAATGAATTATGAGCACAAAGCTGATGTGATCTCTTTTGGTGTGGCAGAAGATGCCACACATTCTTTAGTGTATAGTCTGGACCACTCTCAGGTAAGTATGTGTGTGTGAGTAGCTGTATGTACTGTGTTTTCAAGGAAAGTATCCCCAGCAACAAAAAAAAAAGTTTTATTAGTTTACTTTTCTTAACAACTAAGTGCAGCATAAATTAATTTTTCAAAAATTGAAATATCTGTGTATTATATTTTTATTCAGGACTATATAGGACAGTATTTTGAACATATTATCTATACTTAATTTGCGACTATGTGTCAGTGTGTTTGTGGGTGGTTGTAGTCTGGAGTGACAGCCCCAGCCCGGCCCTTGGCCCCCTGGCCCTGCCAACGCTGTGTAACCAGCAGCTGATTTATGGCCCTGAAGCCCCGCTGAGCCTCTTCCTCTTTGGCCCCTGATGTTTTCTAAGAGAACCTGGAGAAAGGCAACACCCCTCTTCTTCCATTTCCACCATTACTGTTTTAAAATATTTTATACCATTTAGCTAGCTGACGCAACAATTAGTTAGCAGGTCGGATGCTCAGGACCTTAAAAAAGGAGATTTCAATAGGCCACATGCACATTAGAATTGCTATAAACTGTGTAACATTAACTGAACATGTCGCCTTTGAGGCCTCAGACAAAATAAGCAGCAGTCTCCTAATTTGCATACGTAAACCTTAACTGACAAACTCATAAATTAAAATTAATTATTAACTGTACTTCAGGTAAAACAGTTTTTACTTACAAAACTATTTTGGTCACATGACAGCGTGGTTGACTAGACAACACTACTAGCCTCTAAGCCTGTCCTCTGCTGACCTGCAGGTTGTTCTGTCCGTCCAGCATCCACGGGGAGAGTTTCTTCTCAGAGGATCCGGATATGCCCCTCAGACGCTCCGTGTCAAAGGTCATGCACATGACGGGTTCAGGGTGGGCTTTGGCTTCACTCAGCTTGGACCTCTGGGTTACGTCCCACAGCAAGAGGGAACCGTCCTCGTATCCAGCCAACAGGAGAGGTCCGGGCCCGGAGTCTGGCTGGAAGTGAGGGAGGACGATAAGAGAAAGAGAGAGACGGGAAGAGAGGACACCAAGTGTAGCGTGAGGTAACAGAGCTGCATAGTGAAAACCACAGAAACCACCGCCAAGCTGAGCGGAGCAGAGGTTATCATGCTGGAAGCTCCCGCTGACACTCAGAGAGACGCTGTGGGCTCCATTCGTCAGCCTGCTGCTCTCTCTTTCCAGCACTCCATTACACCACTCCTCACTTTACTCCTCATCTATATTACTGAGCCACAGGCCTCACTGCCGGCACCCATAAATATAGTGAAGTAAAAGACTGCAAGAACTATTATTCTTCTTAAGCCTTGGTTTATCTGAATTACTTAATACCCAAATTTATTAGTCACATTTTGTGAAGTTTTTTTTTTAATACTGTAATTTCAATTCCTTTTCATATATATTGTTTTGGTATTTTTTTTCTGTGGCTATTTTATTAACATTCTCTTTGCATTAGTGTGTTCTGCTTCTATCATTTTACCTTCCCAGCAATATTGCTTGTTTTCTACTTAAATGTTGAAGTTTCCTTAATACTTTTACACATGTGGTGCATTTTCTTAAACGGTATTTTATCTTCACTATTGCTGCTGCAATGTCCAAATTTTCCCACAGGGACTCTATAAAAAGATTATAGAGTAAAAAATAAAAACAATATACTGTACCTGTACTGTAATATACTGTGTTGATTAATGTATTAGTCAATCGACAGAAAATTAATCACCAACTATTTTCTAATCAGTTATAGTTTTTTTCTCATTAAAAAACCTATATCTATAATAATATAATACAAATGGATATTATCTGTTTTCTTTAGTCTTCTATGATAGTAAACTGAATATCTTAGAGTTGTTGACATTTGAGCTTTAGGAAAACAGTGATCAACATTTTTCACCATTTTCTGACATTTTATAGACTAAACAACTAATCAATTAATCAAGCAAATAATCAACAGATAAATGATGATGATGATGATGACGATGATGATAGTGAAAACAATCATTAGTTTAAGTAAACCAAAAATAAAAATGTAAAAATACACAACAGCCTTGCTTCGTTCATCCCCATTTCACCCCAGGACATTACAGATCCAGCCGCAATGTTTACAACTGGTGAATCAATCAGAGTAAATCTTTCAAATCACATGAAATGAAATGAAACCAGGTGTACAGATAGGCATCCGACACAAAACCTAAACCACACTACCTCTGTTAAACATATACAAAGCAACCTGCATACATACTGAGTACAAATGTGATTATATGCCTATAAAAAGAGAAAAATAATCAGTTAGCATTTTGAAAGAATGATAAAGCAGTGCCTGCCTGTTGTTGGCAGTCATAGATAACCTCTCTGTGCTGGCTGGCTTCCTCTACAGGAGGTTGTATGATCAGACGGGCACATAGGTTGTGTGGAGATATACAGCAAGCTTGTAAATCACTTCAGTGAAAGAGAACATAAAGGTGAGCTGATAAAAACAGGGGGCTTCATATATCTTTGCACCGCGGGGGGGAGGGGGGGGGGACGAGGAAGGGAAGGGAAGGAGGCGGAATGGATAAAGAGAAGGAGGGAGGGATTTCACCATCACCCTGCTTTCCCAAAATCCCACATTTCTTCTGTTTAAGTGTATGAAAGAACCCATTTCTTGCTACCTAGAACACACCCTTCACATCCACCTCTGCCTGGACAATGATTTAAACTTTTATGAGCTTAAAAGCCTTTAAATTGGCCTGTAGAACAACACAAATCATTTCAGAGAAACCATGAATCCTCCACAACACAGACTTGTACCTTTGCTTTAAAGCACCACCAGGCCCCCAGCAACAGCACTGTGCCCTGCAGAAGCAAGGAGGGAGAGAAATTTTTTCCATATGTGCGAGGGGGCCAGGACTGCCATTTTTACATCCATCTTCAAGTCCTCTTCTCACTTAACGCTATATATTTCGCTTCTTCCAGCTTTAAACAAATTATAGACGGAGTCGTGTATTCCTTCCAAACACATCAGCAAGGACGAACACTGAGGCATTATGAAAACAAATAAAAACAAGTGAAAATCAGTGGCCCCTGCTTGCCGGCAGGGCCCGGGCTAAGCGTTCCAGACTTGGGGCCCACCGTTTCACTTAAATGTAGGACCTCCTTGATTGATGATGTCACGGGTCGGAGGTCGGGGAACCCTGGGTAGACACCTAATTCATTATATCCTCCACAGGCCTTTCTACAAGAGGGCTCTCTGCTGGAGTGGGGCTGGGGCTTTGGGGGGAGATTCATCACCACAGAACAGCTGGAGAGACAGATGGATAGACGCTGGTTGGACCACTGGAGAGAGTGATGGAACTCGGGCAACCACAGTAGTTGGTATCCAACCTGTTCATTCTGATGTGAACTTCATTATTGTTATTGACAATTCAATTATTTCAGGCCTAAAGGTTAAAAGCTCTATTTTTAGACTTATGGGAGGAAGCAATGTCCCGTCTTTCCAACTACAAAGATCCAATTAGATAATCAATACAGCCTCAACTCTGTGGGCTTTCACACTTTGTTCACTTTCTTATCTTGTTTGTTTTATTCCTCTTCTCTTTTTTTCTTCTAAAACAATCAAATAATGGGGGAGAGGTTTAAAATCCCCCTGCTGTGGCATGCGGCCTATGGAGGCACTACAATAAGCTTTAGCTCCTGAATAAATAGATAACAACACAAAAATAATTGCTGAACCATTAGATCTAAATTGCCTTTCATTCCTCTGAGGTTCCCACTCATGATAAACCCACTGCACACACACAGTTCATCTCCGTACTCAGTTACCCTGGTAATGCAGCAAATAATGATTTGTTTTTATAACAAATTTGTTTTTATAGTCTTTTGATTTAATAAAAATAAAATTGTCCATCACAATTTCCCAAAGCCCAAGTTTACATCTTCAATTTGCTCATTTTGTCTGACAAATAATCTAAAGCCAAAAGACATTCACTTTACTTAACACAAGCTAAAAAATCTTTACAAGTGAGAAGCTGGTAGTAGGTGATGTTTGTCATTTTTCCTTGAAACATGACTTGACCATAAAGCACTAATTTTATGTCCATCAACTTATCCATTAATTGACTCATTGTTCCAGCTCTTTTTCCTGCCGTTTTGTAGTTCATATAAAACAGTTTTTTCCTGTTTCTAATTTTCATTCATTCTGATCCAATCAACAAACAACAAATCTTTCAAACTATATATAGACTTTCTATATGTTGTATATGCTTCTGCACTAGTTGTACATTGGAAACCCTTAAATCAAGCTAAACTGAGTGCAACATTTTATTACACTTTACACAAGTCAGTTTTTCCAATATGCATGACCTGATATTCTTGATTAAATGGAAAATGTAATTTTCAAGCATCTGTCTCGGCATTACAAGAGAATTGAGTCAAACCTTCCAGTATTTAAACTTCTTGTACATCTTCATAAAAAAAATTTTTAAGAGTGATGGCTATGGAATTTGTCAGTAGGGCATGCATAGGCTTAATATACATGGAAAGACAATGTTATGTGTTTTTCCTTGCCGACTCTCTGAAGGTGTTACAACTTTTCTGAAGACACGATCATTCAAATCCATCAGAAATGTAGCTTAAATCTCGTTTACTGAACACCTTCTTACTATCTCAAAGAAGGGACTTATAAATAAGTTATTACTTATGTGTCATGTTTTGCATGCAAATAAAGAAATCAAAATTGAACAACCTGAAATATTGTATATTCAGCAAACATTTGTATATCATTTCCTTCTGTGGTAATTCCATCCACAATCATCAACAACCAAAAGACCAACAGCTTGTTTGCTGATGTGGCCGCCACAGGCCCCAGGCAGGCACTGCCTCAACATAAGGAACCAATCGTTTCCTCCGGTTTGTATCCCGGTCCACCATGATGTCATGGCCACGAGGCAGCAAGGTGATGAGCTGAGAGTGATGGATATCTGTATAGGAACATTTCCTTTTCCCCGCCAGCCTCTGTTCACATTAAAAGCCTTGCACATCATACATCACCACTGTCCCCCTGGCCGAGCCCTGCGTCTCCGTACATCAAGTCAAACCCACATGTGGAGGCACTTTCTTGCTCCACTTTGCTGTATTGTTCGCCGCTTCACAGCCAATCAGATTCAGAGAAATCAAACAGTAAGCTCAGTCAGCTTCTAGATGGAGCACAAGGTTTGAACTGAGGGCTGGGTGGGATTTTGGTGAAGTGAAGTTGACTTGAGAAGAAAGTGCAGTTTAACACTGCATTTAATCTTTTCCATAAACTCCAGCAGAGAGGGGCTTAAAGGCCGACAATAAATCTGTTGGTGAGTCTGTCTTAGAAATAATGGAGGATAATCACTTCTCGTCTCATGGGTGGGAAGAAGAGAGAGACAGAAGAGAGAAAAGACAGAGAGGAGATAATTGTCAGTGGCTTCTTCCTGGAGTGGGTGAGATAGAGAGAGAGAGAGAGAGAGAGAGAGAGAGAGAGAGAGAGAGAGAGAGAGAGAGAGAGAGAGAGAGAGAAAGAGAGACAGGGTGAAGAGAGAGGATGACTGTGTCAGCTGTGGCCTCCTGCTGTGTGAGGTGAAAGAAACAGTGGGTAGCATATGAGCATTTGATGTGAAAGACAAAATGAACCTTTTTCTTCTTATGACTGACTGACAGACAGAATATGCGGGTAGTTTCCAACCTGCGTCTGTGTGTGTGATAGAGATGGAGGAGGTCAGTTACCAAAGGTTTACACACAAACACAAATACACACACACACACACAGTTGGATTTTAGTCTCTTCCCAAGTCAGCGTAACAGATGAACGTGCCGCAGCCTTGAAAGGAATCAGCCTGAAATGATTTAGAATCGCCTGGGCCCTTTGGCTTTGAAGCCAGATAGCTGCCTGTGCTGTATTACAATGGTATTATATAATTTATAATGATATAATTGATCATTATGTTTCCTGGCACTCAACGCTGAACCAGCATTGGTTCATAAATCAGATGATGAAAGGTGGGTGTAACACTCAAATCAAAGGGAAAGAAAGAAAAACACAAACAGAGAGCGTGATTCTGTAACTCGTCTACATGTCTCTGTAATAAAATCACACATTGTCACCTTCAAGGCTTTTTAAAGTAATTCCAAACAGTATAACAGAAATACAGGATAATAAGAATAATGTATGCTTTGATTTCTGTTGCCTGTAAACTGCACTGCTCATAAAATTTATTCAAACCATTCACAGTCTTGCATGAGCCTAAAAAACTCCCCTGCATCCCCCCCCCCCCCCCCCTCCTGAAGCCCCAAACCCAAAGAGTTAATAATTAACCATGACAATAATTACAGGCTCTCGTTAATGGGCGGGAAATAAAACTTTCGACAGCATTTACAAAACAGAAAGCAAACTTTTTGCTCGGATCAGATTGGATGTACAGCTGCAGGCTGATATATGGCTGTGAACCCCCGGCCCTTCCAAACGCTCTAATTACAGTGTTGGGACTCGCTGCCAGCTGAGAAGAAACGCGTAGAAAAATGGCCCGGGACGAGCTGTTGAGCTGTAAATCATGTGCCACGTCTCACATGTGCATTTTTGTTGACTTTTCTATTTTTGCATCTAATTATATGGGCTACTGGCCAATTAGAATAAAGCAGGTAAGTATAGAACAAGTACTATTAAAAGTAGGAGGAAAAAGAAGGTATCTGCTGCTCTTGATAATAGCAAGGTGAACTTGTTGAACTTGACATGTAGTCAGACAGGAACATGTGGGTTATATAAATACTGAAATAATATGTGTAAGAATGACACTCCAGAGGACTGCCTGGTCCTTACCTGCCACAGTTTGATACACATGACCATCCCCAGCTTAGCATCTGGTGCCAGGGTGCAGACTGGGGTCTTACTGGGCAGCTCAATAATCTTGATCTGCAGAGAACACAAGTCAATTCAAACTTTAAACTCAGTAGTGAAATGTTGTCCCATGTAGTGTGCAGTTTGCTAACATCATACTTGATGATTTCTGGATGTAAACATACTAAACCTTTTTGCACAGCTTCAGTTTAGGTCATTTGTGTCATGCTCATACTCTCAGGTGGTTTCATGCTAAGGCTAAATCTAACTGTGATCTTTCCACTAGCATCTTGTTTCGTTGTAGGGTTCTTGGTTCATTTTCTTTTTACACGCTGTTTTTTTTACAGAGTAAAATAAGGAGATATAATGCGTTAACTAGGGTGTGTTAAGAGGTTCTGGTAAGGTGGTTTTGTTACCTTCGGACAAAGCTAGCTGTTTCCCCTTGTTTCCAGTCTTTATGCTAATCAGCTTCTAGCTGTAGCTTCACATGTATGGCATAAATATGAGAGGAATATTTATCTTCTCATCTCACTCTCGGCTAGAAAGTGAAAAAGCAAATTTCTCAAAATGTTGAGAACTACTTCCTTAAAAGAGTACTCCACTGATTTAGCATTGTGCTTCTGTTTTTTTTTTTATTCAAAGGATCAAAATCAATGCATCAGAACCAGCAATATTGTCTTTTTTATTCCATGCATTCTTCTTCCTTGTCAAAACCTGGTGCCTACATTACCCACAGTGCAACTTGACCACTGACAGTTGGGGTGGAGATCCAGGTGTGTCATGCTAGCAGGGGCTAATGTAGCCTGACCTGCTAGCCACAAGCAGAGATGAGGTCTGGTAGTCTCTGTTCTTCATAACGTTTTTCATTTAGCAATTGAGCAATTTATCAGATTTCTCATCTATAAACACACTCTGATGTGAAAAAAAATCAGTGGAGTTCCCCTTTAAGGTGGCACACTAACATAAAATGTTTTTACTTTCTAATTTTTGAGGAATTTATCCATTATATCCTAATGTGTTTTTGTTTTAATGTACAGTATATGTTTTCATCACTGAGACCCTGTTGTATGTATATACATCTACAAGCTGTCTGCCAAAGTCATGATTTGTTTGTCTTCTGAATTCAAATAACAAAGCTGCAACCTGAATCTGTCACTGTAGTTCAGGACCAGGGTGCCTGCAACCAGCAGTACAGTACCATCCATTAGTGCAGAGCGGCCGCCACACTGTCTATAATAAATCCCACTAAAGCTCGACCCTGTGACATGAATGGTGTTTTCCTGCACACATTGGCATTGATTCTGATAAAATACACAGCCTAATGAAGCCAGTGATAAAGCGCGTGCCTGTATGTGTGTGTGTGTGTGTGTGTGTCCACCCACATTACTACCAAAACTCATTCCTTTGACTTCCTGAGTGCTGATGATCCACATATTCATCCTCATTAGGTCTCAGATTAAACAGCCCTTTAAGGGAGCGATCTGTATTTTAGCGCTAGGCCACATCTGTCCTGAGTGTTTACCTCTGCATGCCTGACAAAGAGGGCCTTTAAGGACTTCTCTGTGCCTCAGGTAATCCGCTGTTCTTGTGTGGCATCACACTGCCCATAAATAAAACAACCACACTATTAATTAATGTTTCTGCCATGGCAGCAATCTGCTGGCAGGAATCTCACTGTGAGCAATAAACAGTAAAGCCGCCTGAAATAGCTGAGAAGGGAACTGATTCACTGTTTTCTTGGTTACGTGTCTAAATATTGACCTACCTGCATATTGTTTATAGTGCTAAATCACCCTTTTATGCATACTCTGTGGCAAGTGCATATGTATTGTTTCTTGGGGAATTTATTTGCGTGAGCGTTTTATTTACGGATACGTGATAAGCATCTGCCTTGGCCAGTTATGTCTGTGGAATGGGGCGGGGAGACAAAATGACAGAATCGGCTGTGGCCTCCTGTTTTGGCCTGCCTTGTATGTGTGTGTGTGTGTGTGTGTGTGTTTCTGTCTGTCTGTGTCTGTTGGGACAATGGCATTATTGAGGTGCTGGGAGTCACAGGCGCCCTGATGCCTGGCCTGCTGGACTGGGGTTAGCGGAGGCACGTTTGGTTGGATCAGGTGACTGTTCTGTCCCTTTCAAGTGTGGCTCCTTCGCAGCGGAGCAAGTAACATGAATCTGGAGGCAATAAAAGATGGCTGAATCGCTGGCTGCTCTAACCCCATCCTGCTTTGCCGCTCAGACACTGGCTCTACACAAAACCCTACAGGCCTGTGGGTGTTGCGCATTAACTGCGAGACAGACAGAGCAGTGATTTCATTCCAGTCCTCAATCTAATCAGACCAGGGAAATCTCTGTTCAACCCATGAGTCAAAGCAGGAACATCCTGGTTGGTTACCTTCTGAAAAGCACAATTAAACTTTCTTAGGCCGTCACAGAGCTATTAGATGCCTTAGATAAACACATTGACTAGATGGCATGTTACTGGCCGCAGCCAAAATTAACTGACATTTAGCTGGTGGCTGTCTGGTATTAAGTTCCAACGTGCACTCTGACTCATGACATAAAGGTTGGTTTGTTAATGATGCCATTTAGATTGCCGTTTGACAGATCCTGCTGCAAACCCGCATTCTCACATGTCACCTTCACTCAAGACACATTCAACTGACAACTGAATAAAAATATTACATTTGCCAATTGATTAAATCCAAGCCATCTCACATTTATGGATGCATGCAAAGGATAAAGGCAGCGTAGTAACAGGAGAGATGACAGGACTTTGATGTAAGAGAACAACTCTTGACCGTCATGTTGTGGGTCTTCCGATTTTCTACTATCATAGTCGACAAAAAGCCACAAATACAGTATGTGTTAATGTTGAATGAAAGTCAAGCAAACTGCCAACTGCAAGTCTGGTCAGGTTCATACAGGTTGCCTTTTTTTTTTGTTTTACTCAAGTCAGAATGTTTAACCAATTAACCGGCCCACCTGCAACCTGACATTAAACTGAAGGATGTTTTCTCCTTCTGAACCCAGAACAACATGTGCCAGTTGATGTTCGTCCAAATTAACAGCCTTAAAGTGTAGAGAAGTGCACTTGTGACTGGAGAATTCCTGAATCATTTGCCCATTTAAAAAAATGGTAAAAAGGTCAACAAACCACTAAATAGCTTGAAAATTAAGTGATTCATATATATATTATCTATGGGATGTCCTTGATGCATGAATTTTTAGATGCAACATTTAGGTTCCGCTGCAGGCATTTTTTAAGTAAAACTCCCAAGAACTGTCTGGTCCCAGCTTCTCAAATGTGAGGATTTGATGAATTTCTTTGTCATATACGATAGTGAACTGAATATTTTGGACTTTCTATACTCACTTATCCTTTCCCAGCATGCACTGCATGAGAGGCAAACTGGACAGGTTACTAGTCTATCACTAGATACTAAATACAGACAGTTTCTGATGTCTAACCTCCTCTGTCTGTTGTCCTGCAAAGGCAAGCAGGAAGGTCCCAGGTCTCATCTCCAACAAGGAGCACTGACAGAATCCAACACTGCCGGTCCACATGGAGTCCACAACATCACTGCGACCTTCACTCAGATCCCACAGATTGACCTGCATGTCCCGTCCCTGACTGCTCCAATAACAGAAAAAGAAGCAGTATTTATATTTAGCAATGCATGTATGTGCTCAGTAGGAAGCTAAACCCCCAAAAGAACAAAGAGAAAACTGCGATACTGACCTGATGAGGGTATCTGTCGACTGCAGTGTGCTAACCCAGATGACTGAACTACCAGAGTGACCTTCTAAAATCTTCTCAGTCCTCCTGTTGTTCAGGTTCCACATATGGATGGCACCCTTCCCCGACCTGCAAAACCCAAAAGTCTGGTTTATAAAGGTTTTTTTTCTGTTAATCATACAGTATACAACCTCACATTGCACCTACAAAAAAGCAAACAATAACTGTGCTGTCAAGCGCTGGGTACTGACTCTTTAAACTAACAAATACTTACAATAAAAGGAGCAAACTATGAAAATGTACTGAGATGAATAACTTACCCAGAAAAGAGGAGGGGTGTGTCCCCTCCATGGCAGCTAAAGTGGAGGGTGTTGAGGGGTCCACCGGCCCCCCTCAGGGTATAGATGGGGGATGGAGCAGGACGAGACATCCCTGGATCATGCAAGGAGGCAACAAACCCACATCATGACGCCCACTGAAACAGACGAAAAAAAGTGACCAAAAAAAAGATATGAGTTGATTTTGTGACTGATCTAAAGAATTCAAAATGCAGTTTGAGCTCCAACAAAAACTGTCAATGGGAGGCTGACAGTGCTATTTTAGCAGAAATGAAACATGTTCCATTGTAATCAGGTTAATATGGGTTAGTTGAACAGCAAAACTAAATCTTTAGAAACCAAGTCTTCCCTTTTTGTTTTTGCCCAAACACTGAGCAGGGATTGTCAGAGAGCAGCTCCATTTTGCCTTGAAGCCTTTCTCTTCCAAACAGCAGACAGTCGTGTTTAATGCACTGTCTGTATTTTCTCTATTGTTAGTAGTTACAAACCCTGTGGCTGTTAGGTGCACAGACTCTCTCTCTCTCTCTCTCTCTCTCTCTCTCTCTCTCTCTCTCTCTCTCTCTCTCTCTCTCCCTCTAGTCTACGTGATAACACCTCTCTTACTCAATACGTCATAAATCACAGCCTCTGACAGCTTAATTACAGTAAACAGACAGAGATTCAGGCTTCTCACTCCTCTTGTGATCAACAGTCGTTGTCCCAGAGGCAGAGCTAACAACTAAAGCTTTTATGTCGTTTGTAGGCCGGGCAGCTGAGGAAATGCAGCCGACCGCAGGTATGCTGCAAGGAAATGATGCCTCAACATTAAATTGCAGCAGTATCACGTCTGAGTAACTCTCAATGAAAGGATTGAATGAGCTAATATCCACCAATCCATTAAATTTCTAAACAGCTTATCAGGCTTAGGGTCACAAAAAACTGTTTATCATAATAATCAGCACATTTCATTTTCATCTTTTTTATAAACCAAACAAAAAAAAAAAACAAACAGTTCCCTAAGACAGGATGACGCATCCCGCCTACTCAAAGTTATTAGAAAAATTGGATAGACAACGACTTTTATAAGCACAGCCCACGAAAATATGACTGAACAATGAAGCTACTAATCAAAATAAAATGCCTGTAGGCTTTACTTTAAATTGGTTGGCACCGCATTCAATTAATTTCTCTACCTGGCCATCTACAAAAACATTTTCACTCACTGTAATAAAGGAGAAATCAGTCATATCAGCAGATATAACACTGACAGACCAGTATTTTTCAGAAGACCAATATCAGAGCACAAGACTACACTGAAGCTGGCTGTAGTTTAATCATAAGGACTCAGTCATAAGGGCAGTATAAGTGGTCGGTCATCTGAGTTAATGAGCACAACCTCAACACCCCCCACCCGCACCCCTCACCCCCATACACACTATTGCCCCCTCCTCTACTCTTACTTATCATAACCCTTGCTCCCTGCAATCAGCAGAGACTGAAACTGGAGCCCGAGGCATTCAGGAGCAGCTCATTGCAGGAGGTTAGTGGTTAAATTGTCCATGTGAATCTGTGAAGCGGAGAGATGGAGACCCCTGACCAGCCTGCCTAATTAAGGACACTAACATACACTCAGCTTTAGCATCACTCTAAACCTGCACACTTACACATCATTGTTTTCCATTCTCACTATAATAAAGACAGCTCTAACCTCTTTCCAAATACTAATAAAGGCCAAAACATTCATATTTATTTCTGGGATGGTTCAAAGTATACAGTTGTTCTGTAGAAGATATGACTATTGAGGATATTTTTCATTGGGTATTTTTGTACCGAACCAGCAGGAAACATTTGGGCCAACAACTGTACAAACTTGTTTTTGTGCGGTATGAAGAAAATGGCAAAAAACATCAACAGTGTTTTTGTGAGGGTCCATCAGTTAAGCTGCTTCTCCTGTGAATGGGTGAGTAAGGCTGCATTCCTGAGCCACAGTCCTGTGCCTGTGTGAGTGTGTGACAGGGGGAGGCTCACCCTGATAACAGGTGGATTAAGCGTCCCTTATTGTCCTCTTGCAGCAGGCCTGCGTGGAGCTGTGAGTCACGAACACAGCAGCCTCAAACTGGCTGCTGTGTTCGTGACTTCATTGTCTAAAGACCAGGGGCTTTAAAACTTTCCACTGGCAATCATGGCTCGCTGTCAATCAATGACAACAGTAGGGGACAGTGATGGAGGTGTCACTGTGCTGGGCTTGGGGACGCTCAAAAGATAATGGCCACTTTCCCCTTCCACTACTTCCCTGGTGGACTGCTTCTTCTGTTTTGCTAGGCGTCAGCATTTCCAGTCGCTGAATTGCCCCCAACAATGGCTCTGTTGTGGTGGCTGCTAGTGAGTCACCCACAAACCCAAATACAAACATGCAGCCAGCACAGGAAGGGAGAGAAAGATACTGTAAACAAACAGGACAGTGGCAGGATGTCACTCAAATCTATTTGGAAGGATCCTTAAATTGTTTCTTTCAAACCCAAAAGAGGGGGCAGAGTAAACAACAGGTTCCTCACTTGTCAAATTTCAATGTTTTACATCAGGACACAATGGAAAGGTGCCTTACTAGTCCATCTGCAGATAGGGGTAGATGTGATCTTCTGGTCAAAGATCCTCAAGGACATGTATGTAACTTGTTCTCTTTGGATCTCCAATATAGTCTGCGTCCATCAGTTTTAATGAACCTGAGAAGCTTTCATAAAGTGATTGAGCAATAGATAATACAAGACCCAATAGGTCAGTGAATTTCTCAGTGCAACCTGGTCTTCTTATTAAACATGTCCATATCTCAGAAATTACAGAACGAGGTACCAGGCTGAGCCTAATTAAACCTGTGCGCCTAATAAATCAGACTGACTGATTAATATACCTGAGCTGGATATGGGAGCCAGTGGGAAGAGGCAAGAAGAGGAGGGTTGAGGCTCCTGCTGGCCCTGTAGCAGATAAGACAGCTCTGGGTAATCTGACTCTAAGTCCGTGGATAAAGGCAGTTTGTCTCTTCTTGGGCCGTCTGTCCACACCTACTGGGTAATTAGGCCTAATTATGAGAGAAAGGTCTGCTTCCCCTTCATGTTATTAAATAAGAGTCAGCCTCGTCCGCCAAGGATCTCTCAACACCAGCAAGGGGCTGGCGACCTTCAGATCAAACGCAGCCACTATCTGTGCCCCCCTCCCACCTCTTTCGACTGCAGCACCCATTCCCCTCCTCGGCATCGCTGCACATATGAGGGCTTGAAGAAGGGGGGGACAGAGTTATGATATGGGGCATCAAAGTTTTTCTTTTTTTGAGTAGAGGTGAGGTGGGGGGGGGTGGGGGTCCTGTCCACATTCCTCGCTTGGGTCTCTAGCGCTGGTATCATGTGATCGGCAGCTACCCACCTGAGCTGCCCCCTTGTCAAATTCTGCCATTCATAAATAAGAGCAGGGAGGGAAGGATATACTGATCACAGGGGTTTATTATAGAAGCTTTATAATGCCCCAGCTTCACAGGAGCCAGTATGGAAGCATGGGATCCCAAGATCCCCTGCTCTGATATCAGCGTTGTCAAATATGAGATCTGAGCTGCGTGATGAAAACCTGAGAGTAGATTACACATAGCTCGAACGTGTGCATTCTAGATAGGCCTTCCAGTGAAAAGCAAATGTTATAACCTTTCAAGCCAATCTGTTCCCAGCAAACTTAATATTCAGAATGTTTAAGAAGAAGATGCCTACTCTGTACATTACTGCTAAATCATACCCCAGCTATTAGTCACTCTGCCATTTCTCAGAAGCAATGGTCTTATCTGCTGTTTCAATGCTTTTCACCGTCTCGCCAAGGGGGCACTTCCACCTCGCCGGCTGGTCAGTGGGTGGTGAGCTGGCTCTACAACCGTTAGTCAGCCTTTCTGCCCTGACCCTCCCCCAACTAATGCCAAATGGAGAGCCAGGTCCATTATAAAAGTCCGGTTAGATAAACAACATGGGAAGTGGCAAGGAAGACACACGCCCTTTATTGTGTCTTGGTGGAGTATCTGGACTGGATAAACAGCCCGGCGTCAGATAGAGGCTGAAGTCAGACACAAGTGCACCAACACCCACTGTCAGTCACAGATCCAATGAGCGGGAAAAGGTGGTATTGTTCGCGTGAATGGCGTGAATGCTAAGCAGGGGCCACTGCAGATAAGGGCTCAATGCCTTATGGGTGTCATTGAGGCAGTCACTGATGGAGCACTGTGTCAGAGGGTCCTGATTTAGGAGGTCCTGACTGTGGTCAACAGGTACCAAGGACCTTATCTGTTTGCATTATCACCCATTTCCTCCATAAGGTCATTTACCTGGACACTGGAGGATAAAGAGACAGAAGAGGGTCGACAGCTCAAGTGTCATCATACAACACCAGTCATTTTGGGTGTGATGGCCTTCCGATCTACGGGGATTTTTCTGTCCATACAGCAAAGACATGACAACAAGTAAATGTTTATTGTGCTATGATCCAAATAAGACTTCATGTGATAGTGGACAACAAGAAGATGTGACACTTTGTCAAACAGTAAAACCCCCAGTGTCACAACTGTCAGTCATCTTCAGGGGTGTGATGAGCGAGTGCATGCAGACTGAGTAATGAACGGTGAAAAGTTTGACAGAGTGTTAACTATTTGTGCATGACAAACAGCTCACAGCCAAACCCCTCCTACCAAATTTAACAAGCTCTTACAAACTGGAAGCTGAATATAAACAGAACAGATATTCCATGATTCACAACTAAAAGACACTCAGAATGTGCACCTGCACTGAGGCTGTGTAATCCTATTAATTGCTATTTTAAGATAATGGATACTATAATATAAATGAATAGAAAAGATAATAATATATATTAATATAATATATATAATATTAATTACTTTTTAAACTGCATTTACATATGCATCAAAATACATATTTTGACAATCATAGTGTGATAGCCCTCTTCTGTAACTGTAGTGGCAGGAGTTCAAGATAAAAAAAAACAGCTTAAATGTTTTTCTTAGGGGGGGTGTCATGATTTATCTTTCTTTATCTAATGTTAAAAAATCCATTTAAGAATTTCTGGATCTGCTCTGAGTTCTCCCACACACTTCTTCCCTTCAAAACAGGGTTGCATCACATCTAGCTCTGAGTCATCTCATGACCCAATCCCTGACCAATCACACCAAACTCCATTCAAAAATCTGGCAGTTTCAAGTTGCTCTAGTAACTGGCAGACAAAAGTACTGTAGTGACGGCATACATTTGATCCACAAGCAGTGAAGCTGAAATCATGTTATAGTTCATATGTGTATAGTTATCTTACAATAATATAACAATATATTTGATATAGTGCTTGCTGCTATACTGATGACGTTAAACATGAGACGGGGCTTTCCGTGAATCAAAATGGGACAGGAATTATTTTTCGCAAAGTGTATTTGAGATTGTGATATATGCGAGGCAGCTTTAACATTAAGAGGGCACATTTCTGAATGAAATTCGGCGTGTTGATCACGCCATGAACCTCAACTGGACAATATCAAGGCGGCACAACACTGTGAATTCATTAGAATTCAGAAGCCAACGCATTAACTAAAATGTTGGGCTAAGAAAAGATACTTTAACACTGCATATTACACATATGAGCACTTCAATTTAAATGCCAGTCCCATCATGTTAGTTACAAGGCTAGCAACAAGCTAACAACTACCCACAACAGCTACAAACAACGCAGTTACCGTGATGTCACTGATGAGGCGTTTACCTTGGGAAATAAGGTCACTATAGTAGAAAAGAAGCTTTAACAAAACTTCATCAAATACCATTTCAATGAGACACCGGTGGTTTGACAGTTGTCGGAGAAACTCAGCCAGCGGAGCAATAACGGATACAAAACATCCGCCACACATCAAGGACCCCTGTTCACAGCAGTGGAGCTGTCCATGAAAGTGCCTGTACAAAAGAATCTCTCTCTCTCTCTCTCTCTCTCTCTCTCTCTCTCTCTCTCTCTCTCTCTCTCTCTCTCTCTCTCTCTCTCTCTCTCTCTCTCTCTCTGTTATAGTGTTTTCTATGCAAGAAACATTATGAAAATATTGAATGAGAAAGCAAAAGTAAGTAATTGGTGGATACAGAAATCTCTGATATATAATTTCAATTTAATTCAGATTTTATTAAGGACACAGCTAATCCATTGAACAATAAAATACAATGTATACCAAAAATGAATAAATACACAACAGCTAATTTAAGAAAAAAGTACACAAAAGAAAACACCCCACAATGATCTCCTTAAGATGGCTGTAATTAGCTGACATAAAATGTGTATTTTCTATTGATTAGAAGATAATAGAAGAATTGGAGAGTTTAGGCTCACTAAAACTTTGAAAATACTAACACCTCAGCTGTTGGGCCCTTTTCATTTCCTGCCACTTCTTTAATAGTCCATCAAACACAACCTTAAAGACTCATCACAACCAAACGACAACTATACGACTCGCACAGTCGTACAATACTGCATGAACAGGAGAGTCCCTTTTTTCATCCTTTTCAGTCTAATTGAGAAAAGAGAGACAGAGAAAACACAGGGCCCTAATCCACAGAGCACACAGACTCCTTTCATGCGAGTGCTGGGAGAGACCTTTATTTGTCCATTCCTATCATGGAGAAAGCGGGTTTCAAGCTTGGCTAGGTCTGAGCTAGAAGATTAGATGAAACCAGAGTGTTTTAAACCTCTTCTGTGGCTATGGATTAAAGTCAACCAGTCCCCCTGCACTCCAAAATGAAACAATAAGGAATACAGGTGGATCAGTGGGACAGGTTGCATATAGCATGTAGAGCACAGTGGGTCTGAAATCTAAATAATCAAGTCCAAGCAACATTAAAACGCCCCAAAAGATAGAGATAGAGACTTTAAAAAGCAGGGAGTGGAAATGCTTTACATACTCCTGAATTTATTTAGGCAAGTAAATGTAATATTTTGTTCCAAGCTGCCTATGCAACAACCCAGTCATAGAAATTTGGTGTTTTATTGGGGTGCAGCACGTTAATTTTAATGTGAAACTGCTTATTCTCACCTCCCAGACATACCATTATGCTAAATGAGACATACAATATTTTGGATTTAGAGTGGAGGAGGATTACTTACTGTATCTAATTCCGTAATGAGATAGATCAAATACATAAGCACTTGATGACATACATAAAAAGGCGAGTCTAAGTTGTAGAGCAGCAGTGAGTTTAAACCAATTAGTGCAAATGGAGGTGGCAGAACTGTAACCCCTCAGCAGGAGGTAGGAGAACGTGTCTGCTGCCCTGCCTGGAGAGATACCATGGCCTACATTGTCATCAATTATTCCTGGCATCTCAGCTTACCCAGGGGCGGAGAGGGTGTACGGGACAATGCCAGGGTGCACTTGAGAGCCATAGTGCCTTGGTCTCCCCGTGGGTCCGAGGAGGTGGAACAGGGATGGAGAGGTGTGCTGGGGTTGGGGTGTGTATACAGTATCGTCCACCCAACCAACGAGACTGGCTGGTAAGGAAATCCCTGGAATCTCACTCTCACTCCAGCCGCCTGGTCATGGGGGCAGGTAGGTCACTTTACAGCTCATCACCAAATTAGAAAGGCTGTGGGTCAGTCTGAGCAGCAGCCAGACCACAGAGAGATAGAAATAGATGGGAGTGCTACGATTCAGTCAGCTGGCACTCCTTCACCAGGCTCCTCTCTCATCATGGTGAGGTAAAGGGCTGTACACCGTGGAAGGCAAAACTCCAGGGAGGAACACTATACAGTGCTTTTAAGTCTCCCGAGACAGTCCTAAAGTAATGGATACATAGTGTGGACACTGATGAGCAGGAGGAATTTTTACTTTACTGAAATACAGGGCATTAGAGCAACATGAGAAAAATATACAATGATATAGAGTATATACTTTTCTGTTTACTTTTAAGATTAGGGGAAGGGATATAAGAGGAACACCAAACAATAAGTAATAAAGAAGTATTCAATTATTTAAGTGTGTATATTGGACCTTTATTCGAGCAAAAGTCCCAAAAAGTTTGTTAAAAGAAGAGTTCAACATTTTGGAAAATAAACGTATTTGCATCTTGCCCAGAGTTAGATGGGAAAATTGAAACCCTTCTCATTTGAGAGTGGTTTCAATCTTTTCATCTAACTGTCAGCTGGAAAGTGAACAAGCGTATTTTCCAAAAAAACTATTACGGAAAGGGATGGTGAAGAAATGTATTTCACAATCCAACAATGACTACAAAATGGGCTCACTTTCTGAACCCATTAAGCCATGAACTTGTAACTTTGTTCAGAAGTTTGTATGAGGACATTATTACAATGGAACATAGTAATATCATAAGATGAAAAATGTTTACTTCATCAGAAGGACCTGGCCCTTATATTTACCGCACATGATTGAAAATTTGCATCAGGAGTGGTGAATATCAAACATTTTTTGCATTTTGCATGCATTAAACAGCATTTACAGCAGCTACAATGATACTGAGTCATTTTTAATGTGATGTTTCTGTTCAACCATTTTATGTGGACAAGAACGTGCAAACAAGGATGGTGGTAAACTACAAGAAACTGTATCTGAGTGATCACTGCAAGTTCCACCAGAGTAATCATGAAGTGTGGGGAATGACAGCAAAAACTGAAGTGTTAATGTTTTTGATAGTTAAAATATTTCTTATAGCAAGTTACATGTGGAAACATATTGACGTGAGGTCATGTTCTATGCTTCAGAAGTTATCATCCAGACTTAGAAAATTCACTAACAATGAACAAAACAGATGGATTGTCCTTTTAACGTTCCCTTAAGTATGGCACTTTACTCCTGGATACACACAAGCGTACGTGTCATTGGGTGAGTATGCATTAAGTTATCAGAACAGAAGGAGAAGATACTGCATATGGGAGTATGCGTTGGATGTGCGTGTGTCATATCATGATGGGGAGGCCCCTGCAGCTCATGTTTTCCTTGGGCATCTTTGCAGGTGTGAATGGAGAGATCTCAGTGTGGGCGAGGAGTGACTGGCCTGCCTGACACTTTAAGGAGTATAGAGCAAAACAAGATTTTAATGAATCAGTATCTAGCGGGGAAGGAGAAAGCAGATGCACAACCATTATCAGTACTGCTGAACCATCCTCCCTTGGAACAGTAAAGAAGGGGGAAGCACCCAGTTTCTCAAGTTAATATTCTTATCAGTTCCTTTTGAAACTCCTCTTTAATGATGAAGCTATTTCTCATGGCCACGTCCACTGGGGCAGCAGGCAAGAAAATATTATTATCTTGAGCCCTAATGTTACACAGAGGAGTAGGCTAAGCATTTTTTATGCTACATGGTCACCAGTTAATTTACTGATTAAACTGGCTTCAGACTGGTTTTAGCATTGGTGAGCATTGCTAACAATGGTCTACTGTATGTGGTGAAACAATTTTGCTCAATATCACACACACTGTGACTGTACAATTTGACTCTATGGTTAAAGGCTTTCTATAGACAGTTTGATGTCACAAAATGATGCACAAATTCAACTTACTATTAAAAGTAGTAGTGGCCATGTTTCTGGTACAAAAATTTGCCTTCAACTTTTTTAATAAATATACTTAATTTTCAGTTTCTTGAGAGTTAGATGAGAACATTTATAGCAGTGTCATGTACATTCATATTGAACTGGAGCCAAGAGGCTTGATTATCTTAGTCGAGCTTAAATATGGGAGCAAGGGGAAGCTAACCTAGCTTTGCACAAAATTTGAAAAAGATTCCTGCCAAAACCTCTAAAGCTCACTAATTAACATGTTGGGTCTCTTTTTTGATCCAAACACAAACAGAAATGGAAAAACAATTTTTTTTTTTAACTTTGAAGAGACTAGGCTGGCTGTTTCCCTCTGCTTCCTGTTTTTGTGCCATGCTAAGCTAGCTGACTCTCAGCAATAAGTGAATATTTACCAAATATCAAACTAGTCCTTTAAATATATACCAAAAAGTTTTAGAGTTTTAAATTGTTCAGCGCCAGGTTTTATATGTGGCAATCATTTTCTTAATTCTTAGATAGATAAGTTAAATCTTTTGGCATTTAGGTGATTACATATTTTTATGAAAAAGCTGGTAGTCATCAGTGAGGGGTCAAAAATATATTTTTGCCATTACTCCATTAGCCAGGAGTTTGTATATTATCATCTGGAGACCCAAGTCAACTTGAAGAGCAAAAGGAACAAAGATAGAGATGGTTTAAAAATGCCTTTGGGTGGACAGAACCCAGATCAGTGAGCAGTGACGCATGCCATGTCTCCTCTTACAGCAGACGCCTCCACATACAGTAATAACCAGTCTTCATTTCGCTCCTACTTCATTTGTCCTACACGATGACATTAAGGCCAAAGGTTACTTTGTGAAGACTAATTACTGAGCTGGTTATATATACATTGGTCTCTGAGTGTGTACGTGTACTATTATTTTTACTTTATTTTTAGGGAGTATTCATTTGCACTGAATGCATGCTTACAGTATACTCACACACTGGCACTCACACACACATGCATTAAGTCTGGACAGACAAATACAAGCCATACACAAGTGAGCTCATGTTGCCGACACACCCACGCATCCACATTCCCACCTGCCCCCACCTCATACAAACAGACACACACACATACATACAAAACATACCACGCAAGCCACCTCTCATCAGATCAGTGACCAACAAATAAACACAGGCAGGCATAACTGTGAGCTCCAGATACTCAATGAATGCAGAATGTGTAGTATGTGATTCATTCACAAGCCGCTCGTACCACCACATGGAGTTTTTATTGGCTAAACAGGAAAGACAGAATCAATCAGAGAGGCATCGACAGCAGCCGCAGGGCGAGCCCAACATGCAGTCCATCTGCATCACATGACAGGTCGGTCCCTGCAGCTCAGCCCGTGTGTGTGTGTGTGCGTGCATGTTTATGGACAGGCCAAGCCATCAGTGGGAATGGCAATATCTCTCCTTGAAGCTCCAGCCAGATGTTTTGGCTGCCGAGTGGGAAGCCGTCATGACACTGGAAGGTATACTTTGATTTATGTGATGTGACTCACACTGATAACACCAGAGCCCCAGAGCAGACATTCAGAAGGAAACTGTCAACTCAGTGTTGATACTGATGATTTCTCTTCTCCGCCAGTGTTTGGGAAAACCTTTAGGAAGTGGAACAAAGTAGTTTGCTGTTTTCTGTGCAGTGGCATGTTAAGCTGATTGTCTCCATCAATTCTAAGGTTTGACCAATATGGCAACAACACATTTCTTTAAATTCAGCCATCAATAGCTGATATTTGTTAAAGATTTTTTACTTTTTCCATAAATGGGTTCCCAAGATTTTTATCATAACTCAAGCACTGGGGCTTCCAAAACCTTAGAATTCTGTCAGCCTTCAATCTGTAGGACAATACAATGACAGTAAGGATATTTTTGAAAGCCAGTTACATTAAAATCAGGGTAATAAACTGTGTAGTACTGTCTAGTCATAAATGAATATGTAACACAGTGCATCATATCAAACATCAGAAAGGTATTTAATAAAATAAGGTGAGCCAGTTTTTTTTTTTTTTTTTTTAAATCTTTTTCAAGAAATTTAAGGTTTAAATAAAACTGACCTAAGTTATCATGGAATCGTATCCATTCAGATTAGCCTATTCTTGGTAAGACTAGACATCAAGTTTAGCTTAACATCAGGACTGAAACACAGTCTGAGTGGTATTTTAAGCTAAACGCTAACATAATGTTTATCATCTTAGTTTAGCATGTTAGCATGCTAACATTTGCTAATTAGTACGAACATACTGAGATTTTGATCTGAATATAGTGCTACTGGATGAAAAGTTAAGGGACCACCAAAGTTATCACAATTTATCCTAAGGGGCAAATCTGGATTGCCATTTCATGGCATCTATCATTGAGGCATTTTTTCTAATAACCACAAATGTCAATCTCATTTCAGGGGTAGAGGACAAGTCTGTAGGATTCATTCCCTAGAGATTATGAATGTCTGTATCAAATTTTATGGCAATTCATTAAATCAAGTTGTTGAGATTTTCAGTCTGGACCAAAGTGATGCCATGCAGCTAGCATTGCTACAAATACCACACAGTGAATCTGAATTAATTGCAACCTTTAGTACTTGTACTTGTTAGTTACTTGTATAAAACTAATGTCATCACACTGATACAGAACTTGCATTCTGTATTTTCTTGCTATAAAACATTATTATCTGGCTGATTCACAAGCAGTTCTTGACTTATGCCTACCATACACTAGAAGACTTTGAAAAGACCAAAGTCTGACACCCTCTCACATCTAAAGACAATGTGTCATAAGTCACTGAGTTTATAGTCACAGACGCAAATACTGGGGATCTTGCAGGGTCACTGTTTATAAGACTACATCTAGATTCATTTTGAGATTATTTCCCATCCTATTCCTGGTGCAAATTTACATGAAGAAAAACTGTTGAACAGATGAGCAGAAACTTTTGGCCACAGCTGCCCTTGTGTGTGTAGTGGTTTGCTCTGAAAACCCAGGGCTGCACCAATTTCTGTCCACATTTTTTTTCCTTCTCCACTCTATTGTGGTACAAGTGGGAGGCCATGTTAAAGAGGCACTTTTGTTCACTCCACAACTCCACCAGTTTCTCTTCCTTTTCCACAATCAAAGAGAACCGAGATTTGTTCATGTTCTTGCGCCTCCTTGGAGTCCCCACCACGTTTACCATCTACCCTGTTTGCTGCTTCTTGTTTGGTGCTGGAGAGAGGGCACCTATTGGTTGTTGACAATGTTCACGTGATTGAACTTCACTGTTTGCATGAGACAAGACTAAAAACGTCCGATAATATGAAACCTGTTTGATTTTTTGGATTGTCCATTCTGGGCTACTGTAGGAACATGACGATACAACATGGCGGGTTTTGTGATAGAGGACCTGCTCTCTATGTAGATATAAAGGGCTCATTCTAAGGTAACGGAAACACAACAATTCTTATTTTCAGGTGGTTATACACTAATTAAAACATACTTATGAATATTATATTCCATTGCTGCCAAGTCTGTTCCAATAGATGCCACTAAATTCTACACACTGCACTTTAAGACAGCTCAGACTGTCAGAGTTTTATGAGCACCTTACACCAAGCAATCAAGATGACAGGAGCGCACCACAGCTCTTGCAAAACTCTGATGATTTTAGTCCGACACTGGAAATTTGTCTGTGACAGTGAGATCGCTTGAAACGTGGTTTGGTATAAAGCCGGCATTAGTCTGCTTACAGTAGTTCTAAATTGGCTTTATAACTTAATCCTGGTTCAGTTTATTCATTCAAGCTAAGAAAACAAGGTGGTAGTGAATTAAATTAATTGAGCAAATAATGTAAACCATGTCATCTGTTTTGATGAAAAAAGTGTAGCTGATCAGACAATGATTAAGGAGTTGTTAGATGTGCAATAACAATAATAATCATAAATCTGCGAGTCCAAATATAGCCCGAACATGTTTGGATCCAAATATCAGAGTATGTGTTGTGTTAATTTGCAAGCAGACTGCTATTGACCCAATCAGCGTGGTTTGGCATGCATATGCACACAAGCAATGTCCCTTTGTTGTATGCTGTCATCAAACATCAGCTCAATAAATCTCTGTGCAGCTTCCAGAGGTAATAAGACAGCTTCCTGTGTGGCAAAAGACCTGACTAAATGATTTAGGAGTTGAGGTTGCTGATTGTAATTGCTCTCTTAGTGATGTCTGGGTATCAAAACCACAAACTATGACATTGTTGTACACCCTTTTTCACTGTTGGCCACTGGCACTAGTATTCTACACAGTGCTACAGCTAGCTCCTTTTCAAACACCTACATCCCCTCAGATAAAGGCTGCTGCAGCAGCCATGTGTATTGAATTTAGACCATTCCTGAGGGTATCCTGTTCTTATCAGGGGTCAGATAAGCTCATTTCACAGGCCCTCACCTCTACTGGGCTACCAACAGGACCCCACTCTGACAAGAGCTGACCTTTTTCTCAGTGTTTGTGGTTGAATGAGAAGTCAAGAAGGTGAGGTTACTTGTTGACTGAATCTTTCTAGAAGCAACAGTTGTAGCTAAATAAAATATGTACTCTTTAGATCTGTGAAACAAGCAAGACAACCTTGACATTCCTGATGGGGAGTCAGAAATAAAAATGTGTCCTTGGCCTGAAGAGTCCCAGAAAGAAAGTGAAGAAGGTGGTGTCTGTGAACTGTGTACATTTCTACAACAGATAACAGTGAAAGCATACAACCCCACCTCAACACCCTTGTTCCCATGGTTGTTTTTGTGAGCCTACCATTAGGCTTAGTGCTTAGCTTCACTGGGTTCTTTGAGCTAATTGTCTTGAACTTGGGAGGCCAGATGAGAAAGAAAGCACTGAAATCTAACAGACCAGTTTGGAGACTCACCTTGGCTTACCAGTCTGAGGGTGCCTTTTCTACATCAAGCCTCCTGAGGACCCCATCCCCAGCCACCGTACCCCGTCCGGGCCCTGCAGGCATCTCAGGCTGACAGCTCTTGAGCCAGATACTGGCAGTACAACAGAGCAGTCATAATTGGCCCCTATTCATTTCTCAGGGATAATCCTCACCTCAGTTGAGCCTTTTCTGTTCATAGCGTCATTTTTTCGCTGATGTTTACACAAGGTATGTATCGGTTTCTCCTCCTCCTGAGGCTTTTACGCCGGCTGCGGGACTGTCTACCCAACATGTGTGTTTTAACGTGTGTCTGAGGGTTCTCCTCTTCCCGCGTGGCTGCTACGGCTCAAGACCTGAAGTGACAAAGGGCCTTATGAATGTCTGACTCACAGACAACTGTCAGTATTCAATGGGGCTGGATTAAGACAGAGCATAGGACCGAGCGTACCTTGACATGTTGACATGTTCTACTAAGTGCATTTCAAGGTGGATTTAGCCTGTTTGCTCCATTGTGGAGGGACATAAGAGACACAATTGCTAAATGGGGCTGACTATTCTTGAGACGGTGGGTG
The DNA here is from genome assembly GCF_910596095.1 of Thunnus maccoyii. NCBI lineage: Eukaryota > Metazoa > Chordata > Actinopteri > Scombriformes > Scombridae > Thunnus > Thunnus maccoyii. The sequence continues at coordinate 28,811,571 of NC_056541.1, read as the reverse complement.
AACTTTACTCCTGCTGTCTGGGTTAGGACTGACACCGTCTTCATTCTCAGGGTGAGTGAGGCTGCTGTGGATCCTGAGGAGGTTCAGGGGTTTCAGAGAGCTCTGTCCTTAACCAAACAAACACACTGGAATTTCTTCCATTGTTGGTGCAGAGGGTTGAGTGACAGGGCTGCATAGCAGAGCTGCCTGTCAGCAGAGACGACTCAGGGTCAAAGTGTGACCACCCCTGGTGACACTGCTTAATATGAAGGCTGAGCCATGTAGCATGTTTTAAGATAAACTTGTACAGATCCACAGAGATGCATATTAACATTGACATGGTCAGTGGTTTTCTGGACACCTGTATAATGCTGTGAAAATGCAATTTTCTTTAAAAAAAATAGTTTGGCATTTTGGGAAGTTTGCATATTCACTTGCTTGCTGAGAAATAGAGGAAAGGATAAATACCACCCTCATGTCTGTACAGTAAATATCAAGCCACCACCAGCAGATGGTTAGCTTAGCTTAGCACAAAGACTGGAAACAAGGGCAAACAGCTAGCCTGGCTCTGTCCATAAGTAATAAAATCTACCTACCAGCACCTCTAATGTCATATCTCATTTGTTTAATCTGTACTAAAATCTAAGTGTAAAAATGACATGTTGTGGTTTGACTGAGTGTTATGTGCAAGACTAGGCTGGTTACCTGGCAACCTAACGAAGTGACCATGCTCAGCCAAAAAATAGACCCGCATGCCCTGTTTTTATTACATTTGGACAGAGCCAGGCTAGCTATTTACCCCTGTTTCCAGTGTTTGTGCTAAGCTAATCGACTCCTGGCTGTGGCTTCATATTTATTGTACAAAACATTACAGTGGTATCTATCTTCTCGTCTAACTGTGCAAGAAAAAGAATAATTTCCCAAAATGTCAAACTATTGTGTTTATGTTTATGCTTTTTTTTTTGCTGCATTACACTTTTATTTTCGTTCTGCAACACAGGTATCAGTTCCATCTACTCAGTAAGTATGTACATCTTTTACATAATGAACACAGTTCTGTAAAAAAGGAATCTTACCATACACACAAGTGCTATATGTTTATGTATACATGTATGCCCCTAGACTCAGAGATACAAGCGACCATGCAGTCACCCATGTAGGACACAAGGCACTCAATCAGTGGACATCATTACTTTAATAGTGACACTGTGCATTCCAGTGTGTGATTACTTTACATATAAATTATGTATAACAAAGCTTTAATGGAAAATTACACTACTCTATTCACAACTACTAAAGTTGGCAGCCAGGTGACATCAGGCCTGCACTCCCCAGTTTTGGGTTTTAGTGCAGGTCATCATTAGCTGGCCGACCTGAAAGTTGAACCCTGACCCCCCCTGTGGGGCACAGCTGAGGCTCGCTGGTCAAGTCTTAGGCCTGGAGTGCATGAACAACAATTAACAACAATCATCCAAATTAGACTGATATGTCATTTTAAACAATTGAAAAACAGAGTCTCATGTTGTGTGCATGAAAGCCATACTGTACTGTGTATAAAATAACTAGAATGGCTAGATGAGAGAAAGCAGAGGGGAAGTAGAGGGTAAAAAGCAAACAGACATTACAGTTACACCGATGGCCTCAATGACTTCCCTCACGTTGCCTTGGGCCCACCCTGGGGTCTCTGAAGTGGCTCGTTAAGCACAGGAACATAGACTCAATTACCCAGGGCAAACACGCCGCTACCGCTCGGTATTGTGTTGGTTGGCTCTGTCAGTCCCATGGCCATCCTACACCCCCCCTCCACCCGCAGCCCCCTCGGCCTCTGCCGTGCAGTGCCGGAGCATGTGAGCCCTCTGTGCTCCAAGTGATAGAGTCAAGCTGTTCCTGCTGAGTGGAGGTCAGGGTCCTTCAGTCAGCACCTCGGCCCTGAACAGAGCACACAGGAATCCCCCCCCCCCCCTTCCCTCCCTAACCGGGCTGAAACTCGGCTCTTTCTCCTCCGGCCCAGGTCCAAATAAACCTGGTAGCCCGCTCTCTCTTTCTCCTCTCTCCATCTCCTGGCACGCTGTCACTCCCCTCATCAGAATCATTAATCAGACTGGGCAGATTAGACTTCAAATAAAAATAAACTACACCCGCCAGTCTCCTCTCAGGTCCCCCAATTTCTGTAGCAACCCGCTTTATTGACAGCCCTCCTCCTCCTCTTCTACTTAATAAACCCAAGATTGGTTGAAGATGTCCAGCACAGCCAGCAGGATGAACATTTGAGCACTTTGGCAAACGGGGAGGGGGGGGTCTATTACTGCATTATTGATATATACAACTTGCCTTATCTTCAAAGGTGATGACTCTTGAGGGCTAACCTGCCATCCATGTAAATACACAACAGATAACCCTTATCAGTTCGGCACCAATAAAGCCAGTCTGTTTTCCAACTTCATCCAAAAGCACATATCTTTGATAGGGATTAAAGGGATTAAATGTGCAGCCTGAATGTATTCAGGCTTATGTTTTATCCAGTGACTACTTTATCCTGTCTCTCTTGGCTCAGAAAGACAGGAGAACTGGAGGGCAACAGTGCCACCTTTGGGTGAGGCTAAGTAGTGTAACTGTAGCAGCGCTCTCAGCACAGTATAATGCCATCGATGAGTAGGATCACCCTGTGCCTGGGCTGTGGCACCCACATGGCTTTTGACAGCACATGTTTGTAGTCCTGCTGTATTCTTTCATGCATTTGGAGGGAGAAGGGCATGGGAGGAAGAGGAAGAGGTCTGCTGGACTCTGCTGGGCCCTCAAGAAGCCGGGGCTCCCTGGCCAGGTCTATGCTGGCTGACTGACAGGCGGCCCGCTGACTGTTTGTGTGTGTCCATGGGAAATGGGGCGGTGTCACTGCGGCGACGGCCCTGGGGCCATCCATCAGTGTCATGGGGGGCAGTGAGTAGGGGGGTATGGTATGTGTCACCTCCAAGACTAATGGACAGGAAGTACAGCCGGAGAAACAACAATATTTGCAGAATATATATTCAGAAAAACGTTAGGGCCCGGTCCACATTTCTCGTATGATTTCAACAAAACCCTGAGCGCAGGCCTTAATCCTGATTGATGAGCGTGTTTATTTAAAAGACGCTTGTTCCACAGCCAAGGATTTACTAACCTGATCTATAGCCCTGTGCTTTTAGAGTATACATACACAACTTGCATGTAGGGGGAATAATCATCGTCTTAGTATCACGAGCTGTCAGTGACACTAACCTGGGCAACCAGTGATGACCTGCATGACTGGCACAGGAGCTACAGCACAAACCCTAGAGAGCACTGAGAAACTGGGGGCCAGTTCGGGGGCCACATAGAAAGAGAGGGACAAAGAGAGAGCAGAATAAACCCAGGTTATAATGGGGGCCAAACTAACCTCTTTCTACTATCACTGAGGGACCCTGTGTGCTCACTAGCGTTCAGAGACCGAGGCGCTTTAACCTCAGCAGCCAGTGACTGTGGGGTCCAAGCCGGAGCGTTTAGTGATGTTGATCTTGATCAGCTCCTCAGCACAGGTTGGGTGGATGCCTACTGTCTTCAGCAGGTGGGAATATGTTGCCCCACACCTGTGACACACACAGACACACAGAGAGTTCATTCAGGTTGCTTCTGATCAAACTGCCTTTCATTATTTCTGCATCATCATCTGCATGTGCTGTGGTACTGATATTGAGTTATTAATTAATAGTTTGAAGAGTCTTACTAGTACAAAAGTCCTTATCTACATTTTATTTGACAGTGACATCTATTCTGTCTTATCTACAATTATTTAATAAGTCCTGTATTTTCTTTTAATTTCGTGCTATTTATCATTTTGTAAGAGTATGTTTGTCCCCCCCAAATGGGGACAAACATTTTGAACTAAAGTTTGTGTCTGCTGCTGCTGGAAGTGATAAGAAATTCTGATGAATTTCAGATTACAAATAATTTATTACAAGGAATAGAAGAAGACTTTGTTTTAAAAAAAAGCTGCTTTTAAATTAGACTCTTGCAGTAATATTATTACTATTGCAGCATAATATTAGAGAGAATATTAAAATGACTATCTGTGACTCCTCCTTTGTGGTCCTCCAAGCAGGCATCATATGGATAAGCAAGTAAAAGCTAGCTTGCACAACATACCACTAGTGCCTTAATGACACAATGTATTCTTTTCAAATTAAACTGACAAAAGGGAGATTTCCTGAAACACCATGGCTGAAAACAACTTTTCATGTGTTCAGTTTTGGTTTGCTGTAACAAAGGAAGTGTAATGTATTGCACTCTAAATGCATGGGTGTTGAGTGTGACAGACATCCTGCACATCCTAATGACATTATGATAGTTAAAACACCAGCTCAACACCATCGTTATTTGGATGGTTGTTTCCATAAGGCATTAATGCACTAAAAATACAACATCTACCTAACCTTACCTTTACCTTAAAATCTATGATTTAATTAGAGTAACTTACTGGAAGCTCATAGCAAAGCCCTGTGTGACTTCTCCAGCATTTGGACCAGTGAAGTGCAGACCCAGGATTTTCTGGTCTCCACTTCGTTCGCAAATTACCTAAAGAGGCAAGAAATCAGATTTATATCCAGCAGCTGAAGCCAAAGAGGTGTTAGTGGTTGCTCTGTACTCTACACTTGTTTTTCTGCTTTTGGCTGTGGCTGGTATATTTGTCAAACCAACCGTCAACTTTTAGGATCATTTTTGTAACTTTGGTGGATCCCGAAGCTGACACACTAGCTACAGATGAGTAAATAAAGCATTGCCAAGGATTGGTTAGGCTATTCAGACTATTTCATTTCTTAAATCAGTCTCTCTCAAAGTGTTTTTGAGCAGCAATCTGACCCCCACCAATCTGCTACAGGAACCGTCACTTATTTGAACACACAGTACAAATAACTACATTACATGGTGTATAATCTGCAAACAAAATCTGCTAAGACACCTATTATACAATAAATTCACTAAACAGTTTAACCCTACCTTAATGTAACACTGGCTGGCATCGCGCTCTGCAACAGTGAATTCCAGGGGCTTGTAGAATGCATGGTAGACCTGCACAGACAAACACAGAGGGCAAATCATACAGTATAAACAGGAGAAATGATACGGAGTATGTTACTGTGGGCCCCAGTTCTCAGCACTTCTATTCTGTATTCTGCCTACAGCCAATCAGCATTTCACAGTGATTTCAAAACAGCCATTTGTTATTCTTTGCTCTAACCAGCTGAACTTACAAATATGCAAAGAAAACCACTGAGGGAGCAGCGATGATGATCTCCTGTTGTGAAAATGAATAATAATAATAATAATAATAATAATTAACAGTAATTAATACAATGAATCAACTTCGGCTGTGAATAGCAACTAAGAACAACACAGATTTCCGACAACACATCAATGACAGAATTAGTTTAAAAACAACAGTAACATTCATCTAAAGAGCTGTGTGATGCAACGCAAGCAAAAGAAAAACCCATAAATTTTACAGATTCATTTTCATTTTATAATCAGAAAAAAGTAGTTATATTTGGTAAATGGTCAAGTGACAGCCCATTAACTTTTATACTGTGTGTTAAATTATTACCACAATCTGATTCTGACTACCACTCAACAACAGTGCAGACATAAAACCTTATGAGAACTAATTCAAGCACACTGTTAAAAACAGTGAAATCTGAATAGATATCTCAGTGCTTGTTCATCACAGTGATGGATTTCATGGATTTCAAACTCCTTACTGAAGACGTGTGTGTATTGTGTTTTATTCTACGCACGAGCGTGCCGACACAAGTTTTGAGGGCCATGCAGCTGTTGGGGGCCGGTGCCGCAGCTCCTCCTCAGATCTCTGCGCGCCTGTCATCACCCTATACACACCTCAATCAGGCCTCCTGCTCGCCTGCCAGTCACAGCTAGGAGCCCCACCTTGCCGGCTAAAGCGTTTATCGACGGCCTTGTGCAGGTGTTGGCTAGCATCTGGCACACTGCTCACGTACACAAGAATGGGACATACAGAGCTGCTTGCTTATGCATTGTATGCGTGTCTCAGTGTGTGTTTAGGGGTTAGAAGACATTCTATCTTTTAATGCAGGTTGATGGCAGCAGCAAGCCTCTATCACTGCCACTGTAACTTTCTTTGTGTGTGTGTGACATGTAGCCATTCATGAAACAAACCTCTTAATTCAACACTTCACAGTCTGCTACACCAGTTATCTTATAAAGTTATATTATAGAGTGCAATTTCTACATGAATAAAATCATTCCTTCTACCTGCAATGAGATCAGCCGTTTATTTAATTTCACAGTAAGTTGAAGAGTAACAGGCAACTTAAAAAAAGTAAAAAAAAAAAAAATTGGATTTCAAATCATTTTGTGTTTCAAATTTTCAATTTCAATTTTTACCAAGTATTTACCAAGACAAAACATTATATCTCATTAAATCATTACCAAAAGGTTATGTTTTATGTTATGTGGCATTTCACAACATTGTGGGTACTTGAGATGCTTCATGCCACAAACACTGCTATGTTAAGGGTTCAGGTCTAACTGAGACCTTCTCTATTTAATGTGGGCTTTTCTGGTGTATAATTCAATTTTTTAACCACTGTATTTTCTATATAGTGGTAAAAGTTTGATTAGAATGTATATTCAATTTCAAATAAGTCACTGTGTATTTTGTTTCAGCATTTTTTGTCAAAAATACTGAAAATTCATTCTGGAAATATTTACAGTTAGAAATTCATTGCTTACAGCAGTATTACCACAACCCATCATACCTCTATGCCGTCTTTTCCGTGCTTCTTCTCAGCCTCCTCCTCAGATAGACCCACACAGCCGTACTCGAGAGGGGTGAACACAGTGGTGGGCACCTGACACACACACACACACACACAAACAGAACTAGAAAAATTTCCTCTTTTTTCAAACTTTTTGAGTCTCAAATTTCTCATGACCTCAACAATTCCATAATAATGTAGCCATGTATAATTGAGTATGGCATACTATTAGATTTCAAGGTCCTGGAGCTCCAAATGTATTGTATAAAAATCTATAAATATATCATACGGAGATGTACTTTAAACCTTTTTATTTGTTATCAAAACTATATAAAAAATATCCATATAAACGGTCTTAGAAACCCCAAGCAGCCCCATGTTTATGTAAAGATACTCCACATATGATCCAAACCCCGAGGTAGGGAAACTTTCCATTGTAATGAAACAAACATTAACGCAATAGATATTTTGGGAACTAAGCTTATTTGCTTTCTTGTAGAGAGTTAGATAACAAGATCAGTATAATACCAGGAGACAGTTAGCTTAGTTAAGCATAAATACTGTAAACAGGGGGAAACAGTGAGGCTGGTTCTGTCCAAAGGATTAAAAAATCTGCCAACCAGCACCTGTAAAGCTCACTAATTAACACTTTATAATCTAGTTTGTTTAATCCGCACTAAAAAGTGAAGTGTAAAAACCTATAGGTTGTGCTTTTGTAAAGTGTAATGTGCAGGACTATTTTGTACTTGTTCTCTGACAATCTCACAGTGATAACAAGACGAGAACTATTTGAGTATACATAGGTATTAAAGACATTTTAAAGGTAAAACTGTCTCCCATCAGTGGTCTCAAAATAAATATCGAAACCTAATGTGGCTTATTTATGCTGTGAGTCATCATAGTATCAAATAAGCCATATGGGGGCGGAGGGTGGGGGTCCATAGAGACTCCAACCACAAGAATGAGAAATGGTTCTAATTTGCTTCAAATGAAGAATAAAACAATAGGCTCTAAAGCTGTGGAAAGATGGAGGGAAATGATCAGAGTCCCAGTGTGTGTGTATGTGTGTGTTTGTGTGTGTCTTACATTGTCGTAGTTCATGAGCTCTATGCTCTGACCGGTCAGTCTTCGGGCGAGGAGCTTTCCTGCTTTAATGGCCGTTGGGGTCAGTTCAGGACGACCCTAAAACAACAGACAACTTTGCTTATTTCAGTGTAACTGTACCTCAAACTCATATACACACATGCAGGCATATACACACACACACACACACACACACACACACACACATAAGACGTAGTTCTACCTTAACCCTAACATAAGTGGCAAGTGCTAAACATTTTAACCGTCTAGCATACTTTTTCAAAAAAATCTCTGTTTCTATGTTTTTGACATGTTGTTCTGGATGTCTGCCAAAACAGACAAACACACAGTCATGGATAGACACACACACACACACACACACACACACACACACACACACACACATACGTGTAACTGAACAGTGCTGGAAACAGTAGGGCTGCGGGGCAATTCTAAAGGCATGACCTAAACCTGTTAAATTACCACCGCACATCCTGTTGTCCAAAACATCTCCTGCACCTCTGCATGTATGTGGATGTGTGCTCTGGTGTTCCAGTAACTGTTTACACACCAGACAGCATGCGTCATTATAATGCATTTCTTGGCACTCTGGAGGTGTCTCCATTTGTCGATGAGAAGAAAAGAAAACAACAGCGCAGTGGACAAATTGAGCGAGATATCAACCCTCACATTTTAAAGAGGAAAAAAGCCTCCTGCTGCTGTGAAAAGCTGACAGACAGATTGGGGTGAAGCACGACTCATCAAAGCGAGCTGTCAATCAAAAAGACGCTCAGCAAATGTGTGTGTGTGTCATGAGGCCTGGGAGGCAGGAAGGAAGCACACAGCTGGTTGTGGTGAAAAAACAACACTGCAACACTGACATTACATACAGCAGGGATAACTAGTATTAACACGGCTGCTTCAGCTTAGAACACACAGCGCCAATGCCAATGATTATCTGAGGCCTCACATGATATTCAGTCTTCTGCGGAACACTCACTGGCAGAGTGAAATGTCTCGTATGTGTGCAAAAAAAATACTCTACTACTACTTTTACAATGACGACAAACTACAAAACTTATCTTTAGGTTCTAGAATTTTTAGAAGGCATGTGGTGGAAAAAAAACACAACCTTTACTCAATTTAACTGTTTTTATCTAGAACTGATCCAAATTATTTCTTTACACCAGACACAGACAAAATCACAATAAGCTTAATTAATATTATGGACCTATATCTTAGTAAAACAAACTGATGTAATGAATATGGTGTAAACAACTTTAAGGTAAATTATAACTGTTTTTGCACATTGGTGGCTGTGAACCCTGAGATGATTATCAGCTGGAGGTCAGTGTGTTTACCATTTCACCTCTGACTCAAGTGTCAACAAGATCTACAGTGCCGACTACTGTCTGTATATGTGTGTTTTCACTAAAATAATATTAAGATATATTTACTGGATCTGGGACGGGCCTACATCAGAAGTAATTAAAAATGGTCTAGAATGTTTCATTTTCTATGTTAAACTGTTGTCTAGTGCCATTTAAACTCCTCGAACTCCTATAAGTTTAGCTGCCAATAAAATATACAAATTACAATAATACTTTAACCATGTTGCTAAATATATCAAATAATAATAATGCAGATTCCTACCTTCAAAACAAGAGTCTTAAACTAAACTGAGTCTAAAAAAAGCTGTGTGCCTGTTCACGGTCCAGAAAAATATGTTGGAATTACATTTGGTCATATTGCATGATTTTCCTTTTAAAACACTGGAGTGTTGTGGTAACTAGTTGTGTATTTAGTGAGAGGAGCCCCAGATGAATGTAAATTCAAGTGTCTATGATTATAAACTGAGAGCACAATTGACAAAAAATAGGTCGTAATGGCTCATTTGGGCAATAATCTATAATTTAATAAAGGTTATGCATGCAGCGGATGAGAACCAGATGAAAAGAAAAAGTAATTAGAAAGGTATTGACAAAAATCTGAGAAGCTTTCAGTCATTTTGCATGCATTTTTGAGACAGTCTCTAACTTCAGCTCTTCTACTGTCAAGTTGTATAATGTGTCAGGCTTCAATGTCGGATCATGATGTAAAAATAACAACTTCTGTGCAACTTCGGTTAAGCTTTATGCTGCACTGCATATTTTATCAGTTTTCACTCTCAGTGAAAACTGATAAAATATTATTGAGGATGACCCTCACTGTCTGACTACTGAACTCAATACTATCTGTTTTTTTAGCCTATAGCCTATTTGTTTACATTTTGGTAAATCTTCATGATGGAAAGTCATACTGTTTTGGCTACTAGCAGTTTGCACTGTACAGACAACAATCACCAAGATTTCTTTGATACTGAGGAAAAAGTCTAAAACTGATGATTAAGAATCAAGATCTGAAAGTATAAGGAGCTCCTCTTTCCTATAATTTCTGAATGGATTTCTAAATGACATCAGAGATTCTGCCACCATTGAGTTTCACTGATTATAGAAGAGTGTGTGATGTCTGTGTTTCAATTAAACTGAGTTAAGACTAAGAGGAAGACTAAGGGGTGGGACGTTGACAAATTGTGACAATTGAGTAATTGTGTCTGTTCAGAGCACATTGTCTGTTCATATCCGAATAATGTATTTGTTTACATCCCAAGTACCAACGACAATTTATTCCTATCAAGAAATGTATTGAAAAAACTAAAATTGAAATTTCTGTGATGGTACAAATCAAATCTTAAGCTGATATGTGTTAATGTTTCATTCCATTGGTGTTTGTTCTCTCACAGAGTTGACAGACCTCTGCACAGCCTGCTCAATCTATGGAAAGCATTTACAGTAACTGTGTGATAGGTGTGGCTTAACAGAAACATTGGCACAGAATTCATTTTTATAGTCTAAATTAAGACTAATATTATGAGTGTTATTCCATCTTGACTGTTATTAGGGCTGTTCCTGTTGTCAGTGTAGCGCCTGTTGACAGTGCCTACCTCGCCAATGTCGCCGAAAGCATAGATGTTTGGCACCGAGGTAGATTCATCAGCGGCCACAACTATTTTCCCCGTCTCGTTGTTGAGTTGCACACCAAGCTTGTCGAGACCCAGGGCCTTGGTTTCTGGAGCTCTACCTGAGGCCAATGAGAGGAAACAACAGAGGGAGAATATTCTACTACAATTTAGGAGAGAGAGGTGCGGCAGAGGAGAGAGGCTCTCTGTACAGTGTTCCTAACACCTACTGTAGCATCCAGCTGGAGCACTAAGAGCGAAGGCTTATGAAAACAACAAGGTTGTCTAAAACCAACAGGACGGAGATTCTTTTCCACCCTGACAAAATTATGAAAAATAACCTAGTGCTGAAATAATAAGTAGGCAATTGATTGATTAGTTGATCAACAGAAAACTCATTGCCAACACTTACAGTCAATTCATTCATCATTAATTAACTCATTTATCAAGCAAAGATGCCAAACATTTTTTGGTTTCAGCCTTATAAATGTGAGGATTTGTTGCTTTTTTGGTTTTATATCATTTTACATTGAATACATTGGTTGGTCACACAAAACAAGCTATTATGAAGTTTTCCCCTTTGGTTCTCGGAAGTTTTAATGAACATTTCACTATTTTCTGACATTTTTTAGTCTAAATGATTAATCAAAAAAGGACAGATTATTTGATAATGAAAGCAATCTTTAGTTGCAAAAATGAACAACTGACAGTTTGAAAAACACCACTATATGTGTTTGCCTTCACATATAAATTGAGGTTGAATTTTAAGTTTAATTAGAAAAGACTTGTACAATTAGGAACAACAACATCTGGCCAGCTGAGATGGAGAACTAGAGCAATGAAGAGCAGAGGACAAACTGATGAGCATCTGGGAATTAGGATCCCATCAACCCTCAGGGACACCCCAAGGTGCGATTTCTGACACTTCCTGGGGGACGGTTGACTGATGCTGTCGACACTGAGTCTCCATGGTGATGGAACATGGACCACACGCTCCCCCCACCGTCCTCTCCGTAGCTCCTCACAACCTGCCTGGGTAGCATAATAAACACCCGGCCCTGAGGTACCCATGTAGATGCTATCGGACAGCAAAAATAACAAACCCCCAAGACCCTTTTCCTGGCTGGAGCCAAAGAACAACGTCCTCCCCCTCTTCTCAGACCGGGGGGCTACAGGGACCTGTCTATATACTCCACAGCATGGGTGGTTGAAGGGGATGCAGAGCGCAGAAGGGGAGGAGAGAGGGGAATTTAGGCAGCAAAGACGAATTCCCACAAGCAGGGCTTGTAAATATTTTTGTGCGGCCACTACACTGGAATAGCCTTCGTATACATGTCGTTCTCTATTCGGTGTTATTCAGGATATATCCAGAATGTCCCTACATTTTTGGTGGGTTGTATTGACTTAGAGAGCTAAGAGACCTTAAAGATTTTATTACTCTGAGTTTGAGTCCCATAATGGTCTTCATCCTGTTTTACCACTTTACCACTGTGACAAGAATATATTTTTGCATTTTCTGGTTTAAAAATATTGAATTTCAGCATTAAATATTGCAAAAATATCAGTATTGGCCAACTGGTAGAATCTCATTGGTAGGTACAGACTTTCTCTTTGCATATCTGGCCTTCCTGTCTGTAGCTCCGGTCACTGCTGCAGGAGCGACCACAGCTCCATTGTGTGGCGAGGACACAACAACAGTGGGCTGGCTGATAAGGGACTTGCTTGGCGCTTGAACACACACACACCATGGTCCAACAGATAGACCAATATGAACAAAGACTGTTGTGACATTAGGAGGAAGCCTCTAGACCGCTAGGCTAATTAGCCACAACAAAACTCTGCAAGTTGAAATGAGAGCTGAAGGCTTATCTGATCAATCAAATGAACAAAGACAAAAGGGAGAGCAATGCAAGGGGCGAGGTTATTTTTCTTGGGGCAACAGATCATACAGGATGCCAAAGATTGATTATGTGTTCTGTTTCAGGCCAAAAAAGATTTTAAGATGCAAATTGATAAAGAGCTGACTATCTGTAGAAAAAATACTTACTGTACTTACTGATGAAATATCCCAATTGTATAGGAAATGTCTTGTGAGCTCTATTTATTCTTTAGACAGTTTGTTGTGTTTTAGAGAATTAGTACCATTGTATGTCGAAAAATTAGATGTGTGCAGTCCACACTTAAACCTACAAAGTCACTGTTATTACTTGTAAACTCTGCTCCCTCTCTCCATGCTTTTATTTCCACATGTACCGCAAGTCATTCTACTCATCTCAGCAAGAGCTTTCTCTGACATTAGCAACACCGTACATTGCAGACAGAGCAGTGGAGGCTGGTCCATAGAGGCAGAGGGGGTTGGTCCACCTCTATTTTTTGAGAGGCAAGAGGGAGATCAAAATATTAAAAAGAATATTTAGTTGAAATAAACCATTACCAAATCTCAGTATTATTTATAAAATATTTTTTCTCTCATCTGTGGAAAAAATCCATTATTGAAATTCTGGTTAAAATGCAGCAACATCTGCAGGGCAGTGTGTGTGAAGTGGTGGGGGGGGAGTGGGGGGCAGAGGAGGACGGGTGCCTGCTGTCCTCCTCAGGATGGGATCTCTCACATGAATTTAATGTACTTCATTTTTTTTCATGCTAATCTATGATTGGACAAGACACTAAAAATGACGCTCCAAGGGAGGGCGTCCACCCTAACCAATCAACAACCAGAATGCAATATTGACATCGCGTTGGTCCAATGATAGTTTCTAGATTTCATCTTCAATTCTCTCCACTGTAAGGCAGAGTAGCAACAGTGGATAAGAGCAGGAGATAGCTGCTTGCGTTAGCCAACGCAACAGTTAGCTTGTTGTAGCAGCCTGAAGGACTGTTTATACATCCATGGAAGGATGGAAGGACTGTTAAGGACTGTTGTTAAGCTAAGGGGAGAATGGATTTGGACTGTGCAGCGCAGCAGCGGCAGGATGCCACCGGGGAGGCTGGAGAGAGAAGCAACCGCAGAAACAACCAGGAGACTTAGCTTGATTGTCATTGTTGATAATGATATCAGACTGGTTAACCAGCAGCCACAAAGTTCTGTTAACTAACGAACAAGATGACCAACAGCCACAAATGGTCATTATGACATGGATACTTCATCTCCATGAAAGAAAGAAGAAGACGTCAGATAACGTGAGTAAGATACAGCTTCTCTCTTTCTGTCTCTTTGGTTGCTAATTTCATCTCTGATGGCTAAATGTCTCTGTGTGTGGCGATTGTGTGAATTTATCTCCTTAACAAGAATGCAGCAAAGATCATATAATGTCTTGTGGGTAGTTTGCTTGTTGAAGTGACAGTGAGCTGTCTGGACTCACTCATTCATTTGGAATGGATCCCGTTTTTATTTGAGTGGTTGTTCAATCACCTGTTGATGTTGTGTGATTAGTGAATGAGTGTGCAGGAGGCTTGGCTGCTTGTTGTGACAATTTCTTCAGTTTGTTTTTAAGATGAGTTGTATATTGAGTAATAGCTTAAAGTAACTAGAATAACAAGTGTTAACATGTCAGCTTTGTAGACTATATTTTGTATGTCATGCATATAGATAAGAGTGTCTAAGTCATGTATTTGATACATGCATTAATACTTTCTGATGTGAACCTACACTTTTAGATCTGTGAATGTTTTTAATGTTCAGTCTTTCTAGTGTTCAGCACTGATCTGAACCTGTATCAGATTATAAGCTTTGTGGTGCTTTATATATTTCTGTATACTAAGAAAATACACAGGAAACATGTGTAGATCATGTGATATGTTGTCTGTTTTTGATGAGAACATAAATCTGTTGTCACAATAGAACAATACTATAAATTTGAATTTAACTTTGTTGGTAAAATGACACATTCTGAACTACTCCACTGCTAAAATAAGCATTTCTTCTTCTTATGTATATGCTAAATGTCTTTAAAGAAGCAGCCTTTTCATCACTCAGGGGTTTTTGTTTTTGAAAGCAAATTGTTTTATTGGCATGTAAAATTGCCCCTCACCCCTCCAATTTCAGCAGGTGGGGAACAATAATATAGTTTGATGCGGTTTATTGTAAGATTCCATGTTGGTTTTCCTCCTGTCCTCCCTAATTTTTTGAGTCACCAGCCACCACTGAGACAGAGTTTAAAGGCCATGAAAACCTATTTTCTCAATCAGCTACTATGAGTGATTGAACACACTATTTTCTGCACAAGTTAGAGCAGTTCTGATTATTTCATAGGAGACTGGCAGTGTCAATCAAATCTGATCAAACCACTCCCACACAGTCCTGATGAAGCAGATTAGCTGAGAGTGTTTAACTCTGAATAAAAATAAAGATATTTTTTCTCACAAACTTTACCTTTGATTGTTACTTATTTAATTAACATTTAATGTTTCAGAGAAACACATATGCCAAAACAATTTTACAGGTAAGGCTCAGCAAGGTCACCTCAGACCTTTTGACTTATTCTAATCTTTTTTTTTTACCAAATTTTGATTGCTTTTTTCATAAATAAAAAATGAATAAATGTCTCAGCCTGTGAGCATTTAGTATATTTTCTTTCTTTACTTCCATTTCTAAAGAATGTGTTTGTTCACAAATACCAATGCTACACCATGATAACCAAAAAGCTTAAATTGAGAGCCACATCTTTAATTTGAGAGAGAAAAAGATTATTAAATGGTGGTGTATTTATTTCAAATGTACTGCTTATAAGCCAATATTAGGGTTTAAATTGCTGATACTATTTTTGGAATTGATATTTATTAGCTTGCAGCAACCAAACCCAAAAAACATCTCTATAGATGCAGTCTACATAGATTAAGTGTGTATTTGGCCACTTCACATGCTATTCCACGATTGTACTGTAAGTAAGTGTTTGCAATGTTTGATAGAAAAAGACTGAGAGACAGAGGAGCATCATTCAGGAATGTCCTCATTAACTTATAATACTAAGAAAGGCAATGTTGTTTCATTAGAAATACATTTGAGTTGAAACTCCAAAGATCCTGTAAAAACACTGGGACATCCTTGAGTACTGTAGAGTGCAATGAGGAGAAAGACTAATGTGCCCACTGTCTGCATGCAGACAGGAAGTGTGGAAATGTTCTGTTTCCTGGTGTGTTTCTGCAGGCACACCTGGACATGGGAGCGGCCGTACGGCCAGGAAGGAGCAGGGGAAAGGTGGAGGGAGACAGGGCTGGGGAGAAGGATGTAGCAGACAGTGGTGATACTGTCCCCTGCTCCCCTCTGGCCTTTAATAACTCCACAGAGGCCTGGGACCCTGCCTGGCCTCTAGTGTAAGGTCACAGTAAAGGGAAGTGGCCTTGTACTCATAACTCCTGCACATATACATCAAAGAGCAGAGGCCATGTTGTTACTGCTTTCTCACTAAACTGCATGGGAACAAAAGCTGTCATGGATATAGTGGGCTGAGTCCTTACACGGTTTTAGCTAGAAGCACAAACACAAATCAGTTGTTGCTGTTGGTGTTAGGGCAATTATTGAAAGCCTTTTTAATATGTAACATTGTTTTGATATAAGGTGAAGAAAATTAAACTTGTGGTGATGCTATTTGACAAAAATCACATCTGTTCCTTTTGAAAAAGTAAAAGGAACCAGGAAATGTATAAAAGGCTAAAAACAGGCTAAAATACTCAGTAGTTTGGTGCACTGTGGACTGAAACCAACATAGTTTGTATGCCTGTTTTAGCTGGGTCCTTGACTGAGTTCAGGTGGGAACTGTCACTCTCATGAAGATAGGAAATATAAGGATTGCAGCATCTCACGCATGTCAAAAACCTACTGATACATGCACTCAATGCAATTATCATTCTCACCCCCAGTCTCACGCGGAGACGATGTGGGAATTCAGCAGCGGGAGGGAAGACCGAACGTCATCTCAGCTGCAGGGTCACGCACATCCTTGTTGCTGTCACACGCATAGAGCAAAAGGACCCTCTCAACACAAAGACACACACAGACACACACGAACACACACACAGACTCAGCATCAGTCTGGTTTGGAAGCACGCCGTTGTCTTTGAAAGCGTTCAACACAAATAAACCGACGGATGTTCACTCCATTGTTACTCATGCTGCTGGTGGAATGGGAGATGTGAAATGATAGATAGATAGAATAGAATGGACAAAAGACAAGGAGAAAGGCTGGCAGTAATGGCAGGCAGAGGGCTGCGGGCAGGGATGGCAGTGACAGATGCCGGGTTGGTTTCCGCAGGGCTGGCATGGACAGGAAGAGCCCAGAGAGGGACAACAAAGAGGGGAACGCTGTGACCCTGTGCCTGGGTGCATCCTGCCCCGTCCTGCCCCTCTCCAACCACAGAGCCAGAGAGCCAGCACTGGGTGATTAACACTTCCCCTGGCCATCCCCATCACTCAGGCTTTATTACTTTGTTTTCAGCCTTGATTCCTCTGCTATCTGCTGACACTGCACTCTATTGAGGACGAAAATGAAATTGACGGTGGTGGGGACAAAAAACAGTGATACCAGTGTTTTATTTCAGGGATGTATTGTTATATCAGAATGAAACAATACAGGCGCTGTATCACATATAATCCAAAAGGATGTTTTAAAAATAGAGATTTAAGAGTTAATTACTGTACTGTGGACTGCATCTATTGACTAGCAATTAAACAAATATGCCGAGTAGTTTTTTGTAACTATTGGGACATCTTAAAGGGGCACTCCACCATATTAGTATTGCACTTCATAAAGTTGGAGAGTTGAGTGCACTGGTTTTAACCAGAAATAACTGGTTCAAACTATTCTGACATTTAGTTCCTATTATGGGCCGAGCTCCAAAAACACAGGATCCTACATCCCATAATGATATTTAATATATTTTGTTAGCCCCTTGTTGCCTGTTAAATGCCAACATCTTTCAGATTCCCTGCCCTCAGTTTGCAATACATGCTTTCTTTTTTAAATCTGTCATCTTCAAATCCAAGCTGAGATAACACGATGACATCATTAGGGTTATTTTTCAGACTGTAGAGTCTGTGTAGAGCCACAGAGGACATTGCACAACTGTTTTCACAGGCTGAGTAGTATTCTTGATGACAAGTAAACTGATCATTATTTGTAAAAAATCAGTGGAGAGTCCCTATAAAGATGTGCTTTATACAAGAGACTCATTATTTTTATATCCAAACCTGTATTCAATTCTATTTTGGCCACTTGGGGACAAGTGCAACAAACTCTACCTGCCAAGTACCTTGAAAAACTGAGTGCAAGTATACTGAGGAGAACTGGTGCTGTTTTAAAGGCGAAGCGTGGTCACACCAAATATTGATTTGACTTAAGTTTCTTCTGTTTACTGCACTCTGTATGAAGTTAATTGATGAATAAAAACTATTCATGGCATTATTTTTTAAAGCATCCTCACTTAACGTTTAGTGCCTAAAACCTTTGCACAGTACTGCAGGCACTGGTTAACTGTGATGTGTAATATCAGCATGTGATATAAAATAGATTATATGTTCTGTTTTTGATGGTTGATGTTTCTTTACTTTACACATTGCACATTCTGAGATTTCAAATCAACCAGGAATAGTCAGTGCAGGAAAATGTAGCAATAGGTTTAGGTACATGATCTCAATTCTGATAAAAATAGCAAGTCGCAACTTAGATTTAAGTTATGTTTCCTCAATCATCAGGCAGTCGCACTGCTGGTTAAGGGTAATGGAGAATGACAAGTCAGCACTGGTGCAGACTTGCTTTTGTGGAGCAGGTTGCTAAAATATTACATTCTACATTAATGTAGAGTTAATGCAAGTTAATTTCAGATTTATGTGAATTAACCCAGATATGTGACACACACAAACGTGCACGCACACACTCACCAACTGCCCACAACACAGTGTCGTAGGTGTCCTTGTGTTCGTTGCCTGTTTGGATGTCAGTCCAGGTCACTTGAAAGGCTCCTGAGGAGAGTTTGTCTACTCTCTTGGGGACGCACTTCCATGCAAACTTGGTTCCATAAGCCTCCATGTAGTCTGTCACTAGACCTGCCATTTGCTGCACAAATCAAAGGCAAATACCCACATCAAACATGACAAAATCACTATCATGATGTCCAAAATATAGACTGTAGCACAGGGAGCCATACCTGATCAAACCCCCGGAGGGCAATGCTACGAACCATCACTGTGGTGTCCAAGCCGATGCCTGTGAGGAACCCTGCACACTCCAGAGCCACATCTGAGCAACAGCAGGTTGAGGATTATAGTGTTTTTATTGAGTTTCATGTGCAGTAGCACCTGATGTGTGGCCATAAAAATAAATACTGACATTCTTGCACACCAAGTAGCTCGCTTAAGAATAAGGTGAAAACAGTCAAACAGCAGCATTTAAACAAGATAATGGATGAATTGTATTTGGAAAAATATTTGTTTTGTAATGATTTCCTAAATGACATGTGGATAATGTATTTCACACTCGGTGTATTTGCAGATATGGCACATTGAGTTTAAAACAAATGCTAAGAGTTATTTGTACTATTTCACACTAGTCTGATGCCAATGTTAAGTTTATAACATCACTCTTCCTCAACTGATCACCAGTGGACTCGTGCAGTGGCTCCATTTAAAAGCTCTCTGGCAGACAAAGGATACAGCTGGCTCCGACCACAAGCCTGCAAAACACAAATAAAGAGAAGCTCTTTAGCAGAACTAATAATACAATCAAAATACAGGTCGTCTATATGACAGTCAGTCTATGCAGTGCACTTTGGCCAAATAAAACAAAGCAAGTCCAAAGCTGAAAATGTTTACTTTAAATCCTAGAATTAGAGAGGTGATGAATTATAAAACTTCATAACCTCTGAGGGAAGTGAAGAGGTGTGAAGAAAATGTAGAAAAAGGGGCCAGTAAAAGCTATTTGTGTGTGTGTATAAGTGTGTGTGTGTGGTCCAGGTGAATCACACTTCAAATCCAACCCTGAGATCTATGATGTTGAGGAGGGCTAATTGCTAGCGTTTAAGCTAATCCCTGCGGATGGGGTGTGCCATGTTCAGGGCTCAAGTCCACACATCAGCCCGCTGAGTGAAGCCCATCACCCGCATGGATGAGGCCCCTCTCTCTCCCTTGTTTTTACCGCTACAACCCAGACCTCCATACCTTAGGTCTGCTCCACCTGACAGCTCGGGGTGCCTGCAGCACATCCTGCCCTTGTCCTTGCTAACATTAACCACTAAAAGCCCCAGTGCCCATCCTCCCAATGTCTGTGTAATGCACAGCTGCACTTAGCACGTATTGTGAAGTGGCTTAAAGAAGATTAGGCAGAAAGCTTTAGCTTGATTCTACACTTTCATCACTGAGAAACTGTCTCCTTTCCTCTACCCTTTCTTCTTCCACATTGTGTTTGATTGCATTTCACTCTGTTCTGGAGTCTGTACAGCTGCAACACATTTTTCTACCAGCAAAACAGTTTATTCAGCTTCAATGCAAGTACACTGAATGTAGATACAGTTACATAACATATATCACAATCCTGCACATACCAGCTACACAAATAAGCTTGTATCTTCTTAATGAGTAGAACCTTTGTAACATGCATTCTGTTCACCAGCCTGGGGACAAACCTAGCATATACCGAAGATAAATCAGAAGCATCCAAATTAAAACAGGTCATGTCCATATGAGCATTACTATACTGTAAGTACCATTATATCCAGCTTATAATGTACCACACATACTGAAATTACCTTACAGTAATATAATTGCATTCACTGTTTAGGTAAGATCAGGAGAATCTAATCTCTGACAGTCTTGCTTTAACGATTTGATTTTATAGTGTAGTCAGTTCAGCATATCTTCAGCATATCATATCTTAGCTGCACAAAAATATAGAAACATCAATCCATTTTCTGCTCTCCGCTTTGATTTTCATCTATGTTTGACACAAAGTGCCATGCTGAATTAAGGAACATAACAGAGGCTTAAAACACTCAAAACTATAAATGTGGGAGTTACTGAAGAATAATAGTAAGGCTGGCTGGTCCATACGTGTGGTTATTGTGTGATACAACTCATTTTTTATGCCAGCTGGACTCTAATCTGAGGTAACAAATTGGACAAGGAGCCACAAAACAAACAGACACATTATAAAACTCTTGAGACTTGGCCCCTGACAGTGGAGTGGTAGCGTGTGGTTGGGAGCTCTGGCCAAGACTTCACCGTCTGTGGCTGCTTGCTAACCTTGAGCAGTTCTTCAGAAGCTTCAACACAAATTAAAAAACACACTGGATTCGGATACTCTTGTGTGTCTGTCGACAATGTGGGTAGGTTTTGTTGCAAAAAGCTTGATGTGAGTCCAGCTTTGATATTTTTTATTCAATGTTTCTTACATTTCCTGATAGCGTTTCCGTTTGACCAGTCTCATGGGCTACAGATTAAAGTCACCGTTTTGGTTTTTAGTCTTGCCAAAGCTACACGGGCTGCATGACAATGTAACAAAGAGGATGGCTTGAACCACGGGCCATTTGACCATTAAATCACACAACAACTGATTCATTTATTTTGTCTAGTAATGTTTGGTTTAAAAAATGCAAAAATTCTAACTGTAGATCTGAAAAACAGACTCCAAGACGCCTGTCAATAAGCACAATTTTACATTGTAATGCCAAAATATTTTTCCTGTTCCATTCTTGTCAGAGCAAGATAGAGACACACAATTACTAATAATGAAAAACAACAGAACTGAAATCTGATCAAAATGTTTAATTTTTCAAGAGGGGCTTTTCATGGGCAAGCAGTATTATTCATTAATATTGATCACCGATACAATAAATAAATAAATAAAAACTGTATTTAAACAAACTGCAACATTTCCAAATACTTATCTGATGTAGATGACATTTAACTGGCCTGGCATTTATCAAACCGATATACAGTATGTGGAAATGTAGCAGTGTATGTTGTTGAACTATATACTTTGACAGGAGCACATTAACATTTGAAGTGTTATATTTCCTACATTTTAAGTAGAGTAAATGTGCTGTAATGTAGAATGAAAACACTTCCCTATAAAATAGGTATATTCTGTGTTTTAACAAGAAGTGATTGTTTAATTACACAAACAATGAATTTATGTAAGAGAGACCCTGTGAATACTTTGTTTCTCAACAATTGCAGGTATGTGAGTTTATGCATGACCATATATTCTTTTTCTGAAAGAATATCTTAATTTGTTTTCTGAAAATTTTCTTTATCCTTTTGGGATGTTAGTGAGCATATAGGCACTCTTCCCTCTTTTTGTGCAGGACTTTTTCCTGGGAAGACTCAGAGAGCATTGATGCAAGAGGGACCCTAACAATGCTTTTGTTTCTCTAAAATTGCGAGCAAGTTATGCTGCTGAAAGATAATTATAGGTTGTGTAGTCCATTACAAAACGCAACGCAGAGTTAGACCCACTACACAATCCTACATATTGCTCCAACTCACTGGCACGTGCTCAGTGCTGTCTCCTGCTAACATGATGATGGCAGGCAGCTCCGGGCTTCGGCCCCGGGGCCAACTTTGTTACTCAGGCGTGTATGTGCTCCAAGGCCCATTAGACACCCATCACTCGCCTGGACCCCCTCCCACTCTATCCCTGCCTGCAGAAACAGCCTCTCGGACCTCACCTGCACAGCTGACAGCTCTGCAGCACAACAACATTACCAGCTCCGACTAGTGTGTGTGGTTTAGTGCCCTTATAGAGGAAGCAAAAGCTAACGCTATTTCACAGCTAGCCACTTTCTGCCTCCAGGGAGTTACAGGACTCCCACTCTGGCATCAAAGCACTTCCTGAGCTCAAGTGGTCTCTCTGAGTGGTTAATTCTGCTTCATATACAAAGGTGTTTTGTTGAATGGGTGAATGCTACAGTGGTAATTGTTTAAGGATGGTTACAGTGCACTCACCTTGATCATCGCTGTCCACAAAAAAAGACTTGCTCACTATGAATGATTTTGTATTGCCACCAAGTGGTCGAAAAGCTGAATAGCAGACTACTGTACACATTTTTTGATAGAAAAATTATTAAGGAACTGATGATCTTAAACAAAACAGACAATGGAACAAGATGCTCTAAAGCCAGTGTCAAAAAATACACCAGCACTAATTATCAGCCAAAACAATCAAAATCTGCATTTAAAAAAAGAATGTAAATAAAGACAATTAAAAACCCTGTGCCCGATGCAGGCGAAGACAACCTAGATTCATAAATAGCTTGAATATCGGAATAATTATTTCCGCTTATCTGTCACCATGAAGCAAACAACCACTGCAACCCAGGTATACCGCAACCACTAGTCACCGTCTACGGGTTGTGCCAAGAGGAAACGTCAGGGAAAGACCAATTAACCAGGTGATGACAGGAGCTAAATGGCTGGATTAAAGGGCTTGTTCAGTAAAGGTCAGGATGCACGCTGCTAATCTGAATCATGAGGCGAGGACAGGCTGACAGGAAGAGAGAAAAACAAACTGCATGTCACTGATGAATGATTACAGTGCGTGACAGCGGGACGTGTCGTGTCAGCGAGTGAGGTGGCATGGTGGGAAGAGCAAGGCATTAATACTGCACAGGTTAGAGGTTCTGTTTCCCTTGTATCTCATTGTGTAGAGAGTGACGACAACTATCCTACCTGTGTTAAAATGTATGCATATTCAAGGGTGATATCATTATGTTAGGGGTGAAGCAGTAGCCAAATTGTTGCGTCAAGGTTCACTGTCATGTCAGTAAAAAAAAAAAAAAAAAAACCACTGGTGGCAGGATGGAAAAACAAAAACTGATTGCGTCAATTTAATATAAGGTGTGTGTATATGTGTGTGTGTGGGTAGGTGGAGGGTGTGCTCACGTTTTTCCAGGTGACTTTTTTAGCCAGAATATGTCGTCACTGGTGATGCCGTGCTCCATCGCTCCCGGGATCTGGAATAAGAGTTAAAGCTTTGAACAGAACTAATAAGCTATAAATCGACTATGGACAGATCTATCAATAATGTTCAACAAAACAAACAAGGAAAGAGGGTGTGTTAAGGTTGGTATGTGTGCTACAAGTAGTATAAAGCATGCAAACAGTATTATAATAAATCTCCACTTCAGTGGTTTTAGATTCTCTGTCGCTGTAGGTTGTCATTTTCTCATTTGTCTACAAACACACACTGGCAGACAAAGACAAAAACATCCTGGGGGTGAATGATGAAAACAGTGATACTTACATTTGTGGGGTACTTCGGCCGTCCACCCGTAGCAATCACAATATTCTTGGCAGTCAGGATCGTCTGTATGAGAGGGAGGAAAATTTTGAAGTAACAGGCGTTGTTCATATCCTTCAAAAAACAAGGAAATGTCAAATGAAAGCAAGTGGTCTCCACAGTATTCTGCATTAAGGTGATGATGGAAACACTTTAAAATCATTGAAACAAGTAACATTGCTATCAGTAGGAATGGGGGTATGCATAAGATTTTGCACTTTAATTCATTGATTTAATAAGAAGCAGAAAGAAACATAAAACTTATCTAAATGCAGATATTTAAATTTATTAAAAGGAAAAGAAAACAAAATAGTAAAAACAGAAAGTGCGAGCAAAATCAAAATTGTAAAAATATAAAAAATTGTAAAATATGTACAAAAACATCCTCTGTATGCAAACAAAGGATGCAAAAAGATTTCACTTGCAAAAAATGCAAGTAAAAACCAGCTACATAAAACAATGTAAAACATGTTTTAAGAAGTCATTCATAACATTTTTAAACTGATTTGCAATTATCAATTTGACTTCCTGGATGTATAAATAATTGCCCACCTCTTTCCCTGCTTTGGTTAGTCCTTTGACGGTGTGTTCATCCAACAGGCTTCCTTTGATGTTCAGATATTTCACCTTCCTGCAAAGCAGAAGATAAACAGCTGGTTGCTGCTGGCGAAGCATTACCCCACTGTCATTCCCTTTCCCTCTGATTATTAGCTACTAATTCCTACTGTTCACATCACTGCACACTACATCTTTTAATCAGAAAAAAAATATATTGAAAAAAAATTATGAAAGAAGAAGTTACCAATAAAACCATTACAGGGCTGAACAACAGAAGAGGTTCTGTAAGTTACTATATTCTCTTTTGCCACGAAGAGGATGGGGGATGTACAGTAGATTCAATGCTATATATCTCTTTATGGATCAGTGTCATACATACTGAGTATATGCTTTGACAGCAGTTTCTATGGACACTTTAATTGTATAATTAAGAAATCAAGCTGACCAAAGCCTCGGCTCCCATTCAAGAAGTAAACTACTGACATTTTGCAGCCGCCTTTCAAGTCTACAGAGGGTGAGGCTGAGTGAACTGAGCCAACAGAGATTGCATTTTTATCGTAAAAATGTGTATTAGCTATTTTATTTATAACTCATTCCTTCTTGTTTTCAATTAATGAACTCAAATTTGAAATGACAACTAAACCAAAAGGGAGCCACAGTGTGTAAAATATATATACAGCATTAGAGAGTGAGTTATTGCCATGTACATAACACTGGACTGGAAAATGGAAGTTAAATTCAGTAATAATCATTTTTTATATTAACATACAGTATTTCATTCAATTTAAACTGTACATTTTAATTTTTGTTTTTAATTAATTTAAGAATATCTTCTTAGTATAAGCTCAGTATGAGAAAGACATTTTAATTTAAGCAATATACAGACAGTCTTTGTTGACATACTGTATCTGTACTCACAACTGCCATTTTAAATATTCACCTGCTACCTGCTAAGTACCACTCACACCAAGTTTATTGCTTAATTATTACTGATTAAAAGTAGGACATTCATTTAACATCCGTTCTCATTTATTAGTATGTTTGTAATTAATAGGCTGAAAGCTCACTTGGTTTATTGTTCATTAAAATCAAATTAAATCGTATCAGGATCATTACTAATATGCTGAAGCAAAGGATCTCATTCAATTCATATTATTGCAGGTGAAGCTGGGGTACATTCACACTGAGGTTAACACCTGTTTGCCCTCCAGCCAGCTACTCAATCAACATGTGGTTGCTGACTATCAATCCTTCAGCTGTGTGTACCAACGGAAAGGTACAGCCTTCAGCAACTCATGCCATAAAAATGAGCAAAAAGTTAAAAAAAAAAACAGACATCAGAGTAAATAATGTAAGATTATTTTACGGAAATTTCAGCTTTTGCTATAAGTCGAACATACACAGCACTAGAGATTGACTTAAGAAGCCAGATTGATATTTTTACTCCTGGTAGGTGGTAAGAGCCAGTGAAAAAAACAGTATCATGGGACATTATAAATCCCTACAGTAACTTCTTAATGTCAGATGAACCAACCCTCAAATCAAATGGGAGGAGTAACTCCCTAATTCCTACTTATTTTACTGTCTTTAAATTGATTATCAAATGAAAGATGATGTCACTTACTTGTCCTGGAGCTGAACTCTGTGACCCCAGTTGAGAGACCGGACGTGGTTTTGAACAGCCTCTGCCATGGTGGCCCTGGAAAACACACAAGAGGTAATACTATGAACCACGGCTGTAAATAATGATTATTATCGATTTATCTGTTGATTATTTTCTCTATTCACTGATTAATCGTTTGGTCTATAAAACATCTGAAAACAGTGAAAAATGACCATCACAATTTCCTATAGCCCAATGTAACATCTTGAAATGCTTTGTTTTGCCTGACCAACAGTCAAAACCCTGCAAATTTTCCATTTACTATAATGGAAAACTCAGAAATGCAGCAGATTCTTACGTTTGAGTGCATTCAAAAACCTGGAACCAAACATTTGGCATTTTCAGCTTAAACATTTCTTAAACATTTATCATAACTGTTGTTGATTAATTTTCTGTCAATGGACTAATTGTAGCAGCTCTAGTATAAACAGACCAGACCACTGCAATTCTGAACTGACATGACACAGCAGAAAAGATGTTTACTGTGGGTTTGTTGGCTCACATGCATAGTTGAATGAGGGGAACCAAAAAAACAATGAAGCCCAAACAATAGCTGTTAGGCCATCAAATAAAAAAAGATGGTGAGCTGTCTCATATTCCCTTATGGACTGTGTAGAAAAGATCATCTAAAGGTTATGAATGAAATGAGCAAGGTGAACAGAGTGAACAATTAAAGCACTACGTGTACCTTTGGGAGAAATGAACATCATTCCCATTCAGAATTAATGTTCTAACCTCAAGTAATGTCTTTTGTTCTATTGCAGTTATGTCACTAGATGGTGCTGTTGAGCCACTCATTTTCAATGTTGACAGCGTCTCAGCATGAGTATCACTTCTCCTTTAAGTTGATGAGCCACTGTCATACAATATTGGACTTGGTTTAGACCTACCAGTCATGGCAGATTGGCCCTGAGATCTGCCAGCCATACTTCTTAGCATCTTTGACTGCAGCGCCAAGTAGAGCAGCCTGATGCATGAGCTTCTTAGGAATGCAGCCAACATTAACACACGTGCCACCAATACCCCACTTGGTGCCTGTTTGGAAAAGAATTTCTCACATACTTTACGATGGTGTCTTTGAATCTCAATTCCATGTTATGTTGAGTGGAAATTTGTTTTTGTAATTTTGTAACTGACAACACAGAAAGTGTATCTTACCTTTAACAGATGGCTCCACATAATCTAAAACAGCAACTTTCTGTCCCAACTGTGCAGCTGTAAAGCACAAATATATATCGTCAGGTTATTATTAGATAGAAATTACTGTGCAAAGCATAGAGGAACATTAAGCACAGACATTTGAAAAGATCTCACCTTCTTTGGAACAGGCAAGCCCTCCTGACCCACCGCCAATAACCACCAGGTCATAGTCATACTTCCCTGCCATATATAAAGTTGTTAAGATAGAGTTAGATAGCTTAAAATGTCATAAGGAAACCACACTTAAAGGGAAAATTCACTGTTGTGAATATGATGATTTTTTAAAACTATTAAAACAATTATTTTTTTAAATTGGTGCCCTATGACTAGAGCAAACTGAGAAAAAGGCTGTAGATTCCCCACACTGCTCTTAAGGGAGAATCCTACAACAACCAGAATGCACTGCACACATCCCTTCCAATCAGACTGACTGACTCTACTGACATTGTGTTTATGGCCAGCAGAGCAGCCGTGAAGCAAAGACTGAGCCGTGTTATATCTCTTTACTGAGCCTTATTTTCATTTACAAAATGTTTTTCCTCACTGAGTCTGGATATATTGTACCGGTGTGCAAGGATTGTTAAAAAAAAACAAAAAAAAACGGAGCACTGGAGTCAGTTATGTCAATCACTGCAAACTTACTGAGCTGCACGGCTGCACACAAGCCAGAGCTGCTGATGGACAGTAAAAACATCTCTGAGTCTGCCGTCTCCATTTGAGCTTGTTTTGGGAAACAATCATGGATGCAACCAAAAACTTTCTTTTACCTATACTTGACGACAAGGAGCTGGAGCCTGGATTGCGCTCAAACTGGATGCAGCCGCAAAAGTTAACTTCCAGGTAACTTAAACATGCAACGTTTAGAATTTAGTGGCATCTAGTGGAACAGACTTGGCAGAAATGGAATATAATATTTATAAGTGTGTTTTAATTAGTGTATAATCACCTGAAAATAAGAAGTGTTGTGTTTTCTTTACCTTAGAATGAGCCCTTTATATCTACATAGGGAGCAGGTCCTCTATCACGGAGGCCACCATGTTGCACCACCATGTTTCTACAGTAGCCCAGAATGGACAAACCAATGATGGGTATTCAGTTTGTACCAATCTGCAACCTCAAAGCCAGATGCCACTAAATCCTACACACTGCACCTTTAACACAGTCATTGTTCACTGTTCTGTATTCAGAGTTAAAGTCCAATATAATATTCTGTCAGAAAACTAAGTCAGGAGTTTTCAGTCTGTGTCCATTCTCTCTCACGACCCTCATCGGTCACTAGTCGATGCTGCAAAGCTACCCCCGCTGCAGCGCCTATCTTTCAGCTGCAGCTGTAACGTAGTTCCAGGGGTCCCTTCCTCTTCCACATTGTTATCTGATTCCACAGCGCAATATTCGGCCTTGTAACATGAAACTAGTGTTCTTCTTAATATGCTGATATTTAAAGTATTTAGTAGTACGATGTTTTAGTGTCTACTTCTTCCTATTGCTGGTGTTATATGGTAGACGTAGTGTTTTGGGAGACCCACATTTGACAGTCCTTAAAGGCACCACTACAGAAAATGACGAAGCATAGTTGTAGTCTGAGGAAGATCTCCTCAGTCCAGCGGACTTTTGCTGGCAAATGAGCGGGGAGCTCTGGGTGCAGACAACATGGAGGGAAGTTAAACTTTGTTCATTTGCATATACTACCCACATTGTAATGATACAATAATGGTCGAAAATTGGCTAATTTCCCTTTAAAGGATACGTTCACAATTTCTCAAGTGTATCTTAAAACAGCAGTCAGGTGTCCATAAGAACAGTGAAAGAGGTTTTCCTCGCTGTAATCATTCCTCCTGTTCATACTGGCTGTTAAAAGATCCCTTCAAATGCACTTTCAATGTAATTGATAGGAGCCAAAAATCTGCAGTGTGTCCACACAGTCATTTTGTGATGAAAATGCATTTAAAAGTTGATGTGATGCTTATATGAGGCTTCAGCAGTCTGAGTTAGTCATATCAAGTAGATATCTGCCACATTTACAGTCTTTTTAGCATCGAATCCCCTCTTTGTGTTTCCCTGTTGAGCTGCGGTGGAAGTATAGTGACAAAAAGAGGGACTTTGACACTAAAAAGACTGTGACATTGAAAGATATCTACTTGATTTGACTCATTTGGACGACTGAAGCTTCATATTAGCTTCAGATAAACTTTTAAATCCATTTTTGCACAGATGGAGGACTGTGGATTTTGTCCCCCATCACTTACATTGTAAGTGCATTATGAAGGAATATTCTAATGGTCAGTATGAACAGGAGGAATGATTGTGGCGAAATGTATTTTAATGTTCATGTTCATTTGGACACCTGCCTATTGTTTCAAGAGAGACTTAAAAAAAACTGTGAACCTGTCCTTTAACATCATTCAAACGCTTGGCAAATTCATTTGGATTTACTTTTGTGATGTGACGCAGTAACCTTCTCCACTTCCTTTCAATATACACCACAAGTCACTATATTTACACTAGCGTTTATTTAATCTTAACGTATCGGTTTTTAATGTTATTCCCGTCATATTGCTCCTCTGACACGGACGGCAGTTTCTATAGTTTAAACTAATTATAAATGTAGACATGGTTAGGCTACTTGTTTGTCATTTGAAATGGACCTCAGCATCCACAGTGCGTGGGGCACCATCGAGTAGTGCATCACTTAAGCAAAGAGCTTTAAAACAGCACATTTTTAAAATAAGTTTGGCTTAAATTAGCTTTAAATCCATTGCCTTGTACCTCAAATATAACTGTTTGACAACAGAAAATCCCCAAATTGTGGTAACATTACGCCTGTTTCTCCAGGTGTGTAACTAGCTGTGCGCTGACAACACCTCCAACTGTTCACACAGGTCCGCTCCATGTTTCTATACAAGAACACAACGTCACGTTACCTGTCAGGTTTCTTGTCAAAACATGCAAACAATTAGTCCTTTTCCACCGGTGTCTGCCTCTACAGAGGGCAGCCATGTTGTTATTATGAAAGGACCCCGGCTGGGTGTGGGGTGTGTTCAGAATTGCCTGAGAGAAATTAAAAAAAAAAAAAAAAAAAAAAAAAAATCAAACTGTCACTCGACTCACTGCTTAGACGTAGGTTAAACTTTGATAACAATAGCGGTATATTCTGTGATTAAGAAACAGAAACTACGAATTAGTCATTTTTCTTCTGTCTTTAAAGTAATACTTGGTATGATATGTATGATTCCTCTCCCCAGTTTTACCAGAAATAATGTTACATTTGGAATCACAATGGGGGATAAGAAAACTGAATTTCTGTTGAATACTTTATTTATTTTGGGTAATTTTTTATCCATAAATGTAAATAGAGAGAGAGAGAGAGAGAGAGAGAGAGAGAGAGAGAGAGAGAGAGAGAGAGAGAGAGAGAGAGAGAGATATTTAGCATTCACTGAGGTATATGAAAAAGAAAACAGCGAAAAAAAAAACCCAGAATAAACAATTGAACACTATTGATGCCTTAGAGTTATTAGAAGAGACCCCTCAGCAATTTTATTCCATTTTATTTTCTTGTCTTTTGGTAGGTTATAATTCAGTCCTCATAATCCTATAATTCAGGAGCCAACTACTGATGATGTATCACTTGCCATATATTGTTGTAAATTTCTACCTCGATAAAAAAAAGGTTCACAATTAAACTTATTCTATAGGCTATTCAATAAAATGTGTCTATAAATAATATATTGTTCATATTAAATCTAAAATAAATATAAATGGATACTCTTGAGATTAAATGCAAATTATGTACAGGTAACCTAATGCCTGTAGAACATACATGACAATGGTCATGTGAAAAAAAAACACAAAAAACATGACCATGTATTTGTGTAAATGTGTAAAAAGATATTGGCTAATGTGGTTTTTGACATTTTTACTTGTCACACATAGTTGGAACTAATGACATTAATGACTGCATGTCTGTGTCACTTCAGGGCGATGGTGGCTCACTGTGAGACTTTTAAGGGGACATATTAATGGAATGGAGCCTTACTGGAAAATAACTAAATAATTTCGTGCAAAGAAAACAATGTAGCATTTCACTAAAAGTTTCACTCAATAGAAAAATGAGAACATCTATCATTTACTGTAGATTGTGGTAATTAAAATTTGCTGCACAATACAAGCATTTATAAATGTCAAAACAGGAAAGGCACAGGTGTAATTATTAATATTAATTAATATTGGTTACTAGTTCTAGAGTCCTGGTTACTGTCCATGCTGACTGTCACTTAATGCTGAGCCATTGTTAGGCTTTATCAGTTCCACCTGTGCTTCTTCTGCTATGATACATAAAGATGTCTATTTAAAAGGTGTAGCCTCGGCCTACATGGTACATTAACAGGGCTTACGCCGTATTGTATTTATTTATATTCTCACTCACAATGTTCAAAAGATCTTATAACTCAAGTCTAGATTTGTTTTAAAAGAACATTTCCAACCACCTACACAATCATAAACTTCTATAACATCAGGAAAGCTTAATGAAGAAGCTTTTGAAGACACTTTCCCATTTGTACTGTGTGACACTCATTCTTATATCACTGTCTCACATTTAATTTTAGAATCATCATGTCATAGTCATGTAGCTATACATTTTCCAGTGGTAAAAGTCTGTGATATTGTGTGTGGTAGATCCTATACTTCCTTCTCTCATGACTAAAAATAGTAGACTCAAAAGGCTGAGCTTAAAACCTGACACCTGTGCAGGTTTTTGCTGCGGGAGCTTGATTGACACCCACAATGGCTCGAGTGTGGCAGACTAACACAAGACATCCACATTCAACACATTTCATTTTCTTTGGTAGAAAGTAGTTCCATTTTGAACTGTCCACTGTGAGGTTTGTGATTTTTTTCTGAAGCTAAGAGCTCCATAAATGAAACCAAACTTTGAAATTTAGGTGAAATTTAACTGCCCCTTTAAAATTTTGTAATGAGCATTGTAGCCTCTAAGGGACGTAATCATGTCTTTAGACTTTGAGTCATGCTGGACATTTATAACATAATATGAAATAAGACACAGAGTCAAGCAACAGCTTCTTTCCAGGCATGGTTTATTGAAAACACACCAAATTTATACTCTACAAACCAGTATTTTTCCGTTATGTTTAACAAGCGTAATATTTGCCTCTGGGTATTAGTAAAATTAACATAATACATTCTGTCACTGTGGCATCGCTTCTGCTCGCTACGAAAGCATTAACAACTTTACTCCTCTAGGAAATCAAAACCCATTTTCGAATGACTATCTTTTTTAAAAGTTTATAATACAATGTAATACAAGGCAGAAACCCACCAACAGTCTTAACTACTTGGGGTTGGGGGAAGTTGGGGGGTGGTGGTGGTGGTGGGGGGTTGGAGAGGAAGGATGTAGGTGAATGAATGAGTGAGTTGAGTGGATGTAAAAAGGGAGGGAGGTTGACACAGGAGGAGAGGGGAGGAGGTGAACAGACGGGATGGAGAGATGACAGTTGAAGGGGAGGAATAAAGTTATATAAAACACACTTATCTTTATCTACCATGGAAAAGGTTAAGGCACATGATAGGTACAAACACATCTGCTACTGAGTAGTACAGTTACTTAATTTTGACTGTCTTGAATCAGTTATATCTACAGGTAGGTTCGTTCGATTGGATGTGTGTCCGTGTCCTGCATTTATTTTACAGCACAGTTACTTGGCTCTTTATTTTGTAAATGTACAATGTGCCGTACATCCACAAAACCAAAAAACCCATTTTTTTGAATGCATGTAAATACAACTCCAGATCCTTTGGTTGTGGTACTGCGGAGCGCAGTCAGGAATAGACAGTCATGTGGTTATTTGTTGCGAGGGTTCAGTATAGTCCAATGAAAGCACACACTTCTGAGGATACACAAAAGGGATGCTGGGTATTATTATAACTTTTTAACCTCTGGAATTAAAATTTATACAGTAAGTTGTTTTTTTTTTTTTGTAGTTTATTGATTTTTACCACAACGTACATCTTTGTAAACACTGTGTAAAATATGCAAGCTTTATAAAGTCACGTCACAAAGAAAAGTCAGACTTCAATGCAGGCACATGCCGTTCACCTAGATGACGCATGAGTGACACCAATTTGGATTGGATTTCCATCTCTTAATTGAGCTGATTCACGAGACCGACTGAGACTGTACACATTACCACTGAAATTCATGTGCGGTCTCACCAAGCAAGAGAAAAATGGCAATATGATTCTGCATCTCTCTGCTTTTCTACATCTCTTCTGCTCGCCCTAAAACGTTGTAAAAATATATACTATATGATCATACTTGATGTTTTGTTTTTGTACAGTGTGATGCAACTCTTTGATTCTTCCTGGAACCACATCACATCTACATGTCCACCTGCACTCTCTTCCTGCACGTGAATGAATTAGTTAATATCCAAATGACACCACAAAAAACTGGCACTTGGAAAGAATATAATATGAACATTTGTACACTTTTTCTTCATGCTCATGACAGGATATTTCTCTTTAAGATGCACCGGTGAAGGAGGGTTCGGGGTTGTCCGTAGCTTAGTCTGAATGCAGCGGGAAGATAAATGAAGGGACTTTTGTTAACACCGTCATCTCTTGTCTATCCCATTACCTCTGTCTCGTCCCCTGACCCCTCCAGAGTCTCTATTTCCAAGATGCAGGGGCTGTGGGACAACATGTATCCATCGCCTTTAGAAAGAACACTGCAGATAAACTTTTTTTTCTGTAACTTTTTTTTTGACAATACAAAATATAAATAGGTGATCGTCGGCGTAACTCGACAATATTTGACATACATTTAAGTTACGTGGTTATTTCTTGCTTACAAACATGGTGAGCCTTTATCAAATGAGATGTGCTTTCCAAACAATGTGATATTAATATACAACTAAGAAGTTGGTAATTTTTTGTTTGTTTTTTTTCTCCTTCATTTTTTTCCATTTTTTTCCTTTTGACCCTAATATACACTTATATAAAACCCAACAAAAATAAAAAATGCTTTTAGATCTATCCTTTCATCAAGAGAACAATCCTCTGCCTCTCTTTTTCTCAAAAACACAAATCATTTATAAACAAAATGCCTTGTATCCTCTTTAATACACATCATTGACAAAGAGCAACCAACCAGGAACCGCGTCGCTACGCAACCTGAGTGGTTACACATGTAACCACAGCTCTGTGAGCGGGGTCAACATGCCCCTTGGCTCATACAGCAGCATGTTGACCATGATGAAACAGCGATACAGTGTGAACACAAACTGTTACTCCATCAGATGTACACACCATGTCACTTTCCTTTCTCCAGACCACTACTTGCAGACTCCTCGCTTTATAAAATGGACATCAATCACCTGTTAACCACTTTTGATTTCAAAGCATCTCAGTGCAGTTTTTTTTTTTTTTTTGTTTAAACACAGTGAACCAAATGGATTGTAAGTTCATGAGAGCATACTGCTGGGAGTGTGTGTTTATCCACTATGCTACAGCTCTTCTCTTCTCTTCTTTTCTCTTCTCAGGCTCGGTTTCTTCACTTTTACTTTCCTTTTCTCGTGTCCATCGCACCAAACTGAAAACCAACATTCAGTGACCTTCAAACACACCAGTTCAAACCTGTTCACATCAAAAATACCAAAGCTTGACAACAAACTGAAAGTCAAATTCAACCAAAAGCCCACAGAATTTGAGTCTTCCAGATGTGAAAACTGAAAAGTCAATTTGTCATTTCTTCTGGCACAGGTTTCCTTCCAACACACGTTCCTTTTCCATTCACTTCCTCCTCCCTTCGCACGTCCATTTCTTCACCAGCACCGGCCTCTGTCCGTTTCTTGTCACTGGTAGAGCTCAACAAGAGTCAACACTGTAAAATTCACATGGTTGTCCAGTGGGAATGTAGATATGAGAAAGTAGTGGGAGTAGTCACTTTTTATTTTTTTTTGTTTTTTGTTTTTTTTTCTGAAAAGCATGAGAGTGCTGGCTGCTGCTGGGTAGTCGCTGCTGTGAGTATTTTTTTTAAATCCTCTTTTCTGTACAAAGTCCAACTCCAAAGATGAGCTCCATGTGAAATGGCAGTGGTGATATGAGAGATCCTCCTCTAGCTGGGATGTTGCACTGTTGTTATATTAAGCCTGCAGCGTGCGGACAACAGAAAAACAATATTAGACAAACCATGTACTGAGTCTGAAATAACAATAAATGAAGAGTTTCAGTAAATGCTAAATCATCACAAACAGTGACTTAATGGAAGTTCAACATTTTGGGAAATGTGCTTTATTGCTTTCTTGCTGAGAGAAGATCAATACCACTCTCATTGCTGTACGCTAAATATAAAGCTTGCTAGAGCCCACACGCGATTAGCTTAGCTTGGCTTAGCTTGGCATAAAATCTGGAAGAAGGAGAAAACAGCAAGCCTGGCTCTCTTCAACTCACTGGCCTCACCGACAAAAGGTACAAGAATAACTTTCCGTAAAAAACACAACTTCTAGTTTATACATTTAGTAAGGAATGAACAAACAAGATATAACGTGTTAATTAGTGCGCTTTAGAGGTGCTAGTAGCCATTTTCTATGGTACACTCGAGCTAGGCTAGTTGTTTCCCCCTGTTTCCAGTCTTATTGCTGAGCTAAACTGACAGTCTGGCTTTGCCATCATATTTAGCATACAGACATGACACTGTTTCATCTAGCTCTCGGCAAGAAATTGAATACACATATTTCTTATAGTGTTGAACTATTCCTTTTAATATTACATGGTGATTTAAAGGATAAGGCTAGTGTCATTCTGTACTTTTGTTTTTGTCAACAAATTCAACGAAAGGACCAAAACCAACAATGAGTTAGTCCATCTGTAAATACTTTGACTGCCTCATAGCACTCAGCCCCAAGCCCATTTTTTACTACTGAAAACATAATGCGTCACAAATATATATTTTCAATTTATTTTAGAAAAGCTAATTAATTTCCTTTAACAGCTGGGCACTGTAGCTTTTAGTGCATTAGTGCATTTGTTGTGGACTATTTTCAGCTGCAGATTAACACACCTTGGTATAAATGGAGTTTTATGGTACAGAGGAAGAAGATATATCTGGCTTTGGCTCTACAGGCAATATTTGTTAGTAGGATCAATTCATTTTGGTCTTTTCATGTAATTCGTTGAGGATGAAAAAAAATAAAGAATATCAGCATCCTTTAAAATTTCATACACTTTTTCGCCATCATTTTTCCATCAATTGATGTGATTTTGAAATGAAACTCCAGTTTTGTTTTGATGTCAGACAGCAAGACAATCAGATGGCATTATCACAGTATACTTGACAAATCACAACAAATGCTTCAATCATGTCAGCTCATATGGCAAATGGAGGCAAGAGACAGAAAAACAGATGTTTAATGTGCTTGATGAAATCTTGGATATGCTAAATGAAGTGAAAATTACTTACCTGATGGCTCATTCTTACTATTACCTGTAACTTTTTATTGCTATCTGAAGTGGCAAAATTATGATGAGTACCACAAATCATACCACTTTATCTCTCAAGAATCACCCAGTGATGTATTTCCGATGATAATGCAATGGATGTAGATGAGAGATATGAACACATGGCTACTAACAAAGATGACTGAAATAAGAAGATGATAATGAGGAAGACAGCAAGTTCTAACAAGAGGCCTCTGGCCAGCAGTGAGGAGGGGGCAGGAAGAGATAAAAATGCTGTTGATAGAATAATGACAATTACTGAAGCTCACCCAGATCAGCCTGCAGTCATGTAGTGGGCTATGATGGAATTTAGTCAATCACAATTGCACCTAACAATCACCAATGTGAATAAAATATACACAAATTTGGGAATATTATTGATTAAGATTTTTTCCTTGTAACCTGCATGAAAATGTTTTGCTTTGATGCAGAGGATGTTCTAACAAAATAATATTTCTTAT
Source organism: Thunnus maccoyii (assembly GCF_910596095.1). Taxonomy (NCBI): domain Eukaryota; kingdom Metazoa; phylum Chordata; class Actinopteri; order Scombriformes; family Scombridae; genus Thunnus; species Thunnus maccoyii. The sequence continues at coordinate 28,774,045 of NC_056541.1, read as the reverse complement.
GGAGAAAAAACGTGTTTTGACAGAAAGCCATCATTCGATTTTAGCGGCTTCAGTTGTATTTCTATTCACTGAAATTGATAAAAGCTTTCTGTTGAAATATATTTATTTCTCTTTTCTAAAAAAGACATTTTAGGAAATCTCTGAACCACAAAGAGAAGCTGAATTTCAATTTTCTGTGACTTGCATGAAAAAACTACCATCTAAGTTATGTAAGGAGCCACTTAGTACGTCATTTATATCATGAATTTAAATAAGATAATATTCAAATCGACTACTTCAGACTTCAAAATGTATGTAAACAGAATTTGCACATATGATGCTTGAGTTGATAATGTGTGAATTTGTGCGTGCGCACATGTGTTGGTTCCCATCATCAACTCATCAACTGACATGAATTATTTATCTTTTTCTTTGACTCGAGCAACGGTGTGTACGACAAATGTAGACAGAGAAGAGATTCTGAGTGTGTCTCTATCTGTGTGCGTGTGCATATATTTTTCTTTTTCCCTACTGCTTTTCATTAAGGGATAACTGAGTCCCAGGAGGATCCATCTGGAGTGCAGACAAATGATTCCCCTTCATCATTTGCCACCAATTTCAGCAAAGGCTGTCAAGGGAAGCAGTGAGTGAAACTAGGCATACATTTCAATCAGACAGGTGGTGCTGAATTGTAAACAGAGACCAAAGCCTGTCTACTTTCTACATGTATTATAGAGGGGAGAAGTCACATTCTTATTTTCTTATTTTTACAATGGGGTGTTGATCACCCAGAGTGGCAAACTGGAATGTTGCAGTGGCAAAATAATTATGGGATTTAGTAAAGCAATGTTAGAAAATTAATTAAAATATAACACAAGGCATATTTAAATTAAATCCACCCTGAGATTTTCTTTCACGATTAAATCTTTTGTTTTTGGGTGTAGCTTCTTTCCCATAATCCCCAGATGTAGGTTTGCGCAACATTAAAGGAATAGTTCGACATTTTGGGAGATACTTATGATCTAGATGAGAAAATCGATACCACTCTGATGTTTGTAAACTAAATATGAAGCCACAACCAGGAGACTGTTAACTTAGTTTAACATAAAGACTGGAAATAGTGGGAATCAGCTAGCTTAGCTGTTTCTGACGGTAGCAGCAGGTTGCAGTTTTGCTAGGTTTTATATACAGGACTACACTTCGGTTTTTGTGCAGTTCAAACAAACTGTTAACAAATTAATATAACTACAGACAGATATAACTGTTAATTAGTGATCTTTAGAGGCACTGGTACCCGGATTTAGTTACCTATTGAAAGGCTAGTTGTTTCCCCCTGTTTCCTCTCCAGGTATATACTAAGCTAAGCTAGTTGGCTGCTGGCTGTAGCTTCATATTTATCTTAGGACATGAGAGTTGTATCGATCATCAAACTCTCGGTAAGATATCCCTTGAAATCCCACAAAAAATTTCAAACCATTAGGAAAAAAAAATTAATTGAACTGCAAGTGAACGGCGTAAATATCCGTGTAAGTGACAAGATGACATGTCCAGCTGACTGTTCTGGTGCAGGGTGACAGCGGGTCTACATGATACAGTGTGAGGGTGAAAGGGAAACAGGCGGAAAAGATGAACAAACAGGGAACGAAAAGGAGAAAGGATGCTACAATCCAACCCAAAGGTGAAGGTTGTTATTTCTGTGCTTTTACTTTCAGACCTACCATGCATGCATTTAGACCCAGGAGTCAACAGGCTGGGGCTTAACATCACAAGCGTCCACCAGACTGACCGCAGGCCTGTTACTCCTGATATAGTGTTTCCTATTTGTGTCATTCTGTGGCCACAGGAGGACGGGTTAAAGAAAAAACACAGCAAAACAAAAAGAGGTCAATACATTTCACAAATACGCTCACGCACACACACATACAGCACACATGCATCCAGGATCAGAGAAGCCAGTGTTAGTTCCCTGCCTTAAGGAAGCTTGGAAGGAAGTCAGAGTGATTACAAAACAGCATACCGAAACATGCAAATGAAAGAGGGAGAGAGCAGTTTCAACAGCCAAGTTGCATTCAAAGCGGGCAACACCTCTGGGAAGTACACGGCAGACTTAGAAGACAGCTTTGGAGTAACGCTAGAAAGCCTGTAAACTCTGAAGACAAACATGGCTGTTTGCTGTGATTACTCCTGTCTGTGGCTTAGGAGCTGGTGAAAGAATCTGCCCTTTAAAAATGTCACAGTATAACTCCAGCTCCAACCAGTTTAGTACTTAAACCTAAATATGATGAAGTGTAAGCGTCCAAAAATCAAAAAAAGAGTGGAAGCTCTTCAGAGGCGCAACACCCTTTTTTTCAGCTCTGAATATAAGGGCAATTGTCGATTCCATTCTCATCACCATCAGTTGGAAAATTCAACAATGAAATTAAAAACCTTAAAGAGCAACTGAACACAAGCTGAAAATCTTGATTTTGCTGATCTCTAGTGATTTAAAGTCTGGCCATATTGCAATGATGTAGAAGTGTACTCCATGGGTGCAGGTGCAACAGAGCACACTTCTGCAACACACTTAAAACTCAACTAGAGAGGGCAGTAAACCACTACTTTTCATCCTGGTATTACAGTAAGTTACCTTTTAAACAAAATTAAATAATTTTAATTTTAGTTTACAGTGGAAGCTAAATGTTACTACATTACAGACTTTAAGGACGGATGGGCATCCTTAGCTAGCTACTATATACTTAAGCTACAATCCCTCAGTTTCCTCTCTTTGATGTGTTCTGATGCACTGATAGATGAGACACAATAGATAGAAAGACAAAGAACTGAAGACCCAGCTTTAAAGCGAGACCATGTATGTAACTTTCAAAAGTAGGAATAACACATTCTTCCTCTTATAAATGAAAAGTTGCAAATTGATAAGCAGTAAAAAAAAATAATAAAAAAAAACATCCTAGCTTAATTCAACACATTCAGGGGTTCCTGCTGTACAGCTTTACTTTGTCTGGTGTGAGCAGTAGCTTATGATGGCTGATTTTAGCTAATGTTAGCAAACTTTTGATAGATATTGCTGTGTGTTGCTTGTGCTATTATTAAACTACATTTAGGTTTTACAATTATCTTGTAATTGGCAACAAAAGTTACATCTGCTTGCTTTAAGGTACTGAATCATACACTCTGCTTTATAAGCAATAATGTCTGGACAGTACCATGAACAACTGCCTACCTAAGGAAACTAAAACATTGTTCTAATCCTGATAAGGAGCCAAACACCACATAACCACCAAGAGGTGGTAACTTGATTAACCAGCTCTTAAGAAGGGAGGCATTTTGGATTTATGAATAGAATACTATTGAACCATATGGACTTAATGAAACACAGGATTTGAGTTCTTTTCTGTGATATGAAAATGTTAACCATATGATACATAGTATTTGAGCTCTTTTCTGTGATATGAGTATGTTAACTTTATGAAACACGGGATTTGAGTTTTTGTTTGAGATACGTCTCCACAGGCTATTTGGACTCTTAGGGAGAGATGAGCCACTAGGTCCCCTGGCACTCACCCTTCCCATTTAGTGATGTAGAGGGACAGCTGTAAGACCTGTAGTCCATTCTGCTTAGGGAATTTTACCCATCCTATTCAGTCAGTTGTTTACGGGATGTAATGAAGTTTAATTATATAAAATGGTGTAATTCTGTCATGTTTTTTGTAATGTCTATATTTTCATTTTCGTGCCCTTTGTAAAATGTTCACTTTGAGAAAATGAAGACTGTGCTAATTAGTCATGTGACTCAAATGTATTTATCACACCTGTGAGTACTCAGCAGTTGTACTGAGCGAACCTGAAGAAGCTACAGGCGAAACGCGTTGTTCGCTCTTAATAAAGTCATAGTAAAGTCATTACAGTGTGCGGTGGCTATTTTGATTTTCACCACAGTAATTGCATTATTATTTTCTCCAGACTTAATATCCCCCTGACTTCGCCTACGAAAGATTTTTAAGAGTTATTTTAAACCTGTATGGAGAAGCAAATATATGACCATACACTTAAAGGGACTTTAACGGCCTATTTGTTGCATTCATTTGACAATCCCACAGGGTGAATCCATTCATCTAGCACTAAAGTAGATCAAAAAACAAAGTACAAAAAGTACTTGAGAGTCATCTGACACGTCAGGCATCCTCTGAAGCCATTATCCTGTGACTCCTCTTTGAGGCTGGATTACCAATCAGCTCACTAATAAACAAACTTTGGCTGCGGTGTGAAATGGCTGTATAATCAGCAGACAACCACTTGATAATGCAGCAGTTTGTTCATTGCCAAGGCAAGGGTCGTCTCCACGAGGAGCCATTGTTGGCGGTTCTTTTAATCAGTCTCAGATTAATTACTTCACAGACGCCAAAAGCTTCGACTCAATTAACTGGTGGCTCACAGATCTGAGGCTGTCCAGAAAGCTGAGCTGCGGCGGGCAACATTAACAGAGAGTGACAACTTCCAGCCTCTTTAAAGAATCGATAGGATTAAAAGCCTCTAATGACGACCACCTCAGAAAACATGAAGAGGGAGAGAGAGAGGGACACAGAGGGAGAGGACATGTGATAATATTTCAATGAGACATCATCATTTCATCTTCTATGCCCAAATCCCCCTGGAGTTCAGAAGAGGTCTGCCTGTACCTTTAATGGTTCCCGTTCTGTCAGGTCCACTGAGCTGTCGGCTGTCTTGTATTTGCAGTCCTTGTCCCTCTGGTCAATGGTGGAGTAACCATCTAATGAGGTCAGAGAACAGTGGTCAGCTCCATTGTCATTAAAAAAAAAACACTGACAAATGATTCATGGTGTTACTTTGATTGTGCTTCTTTAAACTTTCTGGCATGTATGTTATTTACCACCACAGTAGGTCCAAAACAAGCTAGATGTGTGTGTGCAGTGTTTGCAAGGTGTATTTGATCATGTCCTCATAAGTACCTTTGAAAATGCACTTACATACACTCACAAATTCCATTTTTAACTGTCCTAACTGGACAGAAATTCTCAATTTGACAAATACTTGGTCTTACATTTAGGACTTGAAGTAGACACATATTATCATCTTTCTTAAATTAGGAAATGACTCCTATCTCTGCTGATATTGATGAGAGCTCCAGAGGTGTCTAACCTGTTAGGAGTTGCCAGGTAGTCAGGCAGAAACAATGTGATCATTGGGGAAGCTTGATGACAGTGAGCCTTTGAAAACATTTAGTGATTTGTAATGCTCTGTTACAACCACCAGTTTCTACAGTAATAAATCAAACTTCACTCCTACGGCACCTCAGCTAATGCACATGACTCAAGGCTTCTCAGTGAGACTAAAAGTTTAAATTTTAGAACACAGTCATGTTCCCCTGGATGTCTCCTGCTCAGTGGTTAAAAGAATATCCACAAAACTATAGCTGAAGAATGTTTTTTTATTTTATTTAGTTATTCCAATTTACAGCAAGGACTATAAAATTTGAGATATTAATTATATAAAAGTGAATATTGTTACAATATTTTTTTCATACAGTTGAACTGATAAATTTTATGTTGGTTTGGTCAAGTTTGTATTCGCAGTGCAACCACTTGGAGAGGCAGAGGCTGGATGTTTCAACCATTTATCGATGACTTTAAGCTAAAAATTCCATTCGTTTTTGCTATTTGTTTTAACAGATGCTTAAACTGTTTCACAGTTTATCCGATACTTCAAGATAACTATTTCAACTTTTTAACTACAACAACTACAACAACTATGGGTGAACGATTTTTCCAATATTATGAGCTGCTCTTTCAACTGTAATATCCATTACATTTAGCTATCTAGCTCTCTATCTTTAGCTGTATAATGTCAAATCTTAATATATATTTTCTCAAATTAGCTGAGATACTCCACTATCTTTCCTTGTACACCCTGGCAACTGCAGAAGTATAAAAGAAAGAAGAAAGTTGCACACTGTAGCTCCCTTTTCAATCAGATGCAGTTTAATGGGACATCCACAAATGACGTTTCGAGCTACATGCTCCTCTTCAGACACTTCTTCTTTCTTTTATACATTGTTTCTTTGGTCCAGCACCTGTTAAAAGGATGTGCATATCTACCACACTTTTTGAACTGCAGAAGTACGCCCCTGGGGTACAAGTACCCCTGGTGGTGAATCACTATTTTACTATGTTTATACATTTATTTTTTTATGCCACACAAGTGGGTGGCAATTGTTTACTTACAGCCTACTGTGGAAATGGAGAAATTGTAAATATTTTATGAGATTGAAGGTATTTATTAGTTTTTTGGCATCATATTTTTGCATATATAGTGGGTAACATAGTTACAACAAACCTAAGGCCTACAGCTTTCAGCTTTGATCCTTGTCTCATACTCCAAACCACAGGTGTTAGTAAAAGTACAACACGTCATGATTTCTACTTTGCGGCTCTGAATGTCATAAAACAGCGACATCAAACTCTGTTAGCTTAGCGTATTCCTTCTCCTTGCTGAAAGTCAGTGTAGGAAGCTTCTAAAAATAATAGTCTTAGTCTAAGGTCGGAGTATTTTTAGTAGCTTCACTTTCAGCATAATACCTAGGATGGATTCTGAGACGCTTGATAAATCCTGCCCTAGAGGCTTGGAGGAAAACCAGCTTGATATGGGGTATCTTTGGGTAGGAGGGTGAAAAACACTAGTATCTCTTAAAGAGTGGCTTCTTCAGGACACAAAATCCTATCCTATCTGTCGCCCACAAGAGTCACACAATTGTTGATTTCATGAATGCAAGAAAAAATGTTAAAGTTGCAGTAATGTATTTTAAACAACAGCAGGAATATTTACTTTGAAGGAGGCCCAGCAGAGGAAATCTGCTGTATGATATATTAAGTGTGTACTTATTGTACGGTAAGTAGGGAACCACCCACATCATTTGGTATTGAGCTTCTAATGAAGGCCCAGCTTTGTACAAACATCTTGTCAAGAGAGGGGTCTCGCATACAGCATCAAAGAGTGTCATGTCTGAAGCTCGGTCCAAAGCCATCATACCAAGATCAGAGTGTTCAGTGGTTTGAATTTTCAGAAGGAAAAAAAAAACATCTTGGCAACGGTTAAAGAACTAGTAGAAGAGATGTCGAATCAAAGAAGACACGATTGGACACTGGAGAGAGATTAGAGGAGAGCTAGCTCTTCTTTGGCTAAGGATAATCATGCAGTCTGGCTCTTACCTGGACCCAGCTCATCCATAGGTATCATATCACCACTGCCACATTTCCTGGTGCCTGAAAAGCATTCATATGCCATTTGTACAAAAGCGGCACACACACAAACTTGAGTCATTGAGCCAAAACGCTGCTGCTTTTCAGGGTAATGGTTCTCGGCCAGTGATTGAGTAATGCAAACTGAGAGTGGGCAGGCATGAGCGCCGTGATTCATGTGCATGTATGGACGCAAAAAAAAGGGGGGGGGGGCACAAGGCCATAAATCAGGACATTAAATTGCTGCTATGCTATTGACTCCTCTGTCAAAGAGATGTTTGTTGTTGGGCCAATGTACTGCACAAATCCCCCTTCCTCTCCCACAGATACTGAAGCTGTTGTAAAAAACCTTAATCCCTGTTTTTTGATTGTAGATACAGCTAAACACACTTACTTCATGTTGGAGGAATTTTCATTATCCCTGACATCAATTTAAAACCCGTGATGAAATTTTAAAAAAAAATCAGCTTTTAAAAATACTTTAATTTCTTTCCAATCTGACTTTCTTTAAGGTTTTGGTTCAACAGCAGCAGTATGCTGTTCAAAGATCCATCTCCCTTTATATGTGTTTTTTTTGACCCCTTTGAATGTGGTTATTGCAACATATAACACACCACAGCTTCACCACGCAGGAGATGAGAGTAGTAATGTGGAAAGCATGGTGCTTCAGTATAGCCATGAAGAGGAACACACGTCCTCAGCAAAGTGAACACACACAACATACACATACACAGTGAACCAGATGCTGTTTTCAAGTAATCATTAGTATTTAGTTTAAACCTGCTTGGAGGACTATATGGTTGGGATACTTTATTTCACAACAATTTTAACAGTTTGTACTCTTAAAGCCATAACTTGTACTTTTACTAACTAAACTTTTTTATGCATCTTGCGGAGATAAGGGTTAGGGTTATATTCCTTATTTTTCTCATTGTCAACAAATCCCACAACAATACCCAAACCAACAATGCATTGATCCTACAGAGTCCGTCAACATAGACAAGAGCTTTCTTGGTTTTGATCTCTTCAGGGGATTTGTTCACAATAACAAAAACAAAGAATATCACCAGCCTTATGCTTTCAATTAGGCACTGGACCCCCATGTGCTCTTTGTTCCAATATGTTTGTTAGGCGGGATATTCTAACTCACAAATTCCAATAATAGTGACATTTAATTGTTCCTCACTTTGCCAATGACCCCTGTGGTACACCACACTCTCATCTAATCCCTCCCACTGGGTCCTCTAAACAGACGAAAACAGCACCGATCACAAACACACGCACGCCGACTGACCTTGGTTCTTCTCCATCAAGGGTAGAGTGGTGTCGTCATAGCCCGGCTTGCCGTTCTTGGTTGCTTTAGGAGTTGCCGTCACCGTGGGCTGAGAGAAGAGACAGATCGAGCAGCACGTGAATGCAGCACCACAAAACACAACCACGGACAAACTGAATTATTCTTCCCCTTCATGCTTTTTAGGATTTAGAAGGTAGTGATTCTCATCATTCTACAGCCTGACTCACAGTATCAAGACAAATGCATAGAACTTATGTGTAATTTAAGTCTCTGGAGATTTATATCTAATTATTTTTGATCTTGATGACTGGCTACGAATGCTACTAATACTTTTTGGCAAACAACTCCCACAGTGGGGCGTCTTACTGATGGTAGAGTGGTTCTTCTGAAAATGTTTTAAATATAAAATTTTTAAAAATTATCTGATATTATAAATATTGCAATAGTTTCAAGAGCAGGACTACTGTTCTGTACCTGGAAGTGGCTTTTGTTCCAGCCGTCCTTTGTCAAGGCGTTCCTCAGCTCCTTATAACTCCACACCGTCTGCAGCACGTGGGATGCCGCCTTCGTTTCTCGAGCTGATTGGCTGAGGGGGCCACAAGAAGGAGGAAATATGAAGAAATAACTATAGCAATTAAAGTCAGAAACCTCATTTTACTCCCAAACAGTGACGACTGGGTGAGCTAGCACGTCGCTGCTGCAATCAATCTCTTTATTCAAAGACGTTTAGTCCCCTGAGTGGCTCCAGGGTCTAGTTTTTAATTCACAGCCAGGCGAGTGCACATTTCCTTTCATTAGCTAACTCAGAGCCACCAGTATTAATTACATGTGGGTGGGGGCCTCACTTCAAAGAAGTCTAATCTCAGGGGGGGCTGAGAGGAAACACAGCTATTTGGTCTGTGAATGAACTGTGTATATTCACTCACTATATATTGAAAAGTGCTATTGATCTTAAATTAAAAGTGTGGTGCAGACACACTTCATTTCAGAATGTTGTGGTAATATGAGACACCTCTTGAAATATCTGCCTCAATATCAGTTATTTTTCATTATCAGGTGGTTGAGTAGAACTCAAGCATTAGAGGAGCGACTGCTCACTTACTTGTGTAAGTACCAGCTTCAGAGGCACAAGTAACCCCCCCTCCCCAAAAATGTCCTCCAGTTCTAAAAGCCTGTTAATTAATGTGTGGTGGGTAGTGTTGTGTGTGTGTGGGCTTGGGCTTGTTAGAGTAGAGTATTGTGGTAGCCAAGCTTGGGCCATTAGAGACACATTATAATATCCTCCATGGATCATGATGCAAATTGCATTCAAGGTCATTCTGTAATTATTACATGTATAATGTCTCCATTATACACACAAACTTCTTGCAAAGTTTTACATAAATATAAACATACAGTATAGTTTCTGTTCAGCTCAGTGTCTGTAATACAGACTGTTTGATCTACAGTATTAAGACTGATGATAAAAACACACAAGCATGGAGCAGTTGCCTACAATTTAGTGGACACAGCAAATATTGGGTAAACCAAAAAGTCTTTAGGCAGCTTATTTTGTGATAACAAGACAAACAATTCTGTAAGTGTTCAGTGTATTATTGTGCATATGCCGTCTGGGGTTGTCTGTGACTAAAAAGCAGCCTAGTGCAAAATAAAAGCACAAATAAATGTACAACCATGATGTAATTCAATGAAGACAGTATGCTGGTTTACACTCAACCTAGAAACAGCTGCATTTTATTTATTGCAAAGCACCATTAATTGCATTCATAATACAGTAAGTAATACATAAATAATGCCTTACCTGGTCCTGTTGATGGCGACCAGCTTCTCGATGGCCTGGGCCTGGATGAGGGAGCGGGCGTTTTCAGAGCTGTCGGTGACAATCTCATGGATGGTGTTGAGGATGGCGACCACAGTGTCCTCCTCCAGGTTCTTGGCTGGCCGCTGCTGACCGCTGGGTAGGTTACTGACCAAGTCCCGCATGGCGTAACTTCCTAAAAATGCAAACAAGCATGCACTTCAGATATTGTGGGTTGAAATCATTTCACTTATTTCTACCACTTTCAGTAAATTAAGACTTAATACCTTGAAACAGGACAGACAGCTCTAGTTACTGTGTCTTCATTCTATTCTACGCAATTCATGTTAAATTACTGTGGAAATAAGAAATTAGTAACCACAACCCAATAGCAAGATTTTATCAGGTGTCTTTCGACAAGTACTATTCTAAAACTTAATATTAAACTAAATAACTTATTAAAATGGATATGTGTTGCAATTTCTCTGCAAACAGCACATAAAGGACCAGTGTGTAAGATTTATTGGAAGAAATGGAATATAATATTCATAAGTACGTTTTAATGAGCGTATAATCACCTGAAAATAATAATGGTTGTGTTTTTGTTACCTTAGAGTGAGCCCTTTATATCTACATAGGGAGCGGGTCCTCCACGAGCCCACCATGTTGCACCCCCATGTTTCTACAGTCGCTCAGAATGGACAAACCAAACACTGGCTCTAGAGAGGGCCTTTCATGTTTTACGGCCACCATAGGTTCTCCTACACACTTGGAAGAAGAGGGGTGGGGTGGGGTATTCAGTTGGTTGCAATCTGCAACCTCACTGCTACATGCCACTAGATCATACACACCGGTCCTTTAAGGTAATTTGATTTGAATTTATGTAGTATGAACATGAATGAAAAATTCTTATTTATGACTTTTTTTTGACCAAAGTTCAAAACCTGATATAAAGTTTAGTGACCAAGCAACATAAAATGTAATCTAATACACACCTGTAAGACTGATACAATGTGTGAATGAAATCTAATGAAAAAGCAGTAAACTCACAAAAACTCTAAAATGTATTAAAGAAGCTACATACTGGCCAAAGAGCTTTGTTTGTTGCAGTGACTTTGCATGAACAATAACTGCATAGACTGTATTTGAGTCCACTTGAAACAAAAATGTTTTTTGATAAAACCTCTATAGTAAACCAGTGTGTGTGGTAGTGCTATTGGTTTGTACCAATCAGGTCCTTGTTGCGGCGGTCAATGGAGAGGTTGCGCAGGGCGATGGCCACAGCTCGGACCACCTTGTCAGAGTCGGAGCGCAGCAGCTCCACCAGGATGGGAAGACCTTTCTCCTTACGCACCGTGGCTCGGATGTAGTTGGACCACTAGAGGGCGGACAGAGGGCAGGGTGTGACTGCTCTTTATAATTTCAACCCTAAACCTCTGAGGTAGGCTGACTGAGCATGTGCTGTCAGCAACATCCTGTTTGACATTTATGCACACCTACAGATTAATACTTGGGAGCTGCCCAGTATGACCACACGTCTTTTCTTTTGACCACTGGGAAAGCTTTGGTGGAGAAGTCCAGGTCACCTCTGTGACACCAGTCAAGGGAGGTGGGGATATTTTTAATATGTGCCTTCATGGACATAGTCACATACAACTCATGCATTCACACACACCCAATCATTCACTCACTAACAGCTCAGCACTGCTCCTTAGGTCTGACTTATTCCAGAACATTACACAGTGGGGTTCTGAATGGACATGTGATATAATTTGTCTTAATTTAAACATCAGTAGATTTTACTTCTCATTTTTTTGTAACATGAAACATTAAGTTTGACATAAAAGGGTTTCTCTTCTAAGTACTAGTACCCCCAGAGATGTAATTAAGCAGAGACAAGCACAACTGAACCACCAGGTGGCAGTAGTAAGCCTTGAAAAACAGCTACATTTAGTGGTACTGAGCAGTGGCAAAGAATGAGGAGGATTTAACGAAAAAGCTCTGATATCCTCCCAAGGAGTGTGGACATGCTTTGTCCAGCTACCAGATGTGACAGTGTGATGGGTTAATGGCTCCACTGGTTCCTGAGCCCAGTCAAGCATTCTGATCATCTTCAACATGAGAAAAATACACCAAAGAAAAGAAGGATTTCTCCTCAAAATCCTCACCTTAGCTGAAAATCACTACTACTGAATTATTCAGAACAGTATGTTGTAATGTGGGACTCAGGGCTGGATGTTAACTTATGGAACTAAAAACAAAAAATCAAAAGTGCTCAGGTGGTTTTTGCACTCCAGCTAGAAGGGCCTGTTGCTGCTCACAAACTCAGAAGACTGAAGGATGTGTTTACAGTCTGACACATGGGTGTTAAGAGAAGCGTTGCCATGATAATAATGCTGCTGTGGGCTGAACACAGCCAGCATGCTGAGTAACATAAGTGTATGCTCTTGCCCTAGGTGCTGCGAGGCAAACTGGCATCTGACAACTAGCTTTCCCTGTTGATTATTCACTGCTGCCTGCAAGCAAGACAGCCTCTCAGCAGCTCTGCAGCTGATTTTAATTGGAATAAATGTCCTGATTCTGGCTGTGGAGATTCTCATATCATCTATCATCAAAATCAAACATCCACCAGAGATGTGAGCGTGGTGTACATTAGTTATCTAACCCTTGTCTAATCATCTAATCTCTCCAGGAGGAAACGTAGGATCGATAAACGGACTGTGTCTACATAAAATTACTGGATTGCATTTATTTTACATATATCATTCAAATATCATTTTAAATTTCAATCAGTAAAACCTCAGACTTCTCTGTGCTATTTTGCTATTTATATACTTGAAATTTAACAGTACACTGCTCATCTCTTTTACTTTTAGTCCCCAAATATCCTGAGAATCAGTAAGATAAAGATTTTACTCTTTGAGCTACCTGCTACCTGTTTCATTTGTATCTGTGTTCTGGTGATTATTTCTGCTCACACAGTTGCTATATGATTTGTAGATACAGTGATTCTAAGCATCTCTAGAGGCAGCTCTTCTTAACCTTGAAGCCCATATAACTACATGTATTTTTGCTCAAGTCACAATCCAAGATACATGTGACTGTAAGGTCAATGACAATCATAGAAGTTGCAAAAACATAATATACACACACACATAAAAAAAATCTAAAAATAACACAGAACATAGTGTCTATGTGCTGCACCCTCCCCACCCTGGGACTCACAGTCCACTGTCCAGCGCTGAGGTTTTGCAGAGCCCCAGCAGCGGCCTCCAGGGTGTTGTAGTTCTGGCTCTCTGTCAGCAGAGATAGGTAGAGCCTCACAACTTCCGGCTGATACAGCAGCTCAAAGCCTGCAGGGAAATACACACACACACACACACACACACACACACACACAGTGGTAAGACCCCTGACAAGACAGACGGGCCAATTAGGCTGTGTGAAGGTACCGACAGCACAGTACTGAGGTTTATCTCAGACCATGGGGAGTGTTCTTTGGCATTGGGAAACAGGAGAGAAGCTTGGGTTTACCATAATACACAATAACTCAGCTAATATTAGACAACCTTGACAAATGCCACAACATTTGGATTGTAGAGGGGTTTTTTGCAAAGTTTCAGAGAGAATTAACACATTTCCACAATTCTACACACTGAAGTTTCACAACCGGCTGCAACACCTTTGATCAGTGATACTGGAACAGTGCCTGATATCTTTGCTCTTAGTGATACTAAAGCTTTATGATTGAAAATACTTCATTGACGAGGAGGACATGAGAAGGAGAAATTATTGATCCGACAGCCCTGGCCAAACCTAGAGTATTTGAGAGGGAGGTTTATCTCACTGGCACCTAACACATTCCAGCACAGTCAATCATTAGGCCTCCCCCTGATGGAAATGTAATTACATTGTCAGCTATTAGACAGTGCAGGCACAGGGAGAGACAGAGGCGTCGAATCACATCAAATCAAATGTATTCATCCTGGCTTTTTGTTAGTTTGCACAAACAGGTTCGTCACCAAGTGCTGGACAAGGGATTCAATTAAAAAGTGGAGGTTTTAGAGTGTGGATATTTCCTCTGTCAAGGTCATTCTGAGCTGTTTGCATCTGTGGAGGGAGTCATACATTTTTTATGGAGGGATACATCACACCGCAAGAGGGGAAGACATCTTCAGATTTCGATCGCTTGAGCAAAAACAATTCTTTACTATTTAGGTGATCCTGAAAACAACAACTACATACATGTTCAGGGTTTGTTTCAGTCAAATTTAAGATGTATTCATGTAAAACTAAAGATATTTCAGATGGAAAAATGGAAGAACGAAGTACTCAAGTTTAACATACACATAAGATCCATGATTGGATGTCACATTGCCAGGAGTGTGACGTTGCTGTTTAAACAGGGGGCACAATCTCCTAGTACACACTGCGGCTGAAACAGACTTGTGCAGTTTGGAGCTGTAGTTAGCTGATGCTTTAAAACTGGTGGCTAAAATCGTCTTTTACAGAAATACCATTTCACCAGCAGCTTCCTTCCTATCCTCTACAATAGCACAAAAGCAATTTCAAATTCGTCTTCTATCCCTGTAGGCTCAAATTAAAGAAAATAACCCACTGTTTTTTTCCCATGTCTTCTGAGGCATGTACTTCCAAGGTTCTATTTGAAAACCACTGTATTATGTGGGTAGGGATATGTAGTAACCCTATTTGATTGATGCACAAAGGCTCACAAGGCCCTTGGTACATTCTTTGAGAAAAAGAGAATCTTTCTGTAATACAAGCGTGACTCAGGTCAGGGTATAAAATCATGAATCAATGCCCCTAAGAATGCATCTTAAGGTAACAGCTCCTTTTTTATTGACATAGCCTACTTTTTTCAGCAGAGGGAAAGAAAACCGTGAGAAAGGAAAGAGTGTCATTTTTGAGTGGTACAACAGAAACACACAAACTGACATTTGTGCCTCTAAATCCACATCTCACACCCATAATTTGCAAAGAGCGGAAGCCTAGGCGCTCTCTTGGATTGCCAGATTCAGATACAGCAACATAGTTGTTAACACTCAAAAAGCAGGGTTCCCAACTCTGTGGTGCTTCCCCCCTGACATCATGCCAAGCTGGCTCCAGACTGTGTGTGGGAGGCGCTGCCAGGTTGGGGGGATGTTATTATAGGTGCTGCTGCAGAAATCTTGGACTTTTTTTCAAAGAAGCAGCAGAAGCAGGAGTCATCATGCAGAAGACCCTGGTTGTAACCACGTGCTAGAACATCAGTCATATCAACAGTCTTTCACGGGGGCTACGCAAGAGGGGGAAGTCTGCAAACCAGATACTCAGCAACATTCTGCATGCTCCTCATATTTCTGGGCCTACTGGGTGCACACTCAGCAAACTGGAGACCATTTTGCAGGCGGTCCTGTTGACAGACACTTCATCTCCAAGGCAGATTCTCTCTGCACAAAATGTCAGCCATGTTGAACCTTTGTTGCCAAGTTTGCCTGCACTCCAAGACTGTGCCTTTTATGACTGCATTTTTTTTGTAATATAATCTGCAAATCCATCCATCCATCCATTTCTTCCATCTTGTAATTTCTGGGGTTTTGGTCTGGCAACCAACTGAAGCGACTTATGAAATTGGCATTTTACAAATGAAGGACTCGAGACAAAAAAAGACATGTACTGCTCAACAAGGGAGGATGAGAGTAGAGGGAAATTCACTGGGCCTTTAAAGTAATTCCTTTATCCTTTGTGGAATTTCTCACTGTTGAGCCAGAGAATATCTCTGCCAAAGCTCTCACTCAGTGTCCTTAGCTAGGGCTTAATGTCAGCACCAAGTGCTGTGGGTCTCTCCTAATAGCACTAGCCAGGTCGGATTCTGTTGGCAACCGTACACTGTAGTGTTGTTCTTGTTGTCATCAGTCATCTCCTGCTAGCCTTTTGGCCTGCTAGTTGTCAGTTTGTTAGGCAGAATTACAATTCAGAGGGGGAGATGAGCTGTCAGTGTGACGTGACCTTGGCTTTGCTCAGGGCAACCCTATATTTCTATGACAGACTGCAAACATGATGAGATTACTTAAATACAGATGTATCCAGTGCTACTGTGTGGAGTATATGCAAGTGCACTTCTTTTTCAGTGAGAACAGAGCACTGAATTTACAGACTTTTCAAGTATCAGCAGTGCAGATATCTCATTGTATCCACATATATGGAGCAGTCTCAGGCGTCAGGGGTGAAAGATGTATTTAGATCCTTTACTGAAGTAAAAGCAGACACACCACAATGCAAAAATATGTGATTACAATCGCAAGTCCTGTATTGAAAATCTTACCTAACTAAAAGGATGTAATGTACTTAAAAGGATGTGATGTACTTAAAGCTGATATAATCATTATTCTTGTATTAACAATAGATCAATTGATTACATGTAGTGTGAAATGGGTCGCTTGTAGCAACAAACCCACAGATAAATAATTGGGGTCCAAGTAGATTGCAAAAAATTGCAAAATTTCACATTTTTAGAGCAGGAGACCAGATGCAGATGACTTGAGAGATTAAAATGGTGAAAGAATTTTGACTCTAGGCCAAGCTGTTTTCGAGATAATTGCGATAATGTAAACTTGATTATTACAGCGTCACCTTGAGGTCAATGACTGTCATTATATGTGCCTGAGTAGTGGATGGAATTTGCAACCCATCTGCCAATTTTTGGTGGTTCTACATCTTACTGTTTTTGCTGCACAAACACTTTTAGCAGGGAAAAATTATAAGAAAAAAGATATTTTCATGGGGTCACAATAGGCAACCTTCGACTTAATATGACCTCAATATGCACTTGAAAACATACCACATGCATGACTTGCTACATTGTTGCCAAGTGGGACTTGCGCACCCAGGGATTCAAACCCTGGACCTTTGTAGACCTTCATAGTCAGCAACTTAACCCCTGGACTATCAGCTCTGCTGGTGAACATGTCATCTTTTGATTTCATGACCTCAAAGTTGGATACAACGGAAGTCTAAGGGACTTAATGCAGCTGAAGTTCAAATATTCACCAAAATTACAGATTTACAGATAAATAGCTGAAGGACTAATCACATGATTGTTATCAACAAAAAAATATTTGTGATATTTTCATGAAGTTTGCATGGCATGGTGCCAGGCTGAATTGGAACTGGTGTCCTTGCAGTTACAAGGCATGTGTTTAGACCACTAGACCATCAGGACAGCACAGCTGTCACTAACAGCAGTTGATGGTAACATTAACTTAGTTCTGCATACGGTAAAGTACTGCACTGAAGTCAATGAGAGTGAATAACTTGGATGAATGAAGTGTGTGTGATGCATGGAATTAGCAACCCATCTGCCAATTTTGGTGACTTCTGGTCTTATGGTTTTTGCTGCAGGAACACTTTTAGCGGATAAAAATAAGAAGAAGAAGAAGAAAGAAAGAAAGAAGGAAAGAAAGAAAGGAGGACAGAAAGAAAAAGAAAGAAAGAAAGAAAGAAAGAAAGAAAGAAAGAGAGAAAGAAAAAGAAAGAAAAGAACAGAGCTCCAGCAGTGAGATTCACTGCTTGAACCCCTAATTATCACCCCACTGCAGTTCCCCTTAGCTCTATGGAGCGCTTTAGCATCTTCCAGCTCATCAGTGTAATTTTGGGCCAATGTTAGTTCAAGTATCAAAAGCTAAAGCCCAGGTTGAACAGTCTCTGTCAGAGTTGTCTTATTATGTATTTTAATATTGTATTATAATTACTGATACATTAGTGTGTAAGCAGCATCTTAATATTGTTGCCGGTTAAGGTGGATATTCTGTATTTTACATTCTGTTCATGTTTTGTACATGAATATTGATTTGTAAAGTCACTAATAATGGTAGCGCTCAGATAAATGCATTTTGTAACACTTTACTTTATGTCCCCCTATTTAGCATTTACAGTATATAAACATTTAATAAATGGTTAATAACACACTGTTATGTAGTTATAAACAGATATAAAGACGTGTTTAAGTGTTTATTAATGTATAGTTTTTGTCTTCTATGAAGACATATTATATATTATTACAACTGTTTTTTACTATATTGTCATTCATTATCTTTTTATATACCAGCCTCCACTTATGGGTGTCTACAAGAAGATTTATAGTTGTTGACAAATACATTGATCAACAGTGTCTGCTAACAACTACATTATAGTGTGTTATAAACAATTTAGTAACGGTTTATATACTTATTATAAATGATAAATAGGAGGACTTAAAATAAAGTGTACCAAGTAAAGGTTCTCATTCTGCCAGTGTCAGGCACATGTACACTAATGGTCTCCACCAACCACGTGTCATACACAAGTCAAAGATACAAAAATAAACTACAGTCTATAAATGAATACATAAAAGTGTAACAAGCATTAGTGCCAACTCCCAGTGAACTCAACCCAGCGTGTCTATTTCCCCTGCCTGTGTGTTGGCGTGGCAAACATCACACACACAACTGTGACCTCCTTATGAGATTCCTGCTGAGCTCTGCTTCACAACTTGCTGAGGGACACACACAAACATCCAGCTTTGCCTTTACACACACAAATACAAATGCACAAAGACGACGCAGGATGCTCAGGAGATCTACATTCATCCCTAAATGAGGTGAAAGGGGAGGAGCAGTGGGTTATTTTTCAAAGGAAAAGATGACGGTGACAACTCCACCGACTGAGACGAAGCTCAATTAGTGACCGGGCGCTGAAGAGAAGTGGCTTTGTGGCGCTGCGGTGCATGAAAACTGGGTTAGAAACAAAGTTAGGTTGAAGTGATTGAGTGATGCTTGGTACAAAGCTATAGCATTAATTTGGTTCAAGTATCTGCACTATTGGCTGCAATTAAAGCCAAGGTGTAGCGGTGTGACAGGATGGTAAATGATAAAGGATTAACTGATCAGTGAGGAAGGGATGCACGAACACACTCATACATGTATGTGAGCATTATGAAGACTCCTCTCTTGGACTCACATGAACACCTCACTGGCTCAATTCTCTCAGCCATCTTGCCTTCCTCTAGGATGGTTGGCTGCATTTGTGCAGCACTAGATACACACCTCTGCAAACACCTCCATACACACACACACACACACACACAGATCCACAAACACACCAAGCCCTGGCTCGGGCATGTCAAAAAGTGATGTTCATCGATCCAGTCTGCCTACAATATGTACAAGGTCTCTTCCTGCTTCTACACAAGCTCCATTTATTTACTGCTCCATTTCTAGCACACTTACAGCACACAGCACTTCCATCGAATCAAGGGGACATGATGGCGTATCACTTTCTACAACTCATAGGGGAGTTTTACATTGCTGTGAAAGGACTGGAGAGAGATGGGGGAAGATACAGAGAGTGGCAGACAGAAAAACAGAAAACAAACAGCAGATCATAAAATAATCCCTCTTATCTGTCATCCTCAGTCAACTTTCTCTAACAGGTTTTTGCTCTGTGAGAGATCATTCTCCGTTGACAGGAATATTGTCATAACACATGGCCTCTGACCCTTGCATTCCTGACTTCTGGTTAACTGAAATGCTGTTGAGTAGTTGAAGGAGGGGCCTTTCTGCTATAGTCTCATTGTTAAGTTTCTCCAGTTAACTGTCACAGGAAGACAGAAACATTGGAGACAGAGTAAGAAAAAGAGAAAGAGAGCAGGGTTGACCACAGGGTCACATTCTCCCCCTTTGAAAAACTGCATAAATAAACGAGGCCATTCCAGTGGAGAAGCCTCAAGATGCTGAGTCTCCAGTCTCATTCCACATCTGAAACTCATGCACATTTAACCCCACCAGCAGCCTTTTTATGTGCGAGTGTTTTATGTAAGTACCTGCAGGCATATGGGAGAGTGCTAGAGTGATAATGAAGACTTGCGCAGGGCACAGCCACAGCGGGACGATGGCTAAAACTGCACATCATTAAAAGTAGTATGTCACCGGTGTAATAATGGTCGTGACTCTCTCAGCTTCATTAAAAACCAGAAGGTGAACAGTGAAGCCACGTAAACAAAACAAGTAAATTGGCAGGGTTCGCAGGAGCTTAAGAAATGCCTTCAACAGTTATGTCTGGCCATGAGTCATATTTTTTTGTTTATGCCGCCTGAAGGAGCACCAGATGTAGTTTAACACATCAGGACAAAGTAGATCGTGTCACTATTCCTGTGCACGAAGGATAATTTATAAGTGGACAAACCAAAATGTAATCTATCTGAAAATCCAGCCAAATCAGCTTATGTGTGTAATCTACATTGACTATTGTATAAGGGCATTCAGCGATTATAAAGGCAGTGTTTCCCCCATATTCACCGCCGCTGCAAAATTATGAGCGCCGCTGCTAAAATTTCAGACGATCATTAATATCAACGGGCTACTAATGATTTTCACTCGTACACTGTGTGAGCACAAAAACCCTGCGTTATTGTGGATTTTTTTTAGTCATCCTCCTTCTCTTCACTCTTCAAAGGACATCTATGTGAAAGGTACGAAAGTAGCGTAACTCTGTTAAGGAATAAGGCAATGCGTTTATGTATGTGTGTGTGAATGTGCGTGAGTTGTTGCACGAGCGCAAAGGGTGAGCGGCAGAAACATGACGTGAAGGCGAGCAGAGCAGAGGAAAAGTTTAGCAGTAAGTTGTCAATCTGGCAGTAAATGTACAGTACAGACTACAGTTTGTCAGTTAATAAATGCTGCAGTTCCTCAAGACAAAGAAAATACTCATCTAAGGGGTTAGCCCCGAAGTTAGCAACAACGCGTTAGCTTAACTTGACTAGGCTCACTTAAGGTGGACTGACTTTAAAGGTGGACCGCAATTCTCATTGTCTCATTTAGTGTCAATGTCAGCCACTCTTAAACAGAGAACGTCTCTTTCTTGAGTCCCATCCCATCTGATTATTGGCTAGGTGATTGGAATGAGAAATCAGAATTCCATTTTTATGCTGGAGATGCATCTTAGTGTCATGTGTGAATGACACTATGGCTACGAGATGCATGTTAATGCTGGGTATAAATCACAAAAAAGTCAACTTAATTGACTGTTGTCATTTCTGTTGTGGTGAACCACTGTGAAAATCTGCTCCTCCTCGCAGATTACGCTGAAAACAAACATTATTTTGCTAATACAATTTGACCCATGTATGATTCAGTTGATTTAAACCACGCAAGTGTCCTCAACCTAAGCCTGAGGGAGAACACGTGATGGAGGCTCGCATTCCCTTTCTATCCACAGCCCTCCCAACAGACTTGGAGCCAAAAGGAGCCAAAACAGAGTGCACTGCCAGGCTGCAAAGGCCGTTCACCCCCCAGTTACCCCTTCAGACAGACAGGGTCCAGGAGTCAAAGCTTCATTATCCCATTTCGCATCCAGTTTGGCCTTGCCGCAGATTGGCATCTCTATGGGCAGCCCCAGGGCACCACACATTAGCATACCCACACTGCAGTTGGCCTTAGTTTGTTGGATGTTGACAAAGGGAGGCAGAAGGTGGCAGTTGGCCCATCTCTTGGACAGTTACCCATCAGCTCTGGGCCACAAAGATGTCCTGATGTGATGGGGTGGTTGAGGGGAGGGGAGAGAGAGTTGGAGAAAGAGACACAGTGGACCAAAAGGAAAAGATGTCACTGAAGTCACAAGGGGAAAATGCAGCACAGACCCCTCCACCCTTCTCTTCCTCCATCTTTGCCATTTCACTACAGGCGTCCTGCTCCAGCACTACCAAATGTTGGGTCCATGAAAGCTTGTTTCCTACCATTTAGCACAAAAGGGTCCTTTTCAGCAAGCGATTTCTGCAATGACAGGGTAGCACTTTCACTTTCCTGTGCTGATAGGCCAGCAAAGTCCCGCTGTGGGCTTTTAGAACCAGAAGGGACACATCAACACCGCTATCAAAAACATGCTGACAAATTGACACCAAATTGTCTGAAACATCCAAACACTCCCTTAACTTAGTCCATCAGAAATGCTCCATCTTTCCAAACTTTGGACAAAAACACAGAGCCAGTGGTCTTTCACTCTTGAGCCACAGTTGTATTAGATTTTCTGTGGCTCGCTCAAGAATGTGCCTCGCAGCTATCCGGCCTCTCAGGGGATCAACAGTGGTAATGCGCTGGTTGTTTGTCTCCAATGTTCCTCTTGCTAATGTAATAGTGTTCCAGGGCCTGAGGTGGAGGTGTTTATATTAGAATCTCTGTCAGGTGAAGTTATTATTCCCCTTCGGACAAAAAAACATATTGACAAGATATGTCACTTTTCAAATTGTGTTAAGTATAAAAAAAGTAACATGACAATTTGCCCCCATTCAACAAATGGCTTTCTCAGTTAATATTGCCTGCTGTTTAGACATAGGTGTGAGATAATACAGATGGCCTGTCTGAGCCACACGAGGCTCAGGTTTGTCTTGCTTGTTTCTGTTTGTGCTGCAATCAAGTGCTCCTGTTTTCATGTTTGGCACAGGCTAATGCTTCATGTCATGGCTCCAGGTGCTTTTAGTTGGACATAATAACAAAATGGACTGAGGGCAAAAAACACAGTTAAGAGCATCTCCCAAGTTGTATTTCTCACTGTGTTGGGATAGTTGTGTGTACTTAAATCTAAATTACAGTATGTGTGACAGCACTTAAATCCAGCTTTGCAACCAACCAACCACAATTGTGGAGGTATGTCACTATAGCCTATAAAAGTCAACATAACAAAGATAAGTGTGTTTGCTGCTGGCATGTTTTTCATAATTAGCGCAACCTCTTACCCCTAATCACTGCATCATTGTTATGCTGTCTTCACATTATATGGGAGTTACCGTAATTACCTGTTTGCTACTTGAATATGACATGAAAACCATCCGTGTCAACATCCAAGTGGTAATTGCCAGTTGGGAAATTTTCCTGAAAGCTCAAAATGAAAAGAAAACACAAACAAACAGGGATGCCTCATGTTAGCCAAATGTAGGTGTTCAAGGTGATTAAACAGTAATTTAACATATAGTGCAATAATGAACATGCACATTATTTTTTAACCTTCATACAACCAACTCCTCTATTATATAACCGTTGCTTAGCATTACAAGTCATTGTTACAATTACTCTTGTTATTTGTAAGAATTATTAGTGTTTTGTTAAGAAATAATTTGTTGGCTAAGTAGTATTACTTTTGATACACCTATAGAATATGTTTCTCTTTGTATTTTGTTGGTATTGCCAAAATGTCTGTTTTAGGTCCCAAACACTTGCAAGTAAGACTGTAAGACAGCTGGAATCTCCAGTAAAGAAAGACATATAAATCTCATTCAGCATTCTGTCTGAATGGGTAAATGCATGTAAGCCGACCAACCTTTGACCATGGTCTGCCCGGCTTTGGTGAGCTGGCATTGCTAATTTAATAAACTCCCTCAAAACGAAAGAGAGGGAGAAAGAAAAAAGCAAAAAAAAAAAAAAAAAAAAAAAAAAAAAAAAGCCAGGGAAAAAGGGGGTTTGATGTAACTGTAATGCTCTGATTTATCGGAGTGTATGCAGCTATACCGCGGACTGGAGTCTCTGCTTATAGTGACAACTACAGATTAACCTGTCACATCTGCCACATATGAATAGGCGTAAGATTGGCAGCCACCATCTTGAGTTGTCTGATGATGTGAGCCCTCAAGTCATTAAAAGGGAATCTTTCCAATTATTACCTCGAATGATGTGGATGTCCCTGTCTTATGCTGGTCTCCAAGCGTAGCCATTAAGCTGATGGAGAAAATGCTAGGCCACTGCCCATCCTACATACTGTGCACACACACACGCACGAACACAGGTTTACTTAAGTCACTTTTGGGGTATTTACATAGACGTACATTAATTTCCTAGAGACTTATCCTAACCCATGACCACTACTTGCCTAACCCTAACCTTTACCCTAACCTTAAATTTAATCAACGTTTAAAATCAGCGTTTTACCAATTGGGGACACAGCTCTTGTCCCCAGTTGCACAAGCCGTCCCCAATTAACTGGTCTTAAGTCTGGTGTGTGTCCCTGAAGGTGACTTAAGTCATACTGACACACAAACAAGCACACACACATACACACGTGTCTGGACTCTGCTATTAAGCTGGCTGCAGATAGAGAACAGATACAGAGGAGCCTGCTTCTCTGCTGGGAACATTCATTTTCTCTCCCTCTTCCTTTCTTTTCCTCTCTCCTCTTTCCTTTCTTTTCACTTTCTCCCACCATCTTCCTCGCTTCAGTCTCATAACCATCCGTATCTCCCCCACAAACACAAAATGCAGCACACATTCCAAAATTGCTCTACCTATTGATGTAGACAATATGTTGAGATGAAAGAGTACACGATGGTAGTACTAGGGTTGCTATGGAAACTCCTCCCCACTGCCACTAACAAATCTGTTCAGTCCACGTTCATACCGAGACAGTTGGGCCAGCAAAACAAGAGGACCAAACTGCTTTTCTAACTGAGTATTACATAGCACTGGAACATGGTCATTCAGATTGACTTAAGTACAGTGAGTGAAAGCAGAAAGTTCTAGTGCCTGGCACAAGAGCACTCGAGGCTGCCACAATGTGCACTTTAGCTTTAAAAGGAGACCTTTCCCATCCTCACCTACAATCTCATAATTCCACAGCAACTGGCAAAAATACTAGCCTGTGGGCTGCAATTAGCGGCCAAGCCCCGATTGTGCTCCCTTGTAAGTTTGTGTTTAACAGCAACAGCTCCCTCAGAGGCTCAAGTGCTTCAGAGTGGAGCGGCGTGTGTCTCTGTTTTCAAACGTATTAGGTGTGTATGTCTTTGTGTGTGTGTGTGTGTTTGTGAGAGTGGAGTGTGTTTCAGCATCACCTTGAGTGCTTGCTCTCTTTACCCAGGCAAGTCACGTCCTCACCCAGACGCAAATGAAACTAGAAACTCCAGCAACAGCGAGAGCCTGCCAGAGAGAAAGAGATAGAGAGGGAGAAATAGGTGGAGAGAGAAAGAGATAAAGATAAAGAGAGAGAGAGCAAGAGCGAGAGCCCACAGAGAAAAGCTGTGGGGGGGCGGTGGACAACGTTTCCCATTTCCTGTTTGGCAGCTCACCTGAGCCTGAAAGGCTGAAAAACAAGCTCAAGTTGTCAGGGCGGTGTCGTGCTTTCACCACAAATTCTAACTTAGCCGATTCTCAACATGCTACACATCCCTACGTCTGACAGGGATTTCACAGTGAAATGTGGGGGAGAGGGGAGAGGGGAGAGGGGCGGAGGAGTAAGAGAGGGAGTGAGGAAGCGAGAAAGAGAGATGGGGGACAGAGGGAAAAAGAGTAGAGAGTATAAGCTGGAGGAAAATGGAGAGGAAGAAAGGAGGAAAAAAGGTGACTAAGGAGTGGGGAGGGAAGGAACAATATAGAGTAAAGGGAGAAGGAGTAAAGGAGTGGGGGATGGATAGAGAGAAAGAGGGAATCGTGACTGAGTGGATTTGTGTGCTGGATGGGACAGCTGTCTGGTATATAGTCCACAGAAATGCATGGATCATGTCAGTTGGGGCAACAACAAGACAGTAATAAGGGAGGAAAAAGAGAAAAAGTAATCTACCATCTACCATAAGAACAACTGATGCACTGCAGCACAAGCTAAATGATGTACTCTGCAGTTTGGGGAGGGGGTTTTGGGGGTTGGGTGTCCAGCCTTCAGGAATAAGCCCAGATAATCCTGTGGACTGCTGCTCTGCTTGATATAGATATATAAGCGGGGTGGGGGGGGTAGGCAGTGACTGGAACAGGGACTGAAGATAGAGGCCTGAGACTGAGGCAGATGTGGAGGAAGGGGGGGATGTGGGTTGACAGAGGCCTGGAACTGCAGCCTGGATGAGAAGAAGGAATAAGGCTTACACTAACCCACATAAACAGACTAGGTTTGGACTAACGTCTGTTATTTAATTTTAGGTTTGAAGCTGCTGGTACCTGCAGTCTATTTAAAAAAATCTGAACAGTGAACATTTTCATTACCAAAAAAAAAGGTGCAGGTATTTGATGGTTTGTCTGATCAGCCAAATTATAAAACAGTAGATATTTGTGGTCAAATCAGAAATTGACTGTTTGGGGATGTTAGCTAGAGCAATACTCTGCATTTAAAGAGTTTGTAAGGTGGTGTATTTGATGTTATCAGAGTTTAAGGTAACGTCTATGGCTCTGTCCTTTTCTTTATTAGATTTGGGGAGGTTTAGACTCTAGCAACCCAAGCTAATGTTACCTGAGATAGCATTACCAGTTAGCTGTCCAAAAAGCCTATTTTTCTTGCAACATTTGAAAACATATTGTTTGAAAATACAAATTATGTAAGCTAGGCAACAAAACAGGTTTATGTTACACTATAGCTTTCCTTATCATAAATGATATTGCTTGTCATACTTTACTACTAACTAGGTCTACACTGCAATACAAGAACATTGTTTCTTTATCTCCATGTCTTCTACATGGATCATCATACAGTTACAGCCTTAGTCTTTCAGGTCGATAGCATGTTGCCATCTAGTGTATATATTATAGTACATATATATGTTTTGTATATAGTATGTACTTATAATATACGATAAGATTCTAGTTTTTAAATGGGACAGTTTGAATCATTAAAAATAGAACCGGAGACACTGTTTTCAGCCAACTCATGGAGATACCGTAACTTAATTAGCTAGCTAGATATGGCTGATCATATCTGACTTGGCAGAAATGGAATATAATATTCTTAAGTATGTTTTAATGAGTGTGTAATAACCTGAAAATAAGAATTATGTTTTTGTTACCTTAAAATGAGCCCTTTATATCTACAGAGGGAGCGGGTCCTCTACCACGAAGCCCACCATGTTGCACCGCCATGTTTCTACAGTAGCCCAGAACGGACAAACCAAACACTGGCTCTAGAGAAGGCCTTTCGCATTTTTTGCAGCCACCGTAGGTTCAACTATACACTTGGAAGGGGAGGGTGACAGGAGGGGTATTCAGTTTGTTGCAATCTGTGACTTCTCCACTAGATGCCACTAAATCCTACACACTGCACCTTTAACCTTTGATAGGATGGGATAAGACAGTGTGGCTGTGTGTCACAGTGGAGCTTCAGTGTTTTTCTTTTTCTTATTTCTTTGGTTTGTCTCTGGAGATCATCTTTGTTTTATTGTTCTACTTTTGTTTACTTTATTAGTCTAGCAGCTTTCACCTGTGTTCATTTGTTATTTTTCACCTGCTTGCCTTCTACCGTATAGCCTCTACACAGCCATGGTACTGTACACCCACACAGGTGACACTTATTTTGCCTAATTAGACCTTGACTCAGTAAAGTGTGGTAAGTACAGACTGAATGACATTTCCCTGACTCTACTGTCAATTTAGTTGCACCATTAAGATTCTTATTAGCCCATGAAGAAGAGGTCTAACGAGTCAGAATAACTGTTAACCCCTGTGTAGCTGTCCAGGACCTGAGGTCATTCATTCTTTGCAAAGGTCATTTTACTAGCCCTTATTTCAGGTACATTTTGTTTTCTTTTTCAGATTAAAATTGTTTTCCAGCTCATATCCTTTCCACAAAACATTAAAGCATCTATATTTTCTGCCTCAGAGTGGTTTATAACTCTGAGTGCAACTGTAATCCAACAGTGATGGTGAAACAAACCTATGCCTGAAACAAACATGACAAATGGAAGAGGAGGTGTGGCATTTGCTGAATGCTGATTTACATGTTCTGAATCGCTAAAAAAAAAGGTGGGGGGGGGGGCCCTGCACTCCACCCAGCTGGCGCACCAAAGCCTGAATAAGAAGCTCCTCTTTTCCAGCTACAGTCTGGAATCTAGAATGTATGATGACGGCTGTGATGGTGTTTGACAGAGGAGGGATTTCCTGTGTCTGGGTCAGCATCAGCACCCATCCCTCATTTAATGCTCCCTCCAGCCCCACCAATCCCTCCTTTGGAAAATGGCCTGCTGAAGTGTGATGGATACTCTGGATTAACTCTCGCCTTGGAGGATGACAGTCCACACTTTTTTTCTCCATACAAACACACACACACAAACACACACAGCAGATACAGTGGTCAATTTTCGCAGGTAATATTCTCTCTCTCTCTGCAACTCCCTGACAAACAACACCACCTCTAATAGCCACATAATACCACCCTCATGGTCAAGGGCACAGTGCACCGCCCGTTATGTGTGCAAGTGTGTGTGTGGGTGAGACTGAGTTAGTGTTACAGAGCATTTGTGCATGAATGAGCTTGTGTGTGAGTGACTGTTTGTGTGCGCGCTTATAAGAGTCAAATGAAAGGCAGTGAGGATGAGATGAGTTGCTCTCACTGGCTAAAATGAACCCATCGTTAAATCAAACATACATTAAAATCCAAAATACTTGTGATTATAGAGCTGTCAAACAGATTGGCTGTGGCAACAAAAAGTGCCCTCTTCCCACTCCCTCTACTCACTTTCTTACACAAATAGACTCTTATATCTTTCTCTTTGGCATTTATTTTATATTTCTCCTACTCCTGCTCATCTCCTTCAGGGCTGTTGAAGTCACAGAAATATTGTAAGAGCACTGAGACCTTGGCCTTTCCACTCGCTTGCTTGCTTACTTGCTGGAGAGGAGTGCAGAAATTTAATGTCGCGTGGGAAAAGGCGTCAGTTAAATCCCTAAAACGTAGGCTGATATACAACATGACTGATTTTATGCTCGGAGCGAAAGCTCAGTGGAGGAAAAATTTGATTGGACTCCTGCCCGTGCTGAACTTGTCTCTGCTTCATCTGACCCTCTCCTTCCATTGTATACAAGGACAGCAGTCCTTAGAGTGCATTTAGACGTTCCTGTTTACAACAGTCTAGTCTGTTTACAAGCAATATTTCATTTACTGTTTACCAGTAACAGGACAGTGGCAAATACTGAAGGGGGGCTTTCTTTCCCTCGCTAAGCCTGTGTTGTAGCTCTAGCGATGCCAGTCAGCTCGCCATTAATCTGCTTTTAATTAGATTAAAGCGTCTCTCGCAGCAACAGGAAGCAGCGCTCTTGTGCCTCAAACGGGGCCAAACAAAGCCTCCAACTGGCAAGTAAATCTCACTGCTCTCTCTCCTACTTCCCTGGAATCATTCTTGTCTCATAATTACCACTTTGCTCCAATTGCTCAGGTTTGAGGAGACGGGGGAGGCGAATGACATGGTTAATCATCTGAGGGGCCTGATGTTGCAGGCTACTGTAGATTCGCAGCACTTTCTAGAATCCCACAGAGCCTTGTAGGAGGGAAAACACTGATCGGGGGCACTGAGTTTTTTGGGGTAAGGGAAGTTTAAAGAACTTGAGAAACAGTTGATCACTGCTGTGGGTGGAAGTGGTGTTAAATTTATGCACCACCACAGAGGAAGTGCTGGGAATTAGTGGCGCCCCACTATCCTTTGCTAAACACAGGTGGATAAATGCTGCCATGCATCAACACACACACACACACACACACTAATCTGCAAGGACTTCATTCCACTAATGATGTGTAGAGCAGCCACTCTTCATGAGACCTCCTAGGAATAGTATTATTTTGCAAACCTCTTTGTATTTCCAACAAAACACGAGGTGGTCCCACTTAAATAAACCTCTCATTCTACTCATTTGTTTTTTACTCTTCCTCGCCTTATTATCACTGCCAGTGTGAAACAGCTCATGAGAGCAGGGTTTGGAGTTGAAGGGGGGGGTTGCAGCATCTAAAATGTCAGCTGCAAGCCGCTGGCTATTCACATAATTAGTCCCTTTTCTCTGTTGTGCTTAGTTTTATAATCAACAACAAAGGAGGGCAAGTGAATGGCATGTGAGGAGTGTCCAGTTAGCTGTGGCCAGCTGAGCAGGCTAGGTGGACGGTGGCGGTCCCAACAGCTGGTGTGCCAGAGCAGGATTCAGTTTTAATCCCAGGTGAGGTGGGGAGGGTTGGTGTGGGGGGGCTAGAGTGGAACATTTAGCATCTGGAGCAAGCTTTTAACATGCTGGCATACAGTACGAACACATGACGACATACTTTACAGACAATTATATGGACATATCTACAATTTTAACCAGTTAACCAGAAGTCCATAGCTAAACCGATCAGTTAGTCCTCATCTTTTCTCTTGCTTAAGCAAAATATACTATTTGAAACTCTTACAATAAAGCATAAGTCTTACCTTTGTGTGGCTAGACAAGTATGTTTTCAGGTGCGGCCAGCAGGGGGAAAAAACCCAAAGCAGCTGCAGTTGTCTCTGCTAACTGCTGTGAACTGAGGCGGCTGTGGGTGTTTTCCCTCATCAGACACAAGCGGCACTGAAGAGCCTGCTCTGGCTGCACAAGAACATACCTTGACAAACCACACAAAGATGAGATTCATGCATTATTGAAGAGTTTAGTTGAAAATATTTTGCCACAATGCTATAGTTTGTGATGGGAAGCATTTGGGACTCCCATGCAGTGGATGAAAAAGTTCTTAACATGCCAAGTGGACCCTACTCCAGTCCAGGTGACTCAGAGATGACTCATGTCAGTGATACTCTGGATGTTCTAATAGGGGCAAGACCTTGCAAGTGGCTGCTTCCACTAATTGCTTACTGATGCAGTGAAAATTAAGATCACCTATGCGGCTTGGGGACAGGCAAGCATTTAAACCATTTCAAGATATGGTAAGAATACATCTCAACAATTGGATTTAAATGAATCTTGAGCCCATATTGGCTGCATACTGTACCCTTTTTTTAAATATCTGAATAAAAACCAATCCAACCAAGATGCATGAAGTGTAAATGGGATAATTAAAGTCCTTCAAACTTTTAGAAATGTAGTCAATTATTCCCAGTTGCCACATGGGGCACCAGCTTGCAAATGTGTTCCATGTAGCAACCTATTAGAAAATAGAAACAATAAACACAATTTGGATGGAAATGCCAGAGGAGCACTGTTTTATATGATTTTCTGTACTTACATTTTTATTTTTATTCATCATGTATTTAAGCATGAGATCTCCAAAGACAGAATATCTCTTTTTTGTTTGCTTGTATCCCATTTAGCTTTGCCTCTTCAGCTGAAGGTTATGGCAAAAATGGAACAGAAATATAAAACCAATTAGTCACTCATCACACCTTGAGATTCACAGGCCTCTTTTTTTTAAGAGCAGGATAGTCTTCCCTCTGGATGTGATGGCATTCAGTATTAAGAACTGTAAAGGTGATGCAACACACCGTATATTTGCCATAAGGAAGGTGTAACACAGAGGGAAATGTAATGACTGAGCCAGCAGAGAGATGGAGAGTGATATAAGGTGCCAGACAGTCTGGATACAACCCTGTGTCAAGTGGATGCTATGTGTAAAGATAGCAGAGAAGCTGAGAGTGAGAAAGTAAGTGTGAATATGTGTGTGCTTGTGTGTCTGTGCAAGTGTTACATGTTTATATG
This sequence comes from Thunnus maccoyii, assembly GCF_910596095.1. Taxonomy (NCBI): domain Eukaryota; kingdom Metazoa; phylum Chordata; class Actinopteri; order Scombriformes; family Scombridae; genus Thunnus; species Thunnus maccoyii. Next base: position 28,742,305 of record NC_056541.1, on the reverse strand, counting down.
GACGTTTTTTTTTTTTGTTTGTGTGCATGGTTTGCATATGTGACATTCTATCTGTGTGTGCGTGAGGTAGCCATAATGTTTTGGGGTCTCATCTTGCTGTGAAATGTGACGGCAGGAAGTGAGAAAGAAGAGGTGGAGGAGGGATGCAACTGGAGCGACTGACTGGTGCATTTATTTTGAACAAAAGGGTAAGTGAAAGTGGCCAACAGGCTGACCGTAGCCAGCAAGAAGTCAGCAAGGCTGGGAGTCAGCATTCACTATCCGTGGTGTTAAATTCCACAGTGATGAAAACAGAAAGCGCCTACATGAGAACCCTTCTTGGAATTTGGGATGGAGAGTAAATTATTCATATTATTCTGCTTTAACTTGGAGTGTAAAGTAGACACAAAACAGGCCAAAACTTTCCCTTCCATTGGAATTGTGCTACTCTGAAGCAGACTTGGCAGCAGTTAATGACACAAAGATGATTTATCTTGAAAAATAGATCTGCTTGAGCATATTTGCTCACTGCGGCAAGACGTTCATCGTGCCTTTGGACAAGACGATTGCTTTTCTTGCTGCAGCTTCGGAGACACATGGAGATATTACAGGGAGGATTAGACGAATCAGATTCATGCCGCAGAGCCATTAAAGGAAGTATTTCTCCTCACATGTGCGGCGACGACAGCCGAGACAAACAATGAAAGTGTAGCTCCGTTTTCCTTAATTCAATTGAGGCTCTGACTCTTCAGACTTCAAGAGCTGAGATGCATCACAGACAGAGATGACTCCGATTGCAAAACAGTCAGTGTTCATTATACTACAAATGGAGATCTCCAGCGAGATGATATCAAAGAGGGTTATATATACAATACATAACAGCTCACGTTACTGCTGTTTGTCAATACTAAGACCTCTCCACGACTTAAACGCTCAGCTTGCAAGACAAAGTAGTGAGACGAGTTACACAGTTGTCGTCTTAGTAAATGCTGCTGTTTTCTCAATTGCTCAAAGTGTGTTTGCGCGGTGATTGGAGCACAATAAATCTCTCAGGGATGGAGAGAGCATTGAATGTCAGAGAGCAAGAGAAATGAGAATTAGGAAAGAGAAAGAGAGAGAGCAAGAGGGCGAGCTTGTGGAAAGCGCTGAGGCTTTTCTAACAAGGCCTTTACTGCTTAGTCAGATTGCCCTCATTGTCAGATATGACTAATTAGCAGCACCTAATGCTGTTGTGATCAGTCAGCCTCACTGGAAACTACAAGCAGTTTGACAAAAAGATTCATCATGGTGAGAATAAGCTCTGCCAGAGGAAACAGCGTTCACCCAGAAACTTTCCAATTATTTCCTCACAATATATATATATATATATATATATATATATATATATATATATATATATATATATATATATATATACACACACACACACATATATATAGTGGGGAGCGTGCTGGCAAGAGGTAAAAGGTAAAAGGCAATTAGGGTGATGCTGATGTGAATTTTTCAAGCTGACAGTGTATGAATACTTTTTATTGTCATCACTATAATACTGCATCCAGGTCAGGCTGTTATATGACCTGACTGTGGTAAGAAAATAACCTTCCTAATGACAAATCATATCTGATTTTTTTATTTGCCACGCTAGTAGGTTGGTCGGTTGGTTGAACCACCATTTTGGTCCAGACTAAAGTATCTCAACAACTACTGGATGGATTCCCGCACAGTTTTGTACAGACATTCATGGTCCCCAGAGGACAAAGACTGTAAACTTTAATGATCCTCTGACTTTTCTTCTAGCGCCATGATTTATGACCAAATAAATGCATTAGCATGCTGATGTTAGCATTTAGCTCAAAGCACTGCTGTGCTAAGTGCAGCTTCAAAGCTGCTAGCATGGCTGTATATTCTTAGACTTGGTGATGAACATTACAAAAACAGATAATAAATTTGGAATGTTACGTCACTGTGCAGTCTGAACTCACTGATGAAAGATATATGTGTAGTTGGAGGCACATGCAAAACAGTCCTGTTCACAGTGAGTTAGCTTACTAAAGCTAACAAATAAAGTCATCTTAACTCATCTACAACTGCTTTTACAAGCCTAAGTGTCTGTCCATGTGCCTAGAAAAAAGCCCACCTTCCTCATCTGTCAGGGTCAAATGATTCATATCTTAGTTTCACTAGAATCTGAGCACTTGTGCTTATTCATTTTGGCTGCTGAGGCTCATTGAAAACACACCCACATACTCAGAGAGGATGTGAGGCGCCTCTCATTCTCCTGCATCGTGACACCGCTCTGGCAATACAGTGGCGAGAGACAAGCATAAGAGAGAGCCGATGAAGAGGGAGGGGAGGAAGAGATGAAGGCTGCATAAAAGGTAAAGAGGCTAATTAATATGAGGCAGCATGTTTCTCTCAGGACAGCCAGTAGCTGTTTCTGTATTCTCTTAACCTCCTCCTCAAGTTGGAGGAAACCCCAGCAAAAAGAAAAAGAACTTATTTTTAACTTTTACTGGCTAGCTTTTTTCTCACCGCTCTTAAAATAAAAGAGGCAAGATCAGCACAAGTGCACACACTCACTTATCACACAACACACCTTCTCCTCTCTTCCCCTCCTTCCTCCCCTCCCCTCCCCTCACCTGACCTTTCTCCAATCTAAAGGTTTACGCTGTGGTTTCAATTAACTGCTGGGAAAAATGTTTCATCATTTCAGGGGCTGCCACACTCACCGGCTCTTTAATGAAATGCGTCTTTTCACAGTTCTTAATTACTTTTGTTACAGCCACCCCTCTCTTTCTTTGGCTCTGTTCTGGGTGGAATGAATAATGCACCGCCAGTAACTCTGGACTCCTCTAATGATGTATTTGCCTGCAACAAGTTCCCCTTCTGGTGCAACTATACCTTAATCAGTTAGGATGGAGAAAGTGGCCACATAATCAACAAAAAGAAAGAATCACAACTAAATGACTGGCAAAACAAGATTACTGAGTGAATTAAAATAGAGCATTGATTTTAGAGATGCTGTCTGTAGTTTGTATAATAATTTGTAATGTGGTAGTGCAGAAGATTAGAGATTGATGTTTGGTTTATGATAGACAGATGTGTCAGATGTATCTTTTGGTTCTGTCTGCATGTGTGTTTGGTTTAATGCTTATAGCTCTTGATGTACAGTCAGGATTTTTCACATCAGTCATATATTGGACTTTAAATTTGAATATAAGTAGGGCTTTTCCACTGCAGAAACTCTCCCAGTGGACCAAGAACCTTTTGAAGAACTACACCGGAACTAACAGGGAGGAACAAGGGACTAAATTTAGTTCTTGTAGGATGGTACCTAAACTTCTTTTATTATCAAACCTACTGCATAAGCCAACATTTCCTTGTATCTAAATGACAAAATAGGTTTTTGTTTTTTGACTGTTAATGGGGGATGGGATGGGATGCATAGTCTTTGGTGTTTAATTCAGATGCTTTGTACATCTACCACTGTGACCTCCTCCCTTAGAGGTTCTGCAGCAGTATAAAAATGTCACGTTACTCTCGTCTTTGTGTCGGAGAGAGGACAGTCATTGTTGACAAGACCACAAGAGGTCACAGAAAGTCAAGAAAATATAAACATTGGTTGTTTTAAGCATTTGAACAAACAACACATGCTGTTTTTTGTCTGTAACTTGCTTCACTCTGCCTTTAAGGTATAGTTTGACACTTTCGGAATTACACTTATTTGCTTTTTTTTTTTTTTGCAAGAGTTAGATGAGAAGTTCAATACCACCCTCACAGGTGTCCATTAAATATGAATCTACTGCCAGCAGACTGACAGGAAGAAACAACTTGCCTGGCTCTGTGCAATGTTGCAAAACATTTGCCTACCAACACCTCTAAAACACTCCAATTCACATGTTATATCTCTGGCGCACCCTGGTAGCCTATTGTTTAAAACCCCTGCCACATAACCACAAGATTACGCTGCATTTCCAGCAGTGGATAATTGTTGCATGTCGCTCACTATATCTCTCTCGCCTTATTTCCTGTCATCTTTCTACTATCTACTTTAAATGCCCAAAATAATAACAATAAAAAGTTATATTTTCTCTGTTTAATTAATACAAAAAAAAGTGTACAAACGATAAATTGTGGTATTACAGGGAATCAAGTGCTGGTGTATTTCCTGGCTAGGGCGCGGTGACTTGCTGGACTCTCCACTGTTGGTTTGGCAACCTCATGATGACGATAAAACTCCAGGAAGTCACTGTGTCCACAAGAATTAGTTCAGCACATAACCCATTGTTTAAGAGTTTTAAGTCAATTTTATTTCCTTTGGAAAGAGTTAGGCTAGCTGTTTCCCCCTGTTTCTAGTCTTAATGTTAAGCTTAGCTAACTGTTTCCTCGCGATAGCGTCATATTAATGGAAAGACGTGAAAGTAGTATCAATAATCTCATGTTACTCTCAACAAGAAAGTGAATAAGTGTAGTGCTCAAAATGTCAAACTAAGGAGGAAACATTATGTCCTTTATATCATGAAATTTAAAGCTACACTAATCATATTTTTACGATAATAATGGCTCAAATCGCTATGTGTAATGAGAAATGAGTCACTTGTAGTGACCAACCCAGAAACTACAAATGAGTGCTAATGTTTATCCTTGTCAGCTGGATGTGTAATCAGGTTTGCTAACGAGTTCTCAAAAACAACTTCATACTGTATGCTGATAATATGTCAGTGTTGTGTTAACAGCTTGCCCAGACGTGAAAAAAAACAAAAAACTTCTCTAATTAAAAATACTGGTTCCAGTCTTCAAATCATGTATCAAACTGTACTGGAATCAAAACAGGTATGAAACTGTAATCACATGCAGCAGAGCACCCTACAGGCTTGGTTCTCTTTCTTTCTTCTTCCTTCCCTCACACACTCAGACACACACTCACACACACACTCACACACACACTCACACACACATCCCCACACAAACAAAAAGATTAATCATTGCCCACTGCCAGGTCCAGCCTGGTCCAGCCTGGTCCTGGCGCTGACCTCTCTCTGTCTGACATCAGATCAGGACGGGGATACACATGTAATCTCCCATATCTCTCTTAGCCATCACCAGCGAATGAGAGCTTCTCTCTCTTACTCTCTCTGCGAACTCTCCACAGATGACCAAGGGATGTGGTGCTGGCAGGCGGCAGAGTACGTGCCTGAACCCATACAAAAAAAACATACATTTTCATAGACAAACAAACAAGACACCGAGATGACTTTTATGCTCTCGCAGTCACCAGCGCACTCACCTCTGATGTTTCCCAGAGAGGAAAAAGTGATAATTGTGCTTTAAAAGTCGATGTGGGTTTTGCTCCGGTGACTAAGCTTATTATCCATGCATCTCACTGTTGTTGTTACTCGCCTGTGTGTCGAGCTAATAAACGTCAAATAAGATTTGTCTGTCTGCACTCAGGAAAGGCAGAGCACTCTCTCTAACGTGAACCCACACACACATTTCAACTATGGATGACATTTAGGCCTATAATGATAATTGCTTCCTCTGGATTCAAAACTCCGAAGGGTGTTGTTTTCACATTGTGTAACGTAATCGCACCACAATTGTAACCGCTACATATCCACAGTCTCAGCATGCCAGCTTGGCTTTTACCCATGAAAACCCAGTGAGTGGAAATTATTAATTATCATCCTTGGAGCTCATCTGCGTTCCTTTACTTTAGGAGTGATAAAAAAAAAGGCAAAATCGGCTTAACTTGGAAAAGCACAGCAATTAATTGTGATCTAGTTTAATGAGAGCCCACTTTGCCGTGTTAATGTGGCTAATTAACAGTCAGATAGGAAGTGGTATTGACTTTGAGTGCCTGCCACTAGACATTGATGAAGGTGCTGATGTGTAAATACCACATAAGGATGTGTAACAAGTGCATGCAAATTCCACTAGATAGACAGACAGCAACACACACACACACACCTATCCACAGAGGTAGGTATTATACAGACCCACACACAAGCAAATACACATTCTATTACCGTCTGGATGCGCTGATGTGTGTGCTGCATACTAATTTGCTTTTTATGACTGTTACTACTGCATACCACTGCCAAAATCCAAAAGCAAAGAGAATATGAGTGCACACACAGTTAGTCACACTGCCAGAACCAGCTGCAGAGTCTGGGGGCAAAGCTACACTCTTCAAACTTCCACGTGATGAGTTTGCCAAGTTACCTGTGCCATATCACTGATCACATGATACAATGAATATTTATAGACACAGTAGATGAGCACGAAAAGGAGAAGAGGTGAGTTATCGTTCTCTGAATATGGGAAAAAATAACTTTGTGTGTTGCAGACACATAAATTCCGCTAAATCATGACATTACAAAATGAGCCCAAGGCTACAATTCAGATGCTTATACAGTAGGCTCAGTTGGAGTTTGGCAACATGTCAATACTACAATATGCTGTGAGATGATAGAAATTTGTCAAACATTAGTGCTTTTTTAGCACTGGTTATAATCTACTAATGGTCCCAAAGTGACTAATCCAAATCAATAAAGAGGCTTTCTTTATGGCAATATTGGATTCATAGGGATTTAAATCACTGGCATCCCCATCTGGTTAGTTTATCTACTGTGTAAACAGTTTCTGCATTCAATAAAGTTCATTATGTCATGATATATATCAGTATCTAAATTACAGCTACAACTAATGAGGATTTTCATGCTTAATTAATCTGTCCATTATGTTCTGGATTAATAATCTAATCAATTCATTGTTTGGTCTATACAACATCAGAAAATTATGAAAAATGTTCATATCATTTTCATTTTTTTTCTCAAAATAATTTCTTTGGCATTACCGCCTCCATTTGACAACTTAAAGTGCAGAGACACGCCGGTGAGAGGGGCTTGACATGCAACAAAGGTCTGCGCCCGTCTTACCACAGACACCATTCTCATGTGGGAGGCGTCCCAAACAACAGGCACCCAGGGTGCCCCAAAATGTCTGTTTTTGTCCGACCAAAAGCCCAAAATCCAAAGATATTCCATTTCAAGTGATTTCAAATAGAGAAAATCAGCAAATCCACACACTTGAGAAGATGGAACCACATTTTTGCATGAAAAATTACTCAAAAGATTTATCAGACATCATAATAGTTGCCAATTAATTTTCTGTTGATCGACTTATTGATTCACTGACTAATTGTTTCAGCTCTAATCCCACTTTGATACACTGTGATAGATTTTATTCATATCAACCACTCCTAGGCTCAGTAGTCACCAATGAATTATTAGCACAGTACAATGCAACAGACCAAAAAATGGATGCTACAAAGTCAACACAGCTCCATGTACAACAACAGGCTGCTTTTTTATTGCCTTTTGTGTCCCGTGCATTGTTGCAGTATTTAACAGAGAGACGGCTCACAGAGTTTATGCTCTCACAAGCTGCTGTCACAGTAGAGACACAAACCACCAAACAAAGCTAAATTACTAGGCCGTCTCTTTGACAAAGGCTTTGTTGAAGCATTGTTTAAGATCTAACTCATTTCCCCTCTGTCTTCTTCTGCAGGGTAACATCTAAATGAGTCATTTCCAGACTGGGAAACTGTCTCTCAGGAGTGAAAGTGTTAACAGAGGGATGTTTTTTTTGACAGACGAGCGCCTACCTTTTGACGGCTCTGTGCGCTTGGGCAGATCCAATGTGTCGTAGTTTTTGTCGTTCTCACCGTTTTTTCTGCCTGGGTAGAGGAGAGAGGAGAGAGAATGATGTCAGTGTCATATCCTGAGACAAATGGATCGTAACAGACAATGTACTAGACACCGGGGTTAGGCCAATATGGGTTTGGATGGCTGATACCAACATATATTTTTGAACTGAAGCTGGAAATAGCTCATATACATTGTCTCTAAATGTAACTGTATTCATTTTTGCAGTCTTGTCAAGCCTTTCAGACAGCATTCAAAAGCACTTGAGAGCTAATTAAATTGTTAAAGGTGAGCTATTAGCTGCTCAGAGTAACCCAAGTTTCAATAAGGGTTGAACAAAATGACAGCCTGATTTTTCATAAAAGGACAACACTGATCCATTCATTTGGCAAATTCACATATTGGTCTAAACCAGGTCTACACACCAACCCACAAGAAAGCATGAATGTCTGCATGTAGACACAATACAGAGAGCTACAAGCATGATATGGTCAAACACACAAATAGATTCTACATTGTCTGATGCTTTGGCTATCAAACATGAGTGTGTTCACAGAGATGACTTACACCAAAAACACACTGTATGAGCACCAGACCACACACGCACACAGACACAAACACATATGTATTCACTCACAATTGCACTCCTGTTTTACACATCTTTTTCCCATGATCACATATACACATTTTTTTACTGTAACAGGAGTACTTCCTGAGCAGGCAAACACCTTAAATAATGCAGTGCCAGAAGGGAAATGGAGTGGGTGGGGTGGGGTGATTATGGTGCAGCCAGCTAATGGTCATCTCACATGCACATGGACATGCCCATGGGACAACACAGAGATACAGAGCAGAAAGGCCGATTCCTCAACAGGGTAGGAAGAATTTATGAAGCTCTCCCTCTGGGCTGAACAGCCACTTCCCTTCAGGAAACAAGCTCATACATTTAAGTTGCGTAAATCAAGGGATAGAGGATATTGGGCTTCAATTTGAAATAAGATATTAACTATTTAGTGCTGTCTCCCTCTAAAATGATCAGTATTACACTACTTTTAGACTTACACCACTAAAATTACACTAATTATGGGAAGCTCAATCTCAATTATGATTATGAATATGATTCTAATATGTATCAATACAATATTTATTTGGCATATTTATGCCAAATATGCCAAATAAAATAAACTATATAATATTGTATTGTACTGGGCCCCAATCGATGGCTCTATTATTACATGTTCAAATGGTGCTTTCAGACTGCAAGCAGTTACCACTGCCACCTTTCTGGCTGCTCCAGTCTTGGCAAAAAAACTAGTTGTCTGAACTTGTTATGATAATCATGTCATATTGCTGGGAGGAGTCGTTTGACATTTTGGAAAAATACTGTATACTTACACAGTTAGATAACAAGATTGATCCCACTCTCATGTCTGTGCGTTAATAATGGAGTTAAGGCCAGAAGGCCATTAGCTTAGCTTCGCATAACGACTGGAAACAGCTCGTCTGGCTCTTTTCAAAGCTCAAAAATACACCCACCAGCATCTCTAAAGCTCACAAAGTAACATGTTGTTTCTCTTCAGTTTAATCTGTACACAAACTGAAATTAATTAATAAAAAATGAAATTGTGGTTTAACAGAGTTACCTGCTAAAACTTATTCCTGGTGACCAGTGACCAGCACACCTAATTCCTTTCAGACAGATCCAGGTTAGCGCTTTCCCCCTGCTTCCAGTATTATGCTAAGCTATGCTAACTGGCTGCTGGCTGTAGCCTTATATTTACCAGACAGAGAGTATTATCAAGAAGAGGGTTACATTTAGGGTTCTTCATTACTTTTGCGATATCACATTATTATTATCATTATTGCTTCTAGGGTTAACCTAGAAGCAATAGCAATAATAATGTGATATTGTTGAATTATTGCAAAATCTCTATGAGAAGAAGTTGAGGTGGATGGTTGTGTGTAAGGATCTGACTTTATGGACTATGGTTCAAGCCCTGCACCCTACCAACAGTCAACATTGGTGTCTTTTAACCGCGGCCATTCATTATGTTACCTTTGGACAGAGCTAGGCTAGCTGCTTGCAGCCTTTATGCTAAGCTAAGCTAACTGTCTCAGATGGCAACATTAGGCCACGTTCAGACTGACTTTAGCCCTACATGAAGTAATGCAGCCCTCTCATTCGTTTAAATGAGGGCATTATAAACTGTTGTGCAGTGTTCTGGCATCTAACAAGCATCTGAAAGCACCTTAAGACTTTTTTCTGGGGTGAAGTCAAGCTCTATTCTACAAACTGTCAGATGCTGATAGGCTTACCTGTTTCACCAAGTGCTGCCTTTACCTTTGAGGACTGAGGAACAACTAATTCTAACAGTGTGTGAGGACTGGGACGGGTAGAGTCTATAAAACTCAGTGCTACAGCAGGTAAAGTAGGTATGGTGAAGCAATGCATGTGAAATGAGTGAAACATCCCAATTTCTGAAGTCCTTGGAACTTTCTAAGGTTTTTGGAGGACACCCAAAACTACTTATAACTATATTCTACAGCCAGGAGGAAGGAGGAGGAGGACAGAAGGGAGAGTGGAAAGGAGGGGGAGGACAGCTGAAGTGAGGAGAGTTGAAGGGGGGACACTCACCTTGATTAAACCATTCCTCTACAGTTAGCCAAGGAAGCAGCAGCAATGCCAAAAAACACAAAGCATAGAGAAGAGAGAAGAAGCATGGTGAAAAAGACGTGTGTGCGTGTCAAGAGGCTGTGCAAAACATGTGATAGACAGTTTCCCACAAAAAATCTCTCATCTTTTACGAAAAGAGTGAGAAGAAAGGAGGAAAAAGTAAAGAGAAAGAGAGGAGAGAGGGAGCAAAGAGCGAGGAGGAAGTACTTTTGAAATAGAAAAGAGGTAAGATAGGAAGCCATTAGTAGTCCATAGGTGCTCTCTGGGAAGCGTGTTCAAAGAGTCGGCATCAGTGGGGTGGCTTTTTAGAGAGAAAAGGGATAGTAACATAAAGGAAGATAGTGAAATATAAAGGAAGATAGCATACGAGTAAAGCCAGGAAGTAAAAAACAAAGAAAATTAAAAAGAAGAAAGGAAAAGACAGAGAGAGAAAGGAATCAGCCCTCAACTGTTGCAAGTTATTTACACAGACAGATTAGAGTCACAGTGAAACATATATGTAACAACAGCACAGGTTGCCAGCGTTTGTAGAAGTGCTTCATTAAAATCACTGCGAATAGAAATGTGCTCAAAGAGATGAAAATAACAGGCAAGAATCAGACTGTTTATTAGCTAAAACAAAGCTCGAGCTGATAAGCGTGCGTTGATCATAATGGCATATTTTAGGCTGAATGTGACATTAAACTGAAGACAAGGCCAAACTTTGCCTATTTAAGGTAAGAAATTACCAAGCATACTGCCAACAGTGTCACTTAAAAACCTGCCTGCTCCTTTATAGCTGCGTTTAATGTTTCTGTACCTGAGCCTTTTTTTTCTCTCAAAGAACACCTTCAGGGTTTGCAGCAGCCAAACACATCTCATTTTTCAATGTATGTGTGAAAGTCTTTATGTGGTTAATTGGATTCTTTATAAATCTGTATACATATAAGCTCTGTGTTGTCCTGACCCCTGAACTGAAAGGATTCTCCAATGAGTCATTAGAAGTCAGGGGTCACTGCCTGGTAGTCACACCTCATTGGCTGACTGATTAATGGCAGCTATTATTGTTGTACAGCAGGGAGATAACAGTGTTGTTTAGCTCACGGCCTGGGAGAACGCTGATTAAGACATTGCTAACAACACATACGTACATGGCATCTGTTAAGGAGAGTCAATAACGACAAAAGCCTCCTGACGCAGCAGACGGTGCCATGATAGACATCCATTACAGAGGTGGCTGAACACAAATGAAAATCTTGTTTTGAAGCTAAGAGGTTACAGAGGCCACAGAAACACACACACAACACTCTAAATTGTAGTTTTAGATTTGTTTAAGTTCACTGTGCAATGTCAGAGTGGTAGCTTGTACAAATGTAAGAGTCAGTATGTATTATTGTTGTCAATTGTTCTATTTTTGAGAGTGTTTCTTTCCACATAAAGGCATTTTAGATAAGTGATGGCTTTAATTTGTTGTTTATCTAAGTTGATTATAGTGTCTCTGTATGTGATATCTCTTCCTACTGTTTTATGTGAGAAGAGATAAGATAAAGATTAAAAACTGTAATCAATTATTTGTTTTCTGTCTCATTCCCTAAATGAGCAAACAGTTTAACTGAGTCATGTAATCTCACTAAGTTAAACCTTACTTTCATGACAATGTCGAGAGAGATGACCGCATTTGGAACATCCAAAATATATACTCTATATGTGCAGCAGATGTGATGGCTTACTTCACATTTTGTAAAATGCTATCATGGTCAATGGGGATTTGCATGAGCCCAGCGCTGAGGAGAAAATGCAACAAAGAACTGGAGACCAACAAAGAAAAGAATGGTATCTCTGCAATCCAGCTGTTTGAATAATTGCTCTGCTGTCTGTCAATTATTTCAACATCCTTCAGGTTTTTTGTAAAGAAAAAAAAAAGAAAAGAGAGCAAAAGGTGAAAACAATAACTGACTATGAAAACACTACATGCAGCCTCTATCATTTTAGCAAAATGTTCCACACTTAAGAGGAACTTTTATAATTTGTCCTAAGTTGCCTGTGAAGAGGAAGAAATCTCCTTGTGGATTGAAATTCAACAATTTTTTAAAAATCTGTCCCCTCCTCACCTTTGGCCTTCTTGCCTCCAAAGCAGCCAGCGTCATCCTTCTTCTTCCTCTGTGGTCCTGCTGAGCCGGGGGCCTGTGGTGCTGATGGATCCTGGAACTTTTCGGCCCCCGGCACCTCTTTGTGGACGTGGTAGGAAAGGTTCCTCATGATACAGACACAGTTCTCCACAGACTGGGAGGAAAGAGAGGCAGAGAGGGTGTCGTCTACATCGGTGTGGATTTCACCAGCTACTGTACAAAAGACTGACGACATGTATGTATGCACATACCATTAGTGTTAACTAATATGTGATTTAATGAGTACCTTATTGTCCATATCTTTCTTCCCTACAGCTGATTGAAGGGCGTGCAGCAGGGCGTCCACCAATCCCTCACATTCCCTCAGTCTGCGCCGAGCCTCTGCCCCGTCTGAGCTCACATTTCTAGAAGAACAAAGTCAGACACGCACACACACACATTCGGTAAGCACGAGAGAGGCATGTAAAAGAGAGTGAACAAGGTATAACTAGATTGTTGAAAGGACATACAGCAGCTGTTCTAATACAGTTGTGAAACCTGCAGAAAGAGCGTCAGTTGAGGATTAATCATTGCTGCTGTTCTGCAGCTAATAATTCAGCTTTTAGAAAATGTATCTTTATCCAACTTTAAGCTGATTTTAAAAGTTGAGCCAAGTAACTATTGTTAGCAGCTCTGATATAGTTTATAAGAGACAGTAAGCTGTGAGATTCATGATTTAAAATAAGGACATGTTGAAGGGGTTTACTACAGAATGAGTTTTGATCGGCTAGGCTTCTTCAGCTATTTTTTTTTAGTCCTAGCGGTAAAAAGTCAATATATTGTCCAAATATCCATCGCTTTCACAAAATTCAAATATTTTCATGAACCCTTAAATTTACCCCAAATCTCATGTGATTTGCTCATAATTTGATTCTTACCAGGAGAGACCAACCACTAAAACAGTTGGTAGAACATTGCAAACAGCAGTTCCCCTGCTACACCTAGTGTTATCACTACTACAACTACAAACTGTGGCACTACCACCACTACTAGTAACATGGATGTGAATATATTAATTTAATGCACATTTGTAAATATAAAATAAAGCTGTATGCAACATGTTTCTCACAGGAACAGGGAAACGATAAAATTAAAACATTACATCAGTGGCACCACAGGCTTAGTGGTTCCAATGGGAAACAAGTGTAATATAACAAGTTTACAGACTGGACAACAAGTGTGACTGTTAAAAAGCTCAATATAACCAATACCAGTCTAACCTCACCATGTGATTTTGTAGCTTTGCATGTGACCCATGACCTTTATCTTCAAGCACAATGTACAATGTGATAAAGTCAGACTGCTTTAGAAATAATCTTAAGAAAATGATGAATATAAATTTCATTTTTGGTACAAAGGGATATTCTATCCCTGTTACATCAGCCGGCGCCCTGAGCTCAGCTCCTGAGCACCGGCAGCAGAGCTGGTGCAGTCTTAGTGCGGCTGTCTGACTGACTGTGAAAGGCGAGGCTTTAAAGAGGGTTAAAGGATAGCTGGGGCACCCCGCTCCTCACCAGGGACTTCATTTATGAGGGCTTCCAACCCACATAATCCCATTAGCCGACCCCCAGTTAGGCCCGTGGAAGAGTGGCAGCCTTGTGGAGGTAAGCAGAGCTGGATAGTGCTGTGTGGACTGAAAAACACATCACACCCCACACTGCTGCACATGTGTATATTTTGGTTTAACAACAATAGACAGCCCTTCAAAGTCATATTACACTGTATGAAATGCATCATAGCAATTGATCTGTGCGGATTAATTACTATTTTATAAAATAAATGGTTGTAGAGCAATTAAAACACCTCTCAAATTAATAATTTAACTAATTTGTTTGGCGGATGCTTCTAATTTTTAGCATGAGGACAACTAGTGGGGGAATGAACTACAACTCCTGAAACCCAATCAGGACCTCTACAGCACACACACACAACTACATCACCTGCCTGACACCTTGTTATCTTCATGGTTGGTGTCTGCATAGGCATTTCTACTGCTGTCTTCTGTCGTCTATGGAGTGGAGACCCACAGAACCATCCTGCAGTTTGTGCTAATTAAAACTAATCTTTGGTAGACACCAGGCAGACAGCACCAGCCATCTGGACCCACTCATAAACCAAACCTATGCGTCTTCAGCTGTCAGAAAATGGTCACCACCTCCCCTGTAAACGGATCCAGATGAGCGCCCGCCTTGGATTTATTTGACAGGAGTGTGTTTGGGGGCAGACAGACACAAGAGTTTTATTATCAGCTGTTTCATTTCCAGAAGTCTTTCAGGGAGCAGTTGTCTCTGTGGAAGGTTTATGGATGGTGCATCTGTCAGTGGAGGCTGTGCAGGAAGGTGCCTCTGGACAGGTTATCTGGGGGTGTAATATTAACTCTTAATGGGGGTTAAGGTCTGCAGGGACTTATGATTATTGATATATCTGACATTAAACCATCTGTTTTTGTATTACTTGTACTTCCTCTGACAAAAAAAAGAAAATAATAATGATATGTCCAAGAACAAACCCTGATGTTAAATATTGGCCTGTTCTCAATCACTCAAAAAAGAAGCATAACGTTTTAAGCCGTGTTGACATGAAGATTTGCAGAAAAATAAATATGCTAATTGGTTAAATATTTTTCTTTGGTTGAGTTTAACAGTGATGTTTGTTTTCATCTTAGTGACTCAAGGACAAAAACATGCACACATGGCATCATGCGTAGATTCTGTTTTTCATTTAGCTCTTAGTTACTTTGTGTTGTGGCAGTGCTGACAAGTAGGTTCTATCAGATCTATCTCTGTATCTGATAGCTTTTCCTGCTGATGAGGCATTCTGGCATGGGACAGCTAGCTTCCCATAAACACAAAAAGCTGTTAGCCACGTAGCTTTCATGTATACTCTGCTTTTAGTTCTTTTGGTCGTCTCCAGACTGGGTTGAGGACTGAGACAGTGACAACCTTCCATCACTTGCTCTGACATTCCCATTCTCCGACTGCTGAGCACCTGGAAAACTCACATGCCGGAAAGTGTGTGGCGTTACTATGACAACCAGCAATTGTGAGGTACCATGTCAGCAATTCTAGCTGTAGTATTCTGACTGCTTTATTTAATTGGCTTTTAATACTTTAATGTCCATTGCTCATTTATGCAGTGTTTGAAAGCATAACACAAAAATGAATTGTTGAGTGGTGAAAGATTATTATAAATGTACTGTGAAAAAATGATAATCTTAAGGCACCCTTGGCTTGCTCCAGCACCCACTTTGTGCTCTGCTGCTATAAATGAGTTGTTTATTACCACAAATCATGACTAAATCTAATAATCTACAATCTTGCAGTAGTTTAGATGAAGCAGTTTGCAGGATATCCACGTGTTTGAAAGATGCTCAGAGAAATCTGTGTCATTTAATACTGGTGTATTTCAACATCCACAACATTTTCAGAACTAGTGCTATTTCTAGGATTTACTGAAGCAAAACATCGTCCTTTCTCTGGTACCTACCAATGCATTTTCTTACCATGACAACACTGACAAGCCCATATTTTGATGGCCGAGGAACATCATGACAAAATACCAAAACACAATGATACTGTAGTTCTAAGAAAAATAAGGACATTCTCTTTTCTCTGAAGTACAGACATTGAGGGAATATAGTTCCCTCTAAAAGCACAAGGTCTTTTATTATTAACCAGGAACTAGTAACAAAAAATGTTAGACATTGATGATTTTCAGTCTGCTGTGCTCTTCAGCAATGCAACTAAGCCAGACAGCCTATCTTTCTAGTTATAGCAGAGTGAATAACAGACATCACAATGGATGAGTACCATTACGAAAAGGTTCCAATTTTGAAAATATTCAGGGCATCAATTTGGACATGTACTGTATACCATTTTAGGTACCATTACACAAATCTGACAAATTTGGCCTATTTCTGCTCTCATTTAGTGAGGAACCAGTGACTGCTGTGAAGAGCATTCTGTTGTTAAGGGCTAAAAGAATAAGTGGGTGTGCATACGGTCCTCTGTCTGTGTCTTTCTGTGTCTGCACAGACACTGACAGCTCGTCACTGTGATCTGGACGTGTCTGTGGTGTGTGTGTGCTTTATCAGATGAAGTGTGGGTGTGAAGGTCACTCAGAGTCATGTGGCCATCAGAGGACAATAGAGCAGCTGAGAGGAGTAGACTAGAGCAGGACTGATGGAGACTGATGGAGATGGATGGAGACATGGCTGACCTCTGCTAACACCCTGCAAGGTCAACGGCAACACCGCAGGACCATATGTGTACCCTATAGAGTTGGGTATGCTTTCGCTTTTATTGATTCTGATTCCATTTCTGATTCAGCATATTGATCTGCTTCTTTGTTCAGATTCTTCTCACACAATTTGAGAAAGAAAAGAGATCAAAATATGTTAAAAGGCATAAAAAAAATGTAATTTAGCTAAATCATAACCTTTCTTTTGTTAAATTAGCCACACTACTAAAGTCTACCACTTAACAGACATCATAAACACTATACACATTCCTGCAATAATGTAGAAAATTTGCAGAAATTGATGTGTCGAATAGAAAACCTATCCCATTCAAATTCAGAACCAGATTCTGACACCATAGGGTACACCCCTGCCCCCAACACCACCGCAGACACACACATACACACACACACACACACACACATTGCTTTCCCCTCCACATCCCCACAGCGTAAACACTGTAAATAAGACGGCTCCTATTGACAGAAGAGGCCATTATAATAAAACTATCCCCAGCTCTATTGAGGTGTAAGCTGCGTCTCTGTTGGCGTGAGTAAACAGATTCTCCCTGGCATCAGCACTTCTCCCCAATGCACAAACCCTGCGTCTAGGCAACTGTGGGCCTGGTTACAGTTACCATGGAGACATATTCTCCCGCATCTCGGGTTGAGCAAGTGAGGGCGACAGGGAGATATTGTGGTAGCAATGAGATATGTGGCATCGGGGGTGATGAGATGTGGATACAGTGTTTGGGGAGAAGGTGAAAAACATACGTACACACACAAAGAAAGACAGGAAGCATGGCAGATACTGAAAGAAATTGAGAATCATGAAAGAGACAATGAGAAAGAGGAAGAGGTTGTGTGGCCCTGATGTAAAATTCCATGACTTCTCTATGACTTTCCTTATCTATGTCTGAGTGCTTTCATTTATTCCCTCCTGGTTCAATGACACTGCTCTTCAGCTGAGCAAAAAATGTTCTACAAATACAAGTAAGTTTCCAGAGTTTCTACAGTCTGACTGACTGTGAAGAAAACTAGCAGGAAACCATCTAATTCACTGCAATAATGTGTGAAATACATTCTGGTCTGTTCTGTCTGAGCTAGATTTGGATGTTATTTTGTTCTGGATGTCAACCAGCACGCCCAGGCGTCTACTGCAGGAGACGTTCTGCTCTGGATTACAGTCTAAACGGGCTTGGCCAGCCCAGGAGGAGACAGCACAGCTGAGGCATGATAACCCACATACACATTTTACTACAGTCTGTCACAAGGTCTGTCACTGTCTGTTTTTAAAAAGTGATCACTATTTGTCACTAGATCAAGAATGGATATATTAGGACTGCGGTAAGATTAGATCCCTGTTGTGAACGTACTCTCTCTCTCTCATCTGCAGAGGATCATGGCTTTAGACTTTCAAAATCATTCAGTGTAACAGTTCAGTCTATGGCATAGACTTAATAAACATGGAAGGACAATGTTATGTGTTTTTCCATGCTGACTCTCTGCTGGTGTTACAAATTTTCTGATGACATAATCATTCAAATTTGTCAAAAATGCAGCTTAAAACCTTCCTTTTGTCTATTGGTTTTCTTATTGTGTTTGTGTACTGAACAACTTGCATCTCTTTGTGAACTGCTGTTGAGAATACAATGCAAATGCAAACAAGCGCACGATAACTTTCAAATCGTGGCAGCTGCAAAGTGAGTTAACCCATAACACATCCTGTCCATTAACAAGCAGATTTCTTGAATACTCTGTGTCTTTAATAAAATGTAAAACAGTCACAGGTAGAAGCTGTAGCCACTTTCAGTGAGCAGTCATCATCAACAACCAGTCAGTCGACACCTGTGGTGAGTGAGCCCAGATGAACGTCTGGATCAAATGTGCTTTGTGGTCGATTGCATGAGGCCACTTTTGCCACTTGTTTAAGTAACTTCATAGCATGTGGCTGTATGCATGTTAACTGGAACCCACTCAAACTTCTCTTTGTACTTGGTTGGTGGTAGTTTGGTTATGCATATGGTGATGAGGTGGCTGTTTTGACTGATAAAGTGATAGACCTAATATTACATGGAGATATGATGGTCTCTGCTCAGTTTGTGGCTTTCGTTTCAAGCACTCCCTGGAAAGAAACTCATTCAGCTGCTACGTTTACTGTCATGTGTTGTTTTTTATGTTTCAGATTGGATGGCTAACTTTTAGAAAACAATCTGCAAAAACTGACTGTAGGTCAGAGATCTGAGGCAGCAGTTTCCTGCTAGCTAAAAGTTCAAGTCATACAATCATTCTGTAGCTTTGTGTTAGAGACCATCAAGGCCTTAACAACTGCTTCTTCCACAGTATGTGTGCCTGGACCAGGCTGAGCAGAAAAGAGTGAGTCACACTACTTTATTACACACTACTCACAACAGTGAGGTCGGTCTATCTGGAAATAGAGAAATTAACACCGTTTGGGATGACTGACCGGATAACAACTCAAGGTTTCTGTTGCAGCCATTGAAAAGAGTCAAAACAGAGCTGTCTGACCCACACCTGAAAAGGTTCAGTGACGTGATTTGTCAGATAATAGACAGGAGAATTATAGCTCAAACATGGGGGTTGAGGACATACAAATTCAAAAGTGAATATGTATGTTTTTGTGTTGTTTTTCTGGGGGAGAGGAGCAAAAACAGTGCAATGCAAAAAATACTAAACACACATACCGACTGGCAGTCATGAGGAAACAATTTGCACTGTGGGCTCAATTAAGCTTCACTCAGCCTTAACAAGCTTGAGACTAACTTCATTTGTGTGATTACTTAATTGTAACTTGTTTAGTTTGCAGCGAATGCTGCTCATTGGCCTCAGAGTGGTGTGCTAACAAAGTCGTCCAGCCCATTTTAGAATGACAAGGAACAAATAAAGAAACATTTATACACCATTTCCCAAGAACAGAAAGTATCCTAAATGTGACAAAAAATAACAATAAACCTCAACTGTCTTCTTAACAATGTAACTTAGGGCTTGTTTCTTATAATTTGGCAAAGGTGAAGTGCCTCACATGGCTTCAGGACTGATGAGTGCAATACAATAAGCCTTCTTGTCTCTAAAAGATATTTGATTTTAACACAATGGTATAGTTTGATGCTCATCACAGGTTAGAGACAGTTTATTAACTTCTGCCAATCGATACAGCAGCAGTTAAGAGAGGACATAAACAAAGTCATTAAATTGTAGAAAACACACCCAAGTTATAATTTGATCATCCACTTAAAGATGTGATTTAACACTTCAAATCATGATGAAAAGTGAGGAAAACAAACCACAGTCTATATAAAAAAAAAGTCTTGCCAGCACAAATGTCTTTTTTTACATAATAAGGTATTTGCTAACTCTGATATCCAGTACAATCTAAAGACGTATTAATATGTGCATGTGGTTAAAAGGAGACATCTGAAATGAATGCAGAACTTTCAGGTATGTCATTAATAGTTTCAGTCATCTTACAGTCACAGAACAGAGTCAGCCTGTAATCCTGCCACAGACAGCCGTGCAACATACTTCACATACATACAGATATAGCGGCCGAGACATGAAGAACGCAGCATTTGCCATCCCATAAATTCTCAAAGAACCTAAAATCTGACCATGGCCCGGTGTCAGCAAGAAGTCTCATCATGTCACACCTGTCTCCTCTACAATGTTATCTTGATAAAAGGAAACTTTGTGATTTGTTCTTGTCATTCAAGGCCCAGGTCAGCTCAGGTATCCGCTCTATAAAACCCAGTAGGATCTGTAGAATGTGTCCACATTTTGTAAACATTAATAAACCTGAATAAACCTGCCAAGTGTCTCAGTTCTCTCTCAGTTTTGCAGTATCTATCTGTGTGCTTCCTGATTTTAAAGTGGTTTTGCTCAGAAGCCTGACTGATCTGCAGGATACATCTTCTACGCTTAAATGAGCCATCCAACAATTTGGTCTAATAATTTTTCCTACCCGATATTTGGAACGTATTATTGGCTTAAATAAATGAAAAAAAAATGAAGCCAGCGTGATCAAAACTCTTCTCATCTCTAGCTGTAATACATCTCTCAAAAATCCAGGACTTATAGTTAATCGAAACCATGTTTAATAAATAAATAAATATGAGTGAACTGCTATTTGACTAACTCTACCTCAGGCAGCCGGAGGTGTTCTTGAAGACAGTGGTCCACTCAGCGTCGCGGGGCTTGGAGTCCTCATTTGGCTCGTGCTCCCAGCCCGAGTGGGGGATAATGACCTCGTTGGTCATGGTCTGCAGGCCGTGGTTGATGATCACCATCTTCAGGGGTTCATAGGACGACAGATTCCACAGAGTTCCTGCAGGTTATGAGAGGAGGGAGGAGGAAAAATGGAAGAGCAAGAAGTAGACAGGAAGAGGATAAAGGAGAAGGGAGCAGAAAAAGGTGATAAGGTAAGAGGGTTATGAGGAGAAATGGGGAGGATTTAAGAGGAGTAAGAAGAGGAGGGATGAGGAAGGAGGAGTGGATTGGAGGAGAGAAACACAGAGAAAGGAAGAGAGGAGGAGAGAGAAAGGGAAGGAATATGGAAAGAAAGTGACAAGAGGAAAAGAATAACAGCGAAGGTTGAGAGAAAATGAGTAACAACAGAACAGGGGAGAGAAAGAAGAAATGGGAGATTCAGGGAGAGAGAAGAAGACATAGAAAGTGAGTGAAATTGATGTAATATAACAACAGCTGTACAGCAGACAAGTAGTACAGAAAATAGTACAGACCTCAAGGTTGAAATCAAAACCACATTTGGATTGGCAGTAAACCACATTTGGGAATAAAATGATAGAACAAAATTGGTTGTTCATTAGCCGGCTGTGATGTTAGGCACATCATCTGGACATTCTGCACTCTAATTAAGTCACTGTAATAGTTTTATAATTCCCCTGTGACGGTTTAGCTGACTACCAGTATGTTGTAATCAATACTGAGTTTATAGCAGCCACATCACTGTGACATTTCTATATTCATAACATTGCTGTAAGAATCCTCAGTGTCTGAGCTGCTCAATAGTGAGTTTACAGTAAGTAAGTAATTGGGCTTTTTCTTCAGAAATAAGAACTGTTTTTCCTTCCAGGCTAAACAGAGACTGGTCTCTGCTAGGTTTCTGTTCATGCTTGACTTTGGGGACATTTTGTACATGAATGCACCATCTCAGTGCTTACATTCTCTGGACTCTGTATATCATGGAGCACTGAGATTCATTACGGGCTGTGAGGCCGTTACTCATCACTGCACACTGTATGCTCGGGTTGGCTGTCCCTCACTGATTTTTCGAATACTCCTCCACTGGCATTATTTTATTCCTCAAGCCATTCTTGGGCTATTACCAGCATATCTACTGTATGTGTGTACATGAAAAGAAAACTTGCAGAAAAATGCTCTTTGTTCACGAAGCATGTTTTTGTTGACTGTACCTAAGGTTTGAACAGAGTTTGGTAAAAGAGCTTTTATGAAGGCTGCTCTCTATACTCGGAATCTTCTACAAAATGAGTGAAAATTACAGTCGCTGGTTTCTCTGGGCAGGTTTAAAGCTTTGCTGCAGGGACTCTGTGCATCATCATCTATCTGCCAATGTCAGTAGGGTTGCTGGGAGGTTTTCTCAGTCCAATTCTAGTACTAAGGTTGTATTTTATTTTCTCTTTTATTGTAATTTTATTCATGATTTTATTAATTTATATTGACTAACGAGAGGTCTGTCTGTATTACTTGTTTTAATGTTGTTTGTCAGAAACTTTATGTTGCTGCCTGTCTTGGCCAGGACACTCTTGCAATCTCAATGAGGTTTTCCTGATAAAATAAAAATAAATATTAAAAAAGTGACTTTATGTCATTTCTCAAAATGTACAGTATCACTATTGCCATAATACACTACTCGATTACTATGATTACTTTTCCATTAAAGAGTGTAAAATGTGAGGGACAGACACAACGAACTAAAGATGGACTGTGTGTTTTCATCACCTTTTCATGTGTGTTTGTGTTGATCTGCACATCGATATAACTGGCAGCCTGTTCTATACCTCTGCAAAGAGGTAAACTAAACTGAGCTGGGTATGTGTATCCTGAGGTTTCATAAAAGAGAGGCAGACAGACACACAAAGCAGAAAGGAGGAATTTCTGGCAGCACAGCCAGGCAACAAAACCCCACAAAAATACTGTGTTGAAGCATCAGCATCAGATGGGTTTTCACTCAAACACATGGAAGCTCTGGAGCGAGGCAGCCTCCGGTTTGAGGAGAACAAATATGATACACCAAAGGAAAAAAAAAAAACTTTTTGAGGTCCATGTTTGACAGGGCTGGAGTTTCTGTTTTTATTAACTCATCCCTCAGGTCTCTGTCTGACTTCGTCTCTCATCACTTATCGCCCTCCTTCTTTTCTCCTTTTACATTCAGGCATTTAGCGGAGATTCTTATCTGCAGCGACTTACAAGTGATTTGTTAGTCCAAAGGAAGAACAGCTTAGAGCTAGAGTGTTAAGATTAACCACACACACACACACACACACCAAGTATTCAAAGACACACACTTTACATACATAAATGCACTGATACACTTGTGTGTGCGCACAGACACCCACAGTCTGTGATTCCCTCTTGTCCCATAATAACAGACCATTAGTGGAGCAGTGAAACTGACATACTCGCCCTGTTCTTTAAAATGGTTACTGTACATTTTCCAGACGGTCAATATTTCCTCTGTTAAATCATGCTCTGTGCACACAGGATGAGAAAATAAGTCTCAGCGGACCGGCCCAGGCTAAAAATAACTCCAGTCCTTCTGTTGTGGTTGTGCCTGGAGAAAACTGGGTTCCTTCGCCAAGAAATTGGAAAAAGAAAAAAACTCATTAGACTAATTTGTGTACTGCACTCTTGTGATATTTTAAGTTTGAACGCAGCTCATGACCTTTGCCACTTAACTCCCTCTCCGCCACATCTCTATATTAAGGGCATTATCTATCCGGGTGGAGACACTAGACATCCATCCCCTCTGTGGTTACAGCTGGTGACTGGACTGGCTTCCTGTACGTCAGCGATTACCAGGCAACCAGTGCCTAACTGGGAAGCTTGTAGCTGTGTAAGCTGGGCTGTGGCTCCGCTCTGGGCCGGCCTGTTACGCAGTGCCACACGACTGAAAATCAACTACTGGCACAGTCTGGCTTACACCACTAACATACACAAAGTGTGACGCAGGATACTGAACTCACACTCAAACCTCAAGACAACTTTGTATAATTCTGTGTGCTTCACAGATCATATTCATAGGGCTTTACTTACAGATCTCTACTGATTCAGGTCTTCTGAGAGTAAAGTTTGCCTGACAGGCCAATTCCAGGACAAAATTTTCCCATTCTTTGCGCTTCAGGCATTTACTGTAAATTTTATACTGTTATACTGCTAATTCAAAATAGATTTTTACAAGCACTTTTAAAAACTTTCAGGGTATATTCGAAGTTTGAAGAAAACACATTGATAAACTCAAATCTATCCTGGCAGGATGATGCATACTGACTTCAATCACAGTGTGGAGTGAGTGGATGGTTGGTATAAATGTTTGCATTTTGTTGCATTTGTACTGTAGCTTATGCTGCCTTCAAGTGCCTCTTATGATTTCCGTTATCTGCATAGTCAAGCGCTTTTGGCTGAAAATAATGAAGTACATCCTGTAAATCAGTGTTACTCCAAACACCTCTCCACACCAAATGGAAGTTTGTACAGTACATAGAAACACATACACATGCCTGTACAAACCCCTTTTCATAGGTCCAATTCTTTATTCTGTCTATTTATTGTATTCTCACAAACGGTTTTCAAAACATATTGGCAAAGGAAATGTCCATGAGACTTTTTTCCTGTGTTTATTCAAGAATGTGGTCTTTACATTTGAGAGCATGATTTATTGATTTCACATTCAGATTTTGTAACTCTTTCCCTCAAACCCTGCCCTCACACTTTAATAGCTCCTGCTTGTGCTTAGATTTGCTCTGCTTGTGCTCAAACTGCTTGCACAGATTTCCTGCTCCAGCTTCAGCCCTTCTCCTTGCACTCAGGCTGCTTCTGTGTGCCGGTGAAACATCTGCTCTCAGATTTCTGCTCTGCTCTCAGACTGTTTGTGCAACAACCCTGTCAGCATCCCCTAACCAATCGAATGCCAGGTGTAGTGTTGACCAATGAAATGACCCCTGCCTCCTTGTGGGCGCATTCGCTTTACTTCTTAGAGCATCCTGTATGGGCGTTACTCTTTAAGCAGGTTCATCCACTCCTGCTCTCCAGAGCTTTATTAAATGTTCTTCCTTGCTTTCTTTACGACTTTTTGAATAAAAGGACAGTTAATATATATACCAGAACCTGACTAGTTACTATAATAGCTAAATATAATAGTAGCTGTTTAGCACACCAGCCTCCCGTCAGTGTACTGGAGGAGAAAACGATGTCACCTTCATGACTCAGGAGTAGGAGTGTAACGGATCGCCAAAGTCAAGGGCCACAAGTAAGTTTCTTATGTTAATGGTGCTATTACTTCCTTCAAGTGAATTGGTTAAGTCACGTTGCGTGAACACAGTTATTAGGCGACTAAAAACAATCTGGACAGCGCCGTGTTTCTTTTTTTTAATCTGTATTTTAGTGTTTAGGAATGGGAAAAGTACCAACAGCAAAAGTAAGCAGCTAACACACTAAGACAGTAGGAAAAAAAGTAACTTATTTGAGCAGAAGCAGAGCAAATCTAAGCGCAAACAATGGCTATTTGAGTGCGAAGGCAGGGTTTGAGGGAAAGAATTACAAAATGTACAGTGTGTGATAGTGAGCAGGGGTAAGGAGTCAGTCTTATACTATCAAGAATTATGAGCTGAGTGCTACTGAATCACCCAACACAGTGAGACCGAATAATAAAAGTTATCAAAGGGGCAACAACAAGGAAGCCATGTTAAAAAATGGTAAAAACATTTTTTTTTTGTTACTTTATAATGTTTCTAATTATTTTATGACCTTCATTATGACTTTTGTTTTCAGTTAAACATCAGCTACATCCCTGATGCACATGTTCTCAACTCTCCTTTTTCACAGGATCAGTTCCATCATTTCTTCCAACCAAATGCATGAGAGCATTTGAGAGAGGGAGCATCAGCATCCAGGCATGAATCAAACAACAAATGTGCTCTTGTGGGCAACGCTGGTATGATGACAGCTAGCAAACATTCATGCCTGCCTGCCAGGCTGACAGCTTGATTACCTCCACTGTTGTGTCATTAGCATCAGTTTTAGTTGTGACAGGCAACATTCAACATGCAGTCAACACAGGAGCAGCCAGTTATCAACACGAGCTTAAAGAAGACAAGCAGTGAATAAAGATGGGAGTGGAAAGAAACTCTTGATTGAGTTGTTTTTGCCATCCACTGTATACTACTGAGTTTTCAGAAATATGATTGGCAGAAGATGGCTGAATATTGTGTTACAAAGCAAACATAAATCGACCAATTCTGGCAGGTTAGAGGAGACAGAAGCTGCATGGTCTGATACTAAAGTTTAACATTCAAGCCTGATGTAAAAGCCTTCGTGCATACCTCGCTGTGACATTGCTGTGTTTAATGATGCCGCTAATTTACGCTGTGCATGTTGAGTGTTATTGTTTCTACATCGTCAAAAAAACAGGTTCAACAGCTCCTGTTCAACCTACTTCTGTATATAAAACATAAAATATACCTGCATCTGTCTTTGACTTGTCTTGGCCAGCACATAAGCAAAAAGCAATTTACAGAAAAAAAAAAAAGGGCTCATCTAAACCTTCATACTTCAAAGTAACGAGAGAAACCTGAACCTTTGTTATACTACGATTTTCTCGAGTTGAAGTAGAACAAATCACAGATTTTAGGGGAA